>NC_048302.1:13782209-14150310 GCF_013100865.1 Trachemys scripta elegans
TCTTGATTATCACTTCAAAAGTTTTTTTCTCTTACTTAATTGGCCTCTCAGAGTTGGTAAGACAACTCCCACCTGTTTATGCTCTCTGTATGTGTGTATATATATCTCCTCAATATATGTTCCATTCTATATGCATCCGAAGAAGTGGGCTGTAGTCCACGAAAGCTTATGCTCTAATAAATTTGTTAGTCTCTAAGGTGCCACAAGTACTCCTGTTCTTTTTGCGGATACAGACTAACACGGCTGCTACTCTGAAAACTAAATTAATGCTCGCCACACCTTTGTAAGGACCGATGAAATGAGACAAGTGCTGGCACATTTATAAATAGGTATTAGATGCTTTAAATAGACTTTTATTTAAGGTATGTCTTCATTACCACTAGAGGTGTAATTTCAGATAGATGTACACAGGGTAGCTTTGATTGAGCTAGCGTGCCAAAAATAGCCGTGAAGCCATGGCAACATAGTTTAGCTGGCCTATTATAGTCCTATCCTTGACCCTAAGTAAGTAGTCAGGTGGCTAGCCTGAACTGTCGCCCGCACTGCTGGGGCCTCACTGCTATTCTGAATGCCTTTCATCAAAGCTAGTTCGTGTACATCTACCCAAGCTGGAAATGACACTTCCAGCTGCAATGTACATGTGTCCTTGGAGACCTGATGTTTTCTCCCAGTAGCTACAGAGTTGTATGACATTTTTGGACCATATAGCAGCAAATCATTAGCTCAGTTGTCACTAGTGACAAAGTAGGCGGTTTCTCCGAGCTTTAACAAGACACCAGGGAAAAAACAGGCATTTACAGCTAATCTGTGCTTTGAGTTTTTCAGATTTAGGACTCGAAGTGAACTTGAACCAAGAACAAGTGCACATGCACCCCCCCTAAATAAGAACCACTGAGTTTCATAGATCTCTACTTTCCAGCCACACTGAACTCATTCTCAAGCCTGTGAGAACCTCGGGCCATAAAAGCGACCAGTTGAACTTGATCCTTTGGATTTATGGGGCCATATTTCCAGAAATTTGCCTGCATGATTGTATGCATAAAATTGTACTTGCATTTGCATGAGCAGATGCCATGATTGTGTTTGAGATAATTGTGTGCCCAAATAACCAGTTATGTTTCTAGCTGACCATTTGGATGCATAATTGTTGCATTTGCTAGCACAGCTTTGGTAACTGTGCATGCAAGTTAGGTGTGCAAATCCACACGATTTTTGCATGTGTGTTTCTGAAAATATGCCCTTTGATGTGCATTGTACCCCTCCAAGTGATTGCTCACCATTAAAAGTATGGCAGGTCAGTATTCTAGTAGGTTTTCTGCCCATTGGCTAGATGCTACTAGGGGTACGTCTGTACAGCAGAAAAGACCTGCAGCAGCAAGTCTCAGAGCCTGGATCAACTGACCTGGGCTTGCACTGCAGGGCTAAAAATAGCAGTGTAGATGTTTGGGCTTGGGCTGGAGCCTGGTCTCTGAAAGCTGATGTGGTGGGGAAGGTCTCCAATCTGAGGCCAAACATCTACACAGCTATTTTTAGCCACCCCCAGTCCGAGCCCTGTGAACTCGGATCAGTTGACCCAGGATCTGAGATTCACTGCTGTGGTTTTCTGTCTGTGTAGTTGTAGACGTACCCAAAGTTGCTTTCCATTCTTTTGTAGCACTTTGCTATTAAAGCTTTGCTGTGGGATCAGAGAAGCATAGAATATCAGGGTTGGAAGGCACCTCAGGGGGTCATTTAGTCCAACCCCCTGCTCAAAGCAGGACCAACACCAATTAAATCATCCCAGCCAGGACTTCGTCAAGCTGGGCCTTAAAAAACCTCTAAGGAAGGAGATTCCCTAGGTAGCCCATTCCAGTGCTTCACCACCCTCCTAGTGACATAGTGTTTCCTAATATCCATCCTAGACCTCTCGCACTGCAACTTGAGACATTGCTCCTTGTTCTGTCAAGGATAGCCAAGAGCTGTGCCATTCATGTTGAATGCACCTGCATTCAGCTGAGAAATTCAGACTCACAATATTGTGGAGTTGGAATGAAATATTTTGAACCTCTGGGAGTTGCACCTTGTCCAGCTGAACCATCAGATTTTACTTCCTGTTTCTATAAACCTGCGACCAGGGGCGGCTCCAGGCACCAGCTCTCCAAGCACGTGCCTGGGGTGGCAAGCCACGCGGGGGGGGGGGCGGTGTCAGGCAGCCTTTGGTGGCGTGCCTGCGGGAGATCCCCAGGCCTGGGGATTCGGCAGCAATTCGGCAGACCTCCCGCAGGCATGCCGCCGAATCTGTGGGACCAGGGACCTCCCACAGGCGTGCCGCCAAAGGCAGCCTGCAACATCCCACATTTCAAGCAAAATGTAAAACAGTTGGTGAAACACTTTGGTGAAATTCTCTGGCTTGTGTTATGCAAGAGGTCAGATGATCCTGATGGTCCCTTCTGGCCTTCAGAACTCTGAGTCTATGAATACAAACTGGAAGGGTTAAATGTAAGTTGCTCAAGATGGAAGGAGAAAAATGCTTGAAGAACACCTGTATACAGGGATTTGAATTCAAGTCCCATGTTTGACCCTGGTGGTTTGCTAGATTATTAGTACACAAACTCTGTCCATCTGGGGAAAGCAATGTTTTAAATTGCTCTCAAGTGGCCTCTTTTGGTAGATACTCAGAGCAACATTAAGTCCTATGTGGAGACATGTCCAGAACTCCCTTTTGGATAGATGGAGCCATGAAGCAGGGTCTGGGGATGGTAAGCAGGGAAAGCTATGGAGAGTTACCCCAGCAGATTCTCCAAAGAGAACATTCTATAGCGAAGCTTCAGGTAAATCTAACACCATTTGACTAGTGCTTCAGTAATTGCAGGGATTTTTTTTTTCTTAATTTCTCTACAGCTTGCAGTGTCCACTGTCTGAGTTGTGAGTCGGCCATGGGATGTACGTCATGCAGAGACTCAGCCAAGGTTCTGTTATTTGGTGAATGCCAGTATGAAAGCTGCACTCAGCAATATTATCTTGATTACACCACCAAGACTTGCAGAGGTGCATATTTTCTATTCAAAAATAACAATTAGGATGGCTGCAGAATGGTCTGCCTAGGTGGTCTATTACTGAACAGATTTTTGTCTGTTATCTTTTTTTCAGCAGTCCTCTGTCACATACTTCAGTTTTCAGTAAACAAAAAAATCCCCAAGATTATTACAAACCCTTCCTTTGTAAATGATTTAGTAAGTGAGCCATCAGACTTTCCAAGGGTCAGGTTTTGCAATTCATTCAGTCACGACTCAGTTGAATAATGAATGAGGTTAAACATTTTAAATCTTTTTGTATTAAGCACATGTAGGGTCTTGTATATTGACCTGAGTATCTCTGGCTTGTAAATACTACATCCCTGAACAACAACAACAACAACAAATATTGAGAAAGATTTGAGAGATTTCCAAAACTCTCCTGGATAATATTCCATACTG
Source organism: Trachemys scripta elegans (assembly GCF_013100865.1). Taxonomy (NCBI): domain Eukaryota; kingdom Metazoa; phylum Chordata; order Testudines; family Emydidae; genus Trachemys; species Trachemys scripta. The sequence continues at coordinate 13,785,665 of NC_048302.1, forward strand.
GAAATGTAGTTTGAAGATGATGTAGTTTTATCATCTACCACCACCATCCAAAGCACTATTGCAAATCGATTGTTGTTCGATAGTTATTTCTAGCTGGCTCTCTCTATGCCTCATTTAACTAGGTAGTGAGAGTCTGATGATATTTCAATACTGTAGAGAAGCAGTGTATAGGGCATTGGACCGAGCTCTGCCACAGAGCTGCCATGTGACATTGGGCAAGTCACCTCACCTTTGTAGGCCTTTGTTTCCCCTCCCCTGCATTGTCTATCTTGTCTACTTAGACTATAAGCTTTTGAGAGTGGGGATTGTCTTGAATGATGTATTTGTACAGGGCCTAGCACCACAATGCCCCAGTCGAGGTGCTGCGATACTACAAATAATATTATAGGCCATATTATGCCCGGATGGACACAGACACATGCACACAGCCTCCACTAAAGGCAGCAGGAGCCAAGCCTGGGAATCTGAAGGTGGAATTGGGCCTAGCTATATTTGGTATGTTTCTGGCCTGAGGTCCCTCCTCTATTAGTGACCTTCCTCTTTGGTTAGTATGAATTGGGATCCTAGGATTCCCAGTCTGTGCAAGATAAGAGACTGAGGATTTTATGTGGATAAATACTAATGCTTAGCATTAGCAGATAAGGACCCACTGGTGCCTAAGGGAGAAGAGCAGACTTCTCTGGTTGCGAAGCTACATCACTGATAAGAAGGTCCAAACACTGAACAATACCTGTGTGGAATGTAATTAGGGAATGTTAAGCCAAAGAGAGGAATTCTTGTTGTTAGAAGAAGGCCCCACATTAGAAATCTCTCTGATCTTCCATCTATTGCGCTGTCCTTGCTTTACCCTTCGCTGCTCGGGATTTGGCTTCCGCAGCTGATAGATGCCTAATGTGTTAAACGCTTGTACCGCGCTGGATGTGCACGCAGAAGGCTGCCCTACTTTGACGTTTTCTTTATTCTAGAGTGTGACTGGAGCTGTAATGCTTGTAAAGGCCCCGCGAGGACTGACTGTCTGCAGTGCATGGATGGCTACATTCTGCAGGATGGGGCCTGCGTTGAACAGTGCCCGTTAGCTTTCTACAGGGAATCAGACACATGCCAACGTAAGTCTCTGTGAAACTGCTTTTAGCTATCACTACAGTGCCATACTTCCCTCTTTCGTTTTCGAGTCTGTCTCTAATTTTCATTTGTGTGTACAGCAAGTTTTTGATTTTGAAGGCATGCCCTAACTTCAGCCTCCAAGCCCCCTACATGCAATGTATCTCTGTAGACACATAGGTATTAATGTACTAGACCCAGCCATATATCGCTTTTGTGCAGGCAGCAATAAAAGGCCTCGTTGCTAGTACGTAGATGGTAGTTAATTCTTTTGGTTTTGCAAATGTTTTTCAGGATGTGATGACCATTGCCTCCAGTGTCACCATCCAAATGAGTGCGCTCGCTGTGAAGCTCCTTTTCTCCTCTTGCAAACACATTGTGTCCTGGACTGTGGGAAGCGATACTATGCAGACCGTACAGAACAGAAATGCACAGGTGAACAGAACTGGTGTGAGAAGGTGGGATGGGATTGAGTTTGCAACTCTTTAAACACTGTGAACTGTTAATTCTCACTTAGGCAAACAGAGAGCACCGCTGACATGCAGTGATATGAAACTCATTGCTGACTAGGTGAAATATTAAGGAATAGGCTATGCCTACCCTGGAACCCCCTTATGATGAGTTTGAATAGAGTGAAATTCCCCCAAACAGCAACTCTGGTTTTAGTGAACCTCTACTTATGACATTTGCCCATAATAAAAATAACATTTACTGTTATGTAATAGATCCACTCTATTATAGCTTTCTACGGTATGTTCAGATTAGCTAGTTGTGCAGGATCTGAGTACACGGCCAGATTTTCACATGTGCGAAGCTAACCGTGGTTCCACTTAAAACATTCTTCTGTTTTGAAAGATTGTCAGTTTGAGAGAGCTTCCCTATGTTAAATGGGGGATACTAGTAGAACCAGCAATGAATCCGACCCTAGTAAACGCTTCCTCCCAAGGACACTTACTCTCTGTGTATTTGTAAATGGGTGTGTTAGCACTTGTAGATACAGTTCAGGTCGTTTTTTACCATTAGGCAAGGTAGTAATGGGAGTAGTTGTTTCCTAATCTAAGAACTGGGACACCTGCACATATCAGTTCTTGCATTGTTTGTGGTGGCTAATGAGCTTGTGCCTTCCCATCCTTCTCAGCTTGCCCCGGGGGATGCTTGGAGTGTGACAATGCCAGAGAGTGCCACCTCTGTGATGCCACCATGTTTTTGAAGAATAAGCTTTGTGTTTCTTACTGTGGTCATGGTTTTTATGGCAACACCAGGACCAGAGAGTGTGAAGGTGAGTTCCTCCCATGGTGGGTAAGGGAACTTAACTGGTGTTTTTCTGACAGGTTTATGGGTCTAGAGGTAGCACGTGTGTAGTAGTATTTTTTAAACCCAAGTTTTGTACAGACCCTCCATGTTGTTCACAGACTGGCTATTAAAAGGAGCAGAAAGCTAGTTCTCTGTAATGTTTCTTTTCAGGAAAATGCATGCAGCCGGAATTCCAAGTAAAGTTAATTTGTATAGTTAGGGATAATTCTCTTCCCCCAGTCCCGTCTCCCATCATTAGTGGATGCAGAATAAAACCCAGGTGGGAAAAATACATTACTGAGGCAACAATAAGACATAGCATTTTATATGTACAAAGCACCGTGTAGACACGAACTAATTAATACCCCTGTTGGGGGAAGGTCAGTAAGTGGTGTTATTCCCGTTTTACAGATATGGATACTGAGATAAGAGTGACATTAGGTGATTCTGGTGTAGTATCTAGCAGAGGGCAGCGGCAAACATGCACATCTTAGGAGGACAGAGAGACAAATAAACATAGCCTCCGATTATGTAGTGAGAGCATGTCTTATGTATTAATGATGTTTTCCCCTTGTTTCTAGCCAGCACAGATACGTCTGTTTCCCAGGTGAATGGTTCACTCACAGTAGGGATTGGTGGGGTAAAGCCACTGGACTTGTCCTTCATGGATGCACGTGACCTGGGTGACCGAGATGGAGAGCTGCTGTTCCATGTGGTCAGCTCTCCCACCAATGGCAGGCTAGTGATCATGGAGAATGGGAAAGATGTGCAACTGGACAAGGGTGACCACTTCAGCTGGAAGGATGTGAAGGAGAAGAGAGTCCGCTTTGTGCACAACAGAGAGAAATCCAGGTGACTGAGCGTGTCTTTGTTTTGATCTCTTGGCCTTGCAAAGATGGATGCATCTCGAAGAGTTACTCACCTGTCAGTTGGCAGAGCGCTGTAACTGCTTTCTGTGAGGTGCATTGCAATGTTTTCCATCACTGCGCCAAAGCTGCTGTACCATGGTATCACAGACTGCACATTTCCCTCCGCGTTTAGAATAGCAGATAACTCTGATCCAGCTCCCATTTAATTGAATGAGACTTTGCTGTTGGATTCAGTAGGAGCAAGTGTAGGTCCTATGCTTGGGATACGGAGATGGTGGTGGTAAATGTTGATATTTTAATGGTGGTTGTGGTATTTAGTTATCTGATACCTACAGGAAGATATTCAAATAATTATGTAGATCCACATCCCAGCATGACCTGCGCTCAGCCACTACTGACATCAGGCACTCAGTTTTTAGGTCCTGACTGTATGTTCCATTACTTCATGTATAGAACCTGGGAGTGTTCAGATCCGAAATGTTTGAGGAAATTGCATCTACTGACTGCCACTTGTATGTGCCAGAATGAGACCGAGCGCCAAATTCCACACTCGGTTACACCACCTTGAAACCAGAGTAAGCTCTAGTGTGAGGGCTGGAATCAGTGGAGTAATTCCAGTTTTACACCTGTGTAACTAAGAGCAGAATTTGGCCCATTGTTTTCAATAATAATTTTGCATTTTCAGAGCACTCTTCATGTGAGAATCTCAAGGCACTTAAAAATGTTAGCTAATTCTGAATAGATAAGGGGCAGGAGCGGGTGGTTTTCTATTGAGCTAGAGATTTCTTTCTGCATGGTCTTCAAAAAGTCACTTAAGTGCTTTTGAAAATCCCACCCAGTATTCTTTAATGAAGACTAGTTTATTGAATTTTGGACATATTGGCTTACTGTGAGTAATAATAGGCAAAGGGAAATTGGAGTATATTATGTACTGTGAATGCACTTCACTAAAGATACTATATAAACCCAATTGCAGAAATATTAAGTTCACCAATCTATGCATTCCTCTTTGAATATATAGTATTTTATCTTTCTTCTGTTCCACGAGCACATTTCATCCATTAATAATATTCTATTTTTATGGGGGGGGACTTATTTAGGAAAGGTCAGTTTTCCTTGAAGGTCAGCAATCAGCGACTCTTCTCCCAGTTAGAGATGATCACCGTGCAAGCACTGTCGACACAGGTAATATAACAAAGCTGAAGAAATCCCTGATATTTTTATATAGATTTTAAATGTACAAGAGAAACTTGGTATCTTGTAACAATAACCAATGAACCTGAGTAAAACTCAGTCAATTTGAATTTCTTCAAGCCAAAGAGGTTTTACCAGAGACACACAGGACTGGATTTTCCTCTCATTTATACTGGTGTGAATTAGGAGTAGCTCCATGTAAATTAATAGAATTACACCATGTAAAAACAGTTTACGTGAGAACAGAACTTGAGCCACTGAGTACTGTGGTGCTGGGCACAATTACTGTGGTATAGCAGAACAGCAGCTCTTCTAAGGTTAAGGTTGAGAGTCACTTACTGTTTAAAATATCCTTACAGTTAGTGGATGATCTAGTCCGGGGTAGGTAACCTATGGCACGCGTGCTGAAGGCAGCACGCGAGCTCATTTTCAGTGGCACTCACACTGCCGGGTCCTGGCCACTGGTCCGAGGGGCTCTGCATTTTAATTTAATTTTAAATGAAGCTTCTTAAACATTTTAAAAACCTTATTTACTTTATATATAACAATAGTTTAGTTATATTTTATAGACTTATAGAAAGAGACCTTCTAAAATGTTAAAATGTATGACTGGCACGCAAAACCTTAAATTAGAGTGAATAAATGAAGACTCGGCACACCACTTCTGAAAGGTTGCCGACCCCTGATCTAGTCCTTTATTGCACTGCAACTGAGTCATTATTGATCTCTACAGTCGAATCTTTTGCACTTGAGAGCCTGTAGTTAGAGAGTCTGTTTCAGGGCTGCTGATTAAGTACACTAATAGGAACAAACAGAGCAAAAGAGCTTTCTAAATGTCTCTGTAGTCATTTATGTACCCCTTAAATTGCTCACCACTTTTACTCATATTGAGCTTATAGTCCGTGTTCCCATTGTATAGGATTATTTTACTATTATCATTATTTAATATCTATAGTCTGCTGTTGCCTAGAGGTCTCAATCAAGTTGGGGCCCCATGGTGCTAGGTGCTGTACAAACATATAGCAAAAGACTTTTATGCCCCCAAAGAGCTTACAGTCTGAAACACAAAATATAAAAGGTGGATGAGATAAACAAGTATGTGAAAGGAGGACAGGGTTACACAATTAATTGGATGTTTTAGCACAGATTAGCTGGGTGCGCAATTCTTAGCCAATCAGTAGTGGTAATCACATTTTATACTCTTAGGGGATCTGATTCTCATTTAAACAAAGGCTGTTTTACCCCACTCCAGCCAGTGTAAAGGGGAATGAGAATCATTACCTTTAAGGCCTCTTTATACCATCAAAGCAGTGTAAAACAGCCTTAGGGTTACTGAGAATCAGGGCCATAGTCTTTTAGTGTTGACTCTTGTCTGCCTTCCTCCGCATCCTTAATCATAATGAGTCATTTCAGAAATATATAAAGGTTCCTTTAATCTCTCCAGTTAGGCTCAGATTTCAAAGCTGTAGTGCTGTGTTTTAGGCTAATTATGTAGGACTACCACCAACTGCAACACAACTCCAAAGCAGAAATGTTGGCACATTGGACTACTGACATCCTCACTATGATTGGTGACCATTTTATTTATCTATTTAGTGTTCCTGGTATGGAATAAATCCTCCAATTTGAGTTGTTTTTTTCTTTTTGGGGGACACATAGTCTCTTGATCCTGTGAAGTCAGTAGGAATTCAGCATCTCGCAGGGTTGGGCCCTTAAACTTGAGGATTTAAAAAAAAAAACTTGATTGTGTTTTCTTGCTTTTAAGCATTATTTTCTGTGTGGGCTAAATTAATACCTTACACAATAGGTTGCACAACTCAACAGTGCTCCTTACAATAAAGAACTAGATAACTAATTTGAAACTGGTAAAATGTGGACTGTAACCGGACTTCTTCCCAGGTTGTGTAATGTCTTCAAAATAGAGGTTAGGTGCCCCTTGGCCCTGGAGTTAAGGCTGTTGTGTAGCCAGGTTGGTCCAATCTATAAATTGAATTTGTTTTCCATAAAACATATGTTTGAGCATTATTTGGTGGCCTGGTACTTTGCGCAGCAAGAAAATATTTCATTACAGGCCTAGTCTTACAAGTGTTGAAGTCACTGGTAGAACTCCCATTGGTTTGAGTGGAAGCAGAGTAGAGACTTAGATGAGCTAGGATTAGAGGTCTGATCCAAAGCCTATTGAAATCAGTTCCATCTCCATTGACTCCTGAGGGTCAGGCCCTAGGGTCTGTGTCTGTACAAGCACTTCATATGATAGCTGCGGTGAAGAGTTTAAGAATGCTCTTGACTGATTCTTTTGGAGACAATGGGCCAAATTCAGTCCTGGCCTAAGGAGACATGATTCTGTTGACTTCAGTGCAAATTGTACCTACTTATGCCCACGCTGAATTTAGTCCAAAGTCTGTGATGCTCAATTCTCATTTTGTCTGCTGGACGAGAGATCAAAAGCCCAGCCAAGTGGAGGTGGGTTTTTGCTTTATTATTGTTAAGACTCACTTCTTCACCAGCCGAGTAACAAAACCCTGGGCATTCCCATGTTACTCCATTCAGTCACTTCCACTAAGAAGCTTTATCATAAGCTGAGGCCTCCCAGCCATTAGGATGTTACATGGAATCATTTGTGTGCATGAAGCCATCACTTTAGATTTCTTTTTAATTTGCATGTCAGGGAATAGATAAGTACCCATAGTCTGTATCGTGTGCATTTGCAATGGTGTTCCTTATATGACAATATCATCGGTTTAATAACGTTTGTTTTTGAGGAAAAGAGTGGGTCTGAGAAGAAGAGGAGCTGTTCTAAAAACAACCCTGATTTCAGCAGAGGGATATTAAACTAAGATTATTATTTAGTTTATTATGGTTGTGTCTACAGGTTCCAACAGGGGTGAGGGCCCCATGATGAAAGGCACTGTACAGATAGTCTCCATCCCTAAGAGCGTACAATTTAAAGTAGATGACAATAGACAACAGGTGGAGACAACCTGTTTTCTTTGGCTTTGGGTTTTGATTAGAAAAAAAATCCCTTTTCTAAAGGTTCATGGTGCCTGCTTTCTAGATAAAGGGACACTTGAAACCTGAAGAAAACACACTTACACAGATACGTAACCGGTTATAATGAAACAGTGTTATATGCCTTTCCCCTAACCTGTCTCTGTCTTGTCTAGTAGATTTTAAGCTCTTCAGAGCAGGGACAGTCTGCTGCTCTGTGCTCGTACAGTGCCTAACGCAAGGCGGCCCTGATCTCAGTTGCTGCCTGGGCACTACCGTAATAAATATGATTAATAATGTTGCCATACTACCTGAGACTGCGATTTCATTTGTTTACAAAAGCGAAGCATGATTGGGCCTGGTCATTACCTGTATGGGAGACTTCCAGGGAACGCCTAGGAAGTCTCCCAGGAGCTGCAGAAATGGGTAGTGGTGAATGCAATAGGTGGCACTCTTCTCTTGGGTTACATCTAGAGCCATTACCCAGTATGTGCAAGAGGGGGCGGCATTGTCTGTTCCGTGAAGTTTCAGTTCGTATTTTTATGTATGTTTTCCTCCTCATCATAGTCTTACCTCGATAGGAATGATGCCTTCTTCTTCTTGGTCATTGGGCAAGTGAGAGGGTTGTAACTAGATGCTAGGGCAGCTCTACGAAAATCAGGGGGAAAAGAACTTGAAGTCAGTTATTGCTCGGAGTTCCCACTGACTTTAGCAAAACCAGCCTTTGTCCCTGAAGGTTCTTATCGAGCTATCCAAGTAGAGCAGCAAAGGGGATACAGGCCGTGAGCAGGTAACTACACTGCTTTATGCATAAATGTCCTGAGGCTTTTTGTTCAGCTTGCTAGTGTGAGAATCCCACCTTCTTATGTAATTAAATCTGTCTAGGTATCTAAGTTCTACCCTCCTGGGGAAACGTGCAGTTAGTGAATCTTTCTTGTTTACAAATCGGAGCTTTCCAGCACATGAAGGGAATTCATCTCCCTGCCCCACACCTTACTTCCCAGACTTCCATCACCATTCGAGCACTGTCGTTTAGCAAACAGCTAAGAGCTGGTTTTATGTTTCAGGCCCCATATGTGCTAAGGAATGAAGTCCTCTTTATCAGCACAGGGGATGTTGGATCAATAACAAACGTGTTGCTTGATATTCGAGACAATGACAATCCCCAGGATGTAGAGGTGGTGGTTTTAGATCCTCCACGTCATGGCCAGCTGGTCAAAGCTCCAGGGGACACAGCTTCTGCAGCCCAAGTATTCCATCTTGATGACCTGGCGAACGGACTCCTACGTTATGCTCACGATGGTTCTGACAGTCGGGATGATACGGTTCTTCTGCAAGTGAACGATGGGCACCACTTCCAGAATATCCTGTTCCACATTAAGATTTCTCCAAAGGTATGTTCCTTTCTGCAGTGGCCAAGCTAGTAGTTTATAAAAGCAGTATATCTCGGGGCGGGGGAGGTTAGAGACCAGACATTGCTGACGGGGATGCGGCAAGGGAGGGGCAAAGCGGCAGGTTGGGTTTGCAAAATTTTGTCTGTTGATGTTTAGGTTTGTAGACCCAGAATGGTTCCACTTTAGTGGTTCAGCTTAGCTAAATAGTTCCTGTTTCAGTTCATCTCTAGCTTCAGTTTGAGAGTTGAAAATGCACCATTCTTTTTTGCTGTGGGAGCAATGGACATGTGAGAGGAGGGGAGCCTGACTCCACCCTCACTCCCTGGGAGGAAGGGGTGCAGAGAGGCTGGTCGTAATCAGCAGGCAGTAGTGTGATATTGGACATGGGTCAAGTTCACATCTGGATCCAAACTTCCCCTAAAGTCTGAGGGTGCACTGATCGGGGGATTTGGGACAGCAAATTATAAAATTAGGGGCAAGAGGCAGAGTTCTGATCCAGATAAGGATTCAGACTTCCCCAAAGTGTGGAGGTGGTTGGGGTTGTGATTGTGACTGGCTTTAAAGCAAGTTATTCATTTGACCGGAGGTTAGGTTATGTAGCTAGGTAACATCAGTGGAGGAGTATGGAAGAGAAAACAGAACAGCTTGGTGTTTGGAAAAGAGAGCTCTTCTGTTAGTCCCTGGCACAGTAAGTTAGTATTACATAGTCAGTAGTCAATTGTGAGAAGAGTGAATGCATCTGGAAAATGAATGGATCTCAGGAAACTATCAGGAAATGAAACCTACATAAATTAAAAAGCTTAGTTAACGAGGTGTTTGATTTGCTGACTTCAGCTTTAAAGGGATGGGGAGGTATTGAGTGTAATGGGTTCATGGCTGATCAACATCCCAAAGCTATCAAGATCACTGAAGTTTAATGAACTTTACTTAGTACTTGACACTTCTTAATATTTGGTAATGTTCCTAGAGATATTTGAGAAGAAATCCCTACAATTTAACAATTATTATTGTTTATTTTAATTTAATTCTTCCATTTTTATTAAAAGCTGGATGTTCCCACCTGTAGTAGTGTTATTCCCATTCTAAGTACAGGGAATACTGTGGCAAAAAAAATTATGGTGCAGTATCTATTTTTAAATCACATTACTTAAAAAAAAAAAAGTAGAATGCACTGTGGAAGACAATTTGTATGTCAGACACTAAGATTGTGTAACAATCATTTCAATAATGTGTGGTGTTGTCATAAGATAAGTCTTCAAAAAGTCAAGGATTTGTCCACCTGAGAAGAGGTCAGATTTGTGCAGTCCTACTATTGTGAATTGTGGAAGCCAATAATTACAACGGACTTCCCTATATAATTTTGGCCAAGTCGCTTAATCTTTCTGTGCTAATGGTACAGCTATTCTCCCATTCTTTTGTCTGTCTTGAAAATTGTAAGATCAGATTGTAAGATCAGGTCTGTCTCTATGTGTATGGGGTCCTCTTCTCTTCTGAGGCTTCCGGGTGGTACTATAACATAACATAAAGAATAAAACTTAGTTGTGTGACTCGAGCGCATCCATCTGATAATCAGAAAGGACTTCTTCAAAACTACTGGTGATAAGTCATTTGGGCTCCACCAGAATTAGAGCAGCCACCCCCATCATGTCTGTGGATCAGTTCCCTTTTGCTACTTCCCCAGAGCACAGAAGTTAGCCCTCAAACTAACAGCAAAAGAATTGTTTGGGTGCCGCTCAGTTGATGAAAGTGCCAGGTTCTGTAGCAAATGACAGTGAAGGGTGAATTGCTGAGTATAGTTTGTTTTATTAGTCAATTTCACTCTCCCTTGTCTCTGGTTCTTTTCTGGAGTCCTCCTTTGCAACATTTAGCTACAAAGAGCAATGAAGGCAGTGAGACAGAAATGAGAGCAGAGCAGGAGAGAGCATGGGATAGGGCTGGCAGGTGCCCAGTTTCTGCCTTATCCTAATTATCACCTTTCTGCAATAGCCATGGGAGATGAATTGGATGCAAGGTTTATTTCAGAAGAGGTGCTGTCTAGACACACACAAGACTTCTTTTTTCTTCCTAGTTTTCATGTTGTTACAGATTCTGCTGTAACTCTAGCTGTAGGATACTTTTTACCCTTGCTTCTAATCTAAGTACATGAGGCTTATCATAATACAATGCTGTATGATCGTATGTGCTATGTCCTCATTTGAAAACATGTCTAGGATTTCTATTAAATTGGCTTAGAGAGTAACCTTTTAAGGTTACATCCATAGAAGCACCATATTATTAGAATCAAAACATGAAGTAAGGACCACTGATTCTTTCGAGTATTATGTAATTGAGACATTGGCTCATCCACTCCCACGGAGTTGGTTTTTGCAAAGTATTTGCTTGAGTGCTTGTGTTTGCTGATAGCCTGATCTTCAATACACCCTCACTAGAACGCCCGTCTATATAGCACAAATTCGCATATAACAGTCGCAGCCACTTCAATTGCAATTTATTTTAACGCGGTCCCCACGTTAACGCAGTACCGCGCATGGATCCCAAATCCTGCGTTCTAGCGAGGGTCCGGTGTATTTGTAAGACCCCCATCCCAGATCTACTGGAGCCTAAATGGTTGGCTTCATTTTCAAGAGCACTTAGTAACGATTTGCACTTCTGTATTGTGCCCTCTGGCCATTTTAACTTTGATGTGGCTGTTGGTCCTGCCACTAACGATGTTCTATTGGGAAACAGTGAGCCCACACCCTAGAAAATGTGCCATCTGGCAACATCAGATCGGCCAAAGCGGGGGTTAGACCTGGCTGCATGTTGTGTGTTTGTTGTAGGTATCAGCCTGGGTAATGGGATATGGAACCCTTTCCCTTCCAGGTAGCCAAAATATACTTAGATCAGATGGTTGTGTGATGTTCAGTGTAGTAAGGGCTGATTCTCATCCATTACGAAATGAACCGGGACTATCTCCGGTGGGCAGTTTCAGCAGGAAGGCCCAGATTTGAACGGGCATAGAGACTGAACTACCTTCTCCCCACTAGGGGCGATTCAGACAGGTCGGGGTCGAGGCACATTGGCAAGGCAGTGTGGCGGAAGCGTGACCGGCAATAGCCTGTGCTATACTTGCTGAGTGGTTAAATAGAGAGGACTTTAGTCTTCAGGACTGCTTAGTACTCACAAAAGTGCGCATGTGTGCGCGTGCGTTCACACACACACACACACACACACACACACAAAATGAAACTATCAGCCTTACCACCGGTAAACAAAAATCGGACATGGTTCCAGTTGTGTCACTGACCTGTGCGGGAGAACTGACTCTGGCCTAACTAAAACTTGTCACTTACAAATAAAAGGATTAGCAAGCAAGAAGGAACCTTTTGCTGAGTACGTTTTTATTAATTAGTTGGATCACAGCATCAAAGCCAGCTGGGAATGTTATTGCAAAATGACTGACTGATTTATTGTGGGGAATGAAGAGCCCTTCATTCATTCATCGCTTGGAAACGAGGAGATGCCATTGTTACTCTGGAACTGTGACCTTGCTTTTAATTAACATTTTCTTGGAAATTTTTTCTTCTCATACGGTGCATTTTTGGCCCTCGCCTCAAAGTACTCTGAAGCACGGCTGCTCTCTCGCTTCTCCCCTGCCATAATAAATCTGGTAATCTCTCTGACCCTTTCAAGCTGGTAATTTCCTGTTGCTGATTTATGCTTTGATGTTAAACTCCATAAGTGCCGTGGCATCACTGACACTTGAAGACGGAAAGTTGCCATGGGTATCGTTAGGGTTCTCCTTAGCTGGCGATCAGTTCTTTCTTACTTCTGCTCAATTCTTTTAAAGAATAAAGTGATCATTTGTCCTAGGGGAAATGCTGATCCTAAATGATGTAAACCTTAGGACTACATGACATTCTGATTTTAAAAAATAGCATTATGCAAAATCAATATTAAATGGATTAAAATGTGATCGGTAGCTTTCTGAACAGTAATTGTAAACGGGGAGTTGTCATACAATGGGGATGTTTTAATGGGGACCTGCAGGGATCTGTTCTTGGTCCGGCGTTAAGGTGACCAGACAGCAAATGTGAAAAATTGGGATGGGGGGTAATAGGAACCTATATAAGAAAAAGACCCCAAAATCAGGACTGTCCCTATAAAATTGGGACAGCTGGTCATCCTATCTAGTGTTGTTCAATATTTTTATAAATGATTTGGAAGCAAATATAAAATCATTGCTAATAATAATAATATATGGAGATATACCTATCTTATAGAACTGGAAGGGACCCCAAAAGGTCATCGAGTCCAGCCCCCTATCTTCACTAGCAGGACCAAGTACTGATTTTGCCCCAGATCCCTAAGTGGCCCCCTCAAGGATTGAACTCATAACTCTGGGTTTAGCAGGCCAATGCTCAAACCACTGAGCTATCCCTCCCCCTCCTTACTTATATAAGGTTTTACATAACACAAAACTTGGTGAAGCGGTAAATGAGGATAGTTAAGTTATACAGAGCAATCTGGATTGCTTGTTAAACTGGGTTTATTTAAACAACATGCAGTTTAATGCAGCCAAATGCGAGGACATACATGTAAGAACCAAGAATGTGGGTCACACTTACAGGGGGACTGTCATCTAGAAAGTAGTGACTGAAAAGGATATAGGGGTCCTGGTGGATAACCCAACTGAAGAGGAGTTGCCAATGTCAGGCTGTGGCTAAGAGGGCTAGTATGATTCTTGGCCGTAATGCAGCGCAATATCGAATAGACCGAGGGGAGTGTTATTACCCGTGTATATGGTATTAATGAAACCATTACTGGAATACTGTGACATGTTCTGCTGTCCGCACTTCAAGAAGGATGTTGAAAAATTGAAAAGGTTTCAGAAAAGAGCTACGAGAAGTATTTGGGGTCTGGAAAACCTGCCTTACAGCGGAAGACTTAGGAAGCTCAATATATTTAGCTTATCAAAGAGAAGATTGAGGTGACTTGACCATGGTCTATAAGTACTTACATGGGGAGACAATTTTTGAGAGTAGAGCACTTTTAATTTAGTAGCCAAAGGTATAATAAGGTGGCTGGAAGCTGAAGCTGGATGAGTTCAGTCTATAAATAAGGCACAGATGTTTAACAGTGAGGGTAATTAAGCATTGGAACATTTACCAAGGGATGTGGTAGATTCTTAATCACTTGAAGTCTTTAAATTAAGAGTAGATGTCTTTCTCAAAAATCCGCTCTAGCTAAACCACAAAATATGGGCTTGATACGGGAATTGCTGGGTGAAATTCTGTGGCCTGGGTTACGCAGGAGGTCAGATGAGATGATCATAAGGGCCTCCTCTGGCCTTAGAGCCTATTAATCTAGGAACTGACTTTGCCTCGAGATAAATTTGGCTCCCAAATATTCATTTTCCAGTTGGAAAACTTCCTCTGCCACAAATAAAGCGGGGCAGAACAGCAGGTTTATGTGTCTCCTCCAGACACGCTACCACACCCAAACTCTTCAGTCATTTCATATCTTCGCAAACACTTTTGCAATTGCAGAACTATGTCAGAAAAGTTCTCCCCGACGTGTTGTTGGTTCTAAAGGTGTTATACTTTGACATGCTTCCTAGGATGTGAAAGGGGTGAGAGATTGAAGTGATTGCCAGGGCCTGTGTGTATTGAAGTGTCACTATTCCACTATGATGAAAATTACAGACACTTAAAAAGGTTGAGAGTGTTTTTATTATGGGTTGTTTTTAAATGAGGGTGTGGTTTATAACCATCCTCGAAGAAGTGTGTTCAGGGAAGGGATTTAAAGAAGGGAGAGATAGGAGGCGTGGGAGATAGTCAGACAAGTATTCTAGTCCTGGACAAAGGTTTTAGCAGTGGAGATAGTGAGGATTTTTCACAGTGTCATGGAGATTAACCTGACAGGAGAGAAGCTGCAAAGGGAAAGGGAAGTAGATGCACCAGGACTTGAGATCGAGGAAGACAATCCTGTTTAAATGAAGAGGTGAAAAGGCCACTCAGAGAGACGGAGGATGATGATACAGGAGAGGATTAGGGAGGGAGTGACTTGAGATCAGGAGGAGTTGGACAAGAAGAAAGTCACAAATGGGACTGAAGGAGCAGAAAGTGGAAGGTGGGAGGGAAAAGGAGGTAGGAAATGGAGTTGGTAGGGCAGAGAGCTTTCCTCTTTGAAGCAGATGAGAATCAAAGAGAATCAGCTGCATCATGTGTTCTGCAATATTCAACCTCATCCTTCTTGTTTAAAAGTTTGTTTATATTGGCCCATTATCATTGCCCTTCAACCAAGCCTCTGCTGCTTTTCTCCTTTCCTTCCCCGCAGAGTGATGGAGGCCCCCGGCTGGTTACTAACCCCCTGGTGTGGGTCCCAGAAGGAGGGATGCTGCAGATCACCAACAGAATTTTGCAAGCAGAGATGCCTGGTGCCAGTGAATCTGAGATAACTTACACGATCATCAAGGACCAGCCAAGATACGGTAACTTCTTGTAGATCTTTTACTACCAGGGGACATTGCGGTTGTGCTGCTCCTTCTTCTCCTTCCCTGGCTTCTCCCACCCTTAACAGAAGTGCCAGGTTCTAATTCTCTGGGAGTCAGGCATGCTCAGCACTGACTAAGGATATTATAATTTCATGGTATTTTGTACACATGAAATGTCTTTGAAGAACACAGTTAGTTATAGGGCTGTGTTTAAATACAATCAGCTATGAATACTTGCATATGATGTCCAAATCTTACAGCTGGCCAATTAAAATGGGTGCGTAGGCTTGTGAAACAGTCATGGCTAGATTCCAGTCTGAATGCCCAAATGGTGGGGCTGCACATTCCGTTTCATTGTCCATGTTTGCAGATTCATTGAGCTCAATGCAGTTAATACGGAGTTAAACCCAGATGCTCAAATGTATTTAGGCTCCTAACTCCCATTGATTTCAGTGGAAGCTGGGCACCAAGTATCTTTGAGGACCTGGGACAAACACCCTCATGGGAGCACGTCACCCACTGTTTGTCAAATGGTAACATTATGTGATGCAGTGTTGTCGTAGCCGTGTTGGTTCCAGGATATTAGAAGGACAAGGCGGGTGAGATAATATCTTGTATTGGACCAACTTCTGTTGGTGAGAGAGACAAACTCTGTGTAAGCATGAAAGACATTATCTCATCCTCCTTGTGTCTCTAATATCATGGGATGAATTTTGGCTTAAGAGCAGCACAGAGTAGCATATATCCTGGGCACATCTGAGCAAAAGCCCACTGAGGACAAAAAAATTCATTTCTTGATTATTTTGTAATGAAGGGGTTCATTGGTACGAGCTAAATTGCTGGTATTGGAATCCTTATATAAGCCTTATATCGCCTAATTCCCACTGTGGGCTCTGATCTCTGGGTGGCTGCATTTACAAGCAGTCCACAGTCTGCAGAAAGGCAGGTGTTAAAAGCATTCTAGGGGCTGAGGGGAAGGGAGGGTGGTAAGTAATGGGATTTGTGACTGAGGTACAAATTCGGAGAAGCTAGATGGGAAAGAGAACAAAGCACATCAGGCTGGAAAATAAATATGAATAAGAAAGAAGAATGGTCATTTCCCCATCAGATGTACTGTTTGATTAACAAGGACAAATAATCTTTAAACATCCTTTAGACCCAAATGAAACTGTATTGTTGTTTTAATTTGCTGAACCAGATCAAATTAGAAAGGGTCACTTTAACAACACAGACTCTGCACTTCTGCCTGTTATTCTTAGAGTAGGTTTGATTCTTAAACAGCTGCTGACACCTCACAGAAGATGTTGATAAAAGCAGTGCTATTGTTCA
This sequence comes from Trachemys scripta elegans, assembly GCF_013100865.1. Lineage (NCBI taxonomy): Eukaryota > Metazoa > Chordata > Testudines > Emydidae > Trachemys > Trachemys scripta. Next base: position 13,802,308 of record NC_048302.1, read on the forward strand.
GTTCATATTTACATACCCCCCATATTGTCTGTGGGTAAGGTGTGAGTATCGCTTTTAATCATTTGAAATATTTGTATGAAAACAGGAATTTTGTCTTTAGGAGTTCATCTCCCGCTGCCTAACCCTAATTTGAAGTTATAATCCTCTGGTTGTATCATCGTAATGATCTCCGCAACAACTATTTGTGATGATGTAAACAAGGTTTATGGCTTCAGATTAGGAATAAACAGCAGAAGCCTTTGATCTTCAAAGTTTTCTATGAAATATTATCCCTGGTAGTAGTAGTAGTAGTAATAATAATAATTAATAATTTAAGAAAAAGCAAGGAAATACAGAAAACTGGTCCTGAGTAAAAAAGGATCAAAAGAGGACTCCTGTACAAGCAGAATTCCAGATCCGTGAAACTTGTGTGCATTTTCTAGTCTCATCTTATTGTTGTTCCAGGCCAATTAGAAATGAACCATCTATGTATTTATATTTGCTGATGCTTCCTTATGATTTGTGGGGGAACAGCAACACCCGGGACTAAATCCTGGCCCAATTGAAGTCAGTCTCAAAACTCCAATAGACTTCAGTAGGATCAGGATTTCACTCCAGGTCTGTAATATTAGTAAAATTAATGGGAATTGGGCATCCAAAGGGACGGACTCATGTGAGTAAAGGTATCGGAATCAGGCCTGTCATTAGATTGAAGGACCATGCTGCTAAGGGAATATTAATGAAGTTGTCAGTGTGTGACAGGGTCGCCGGATGCAATCTGGACTGTGGGATGGCTGAGCCCCCTGAACTCACCAACCTGGGTTGCCGCTTGCACTGTGACGTTGATGTCAAGCTATAACACTCTGATCAGCACTGCATACACCGACATCCACAGGCAGGGACACACTGAACTGAGTTACATGGATGATGTCCCAGCCACTCATGAATCACCAATAGAGAGGCTCCAGCCAATTCCCCCCCAGCTCCCCAGCCTTGCACCCCAGCACTGTACCATCCTGCGCTGCTCAAGGCTTCCTTGGGCAGTGCAAGTTCATTAGTTCACTGCTCCCTCAGTGTTGAATGGACACACGCTAGCCTTTGTAAATTGAGCTGAGATTTCCCAAGCCAAATCACACTGTTTTAGGTAAAATAGAAAACAGATTTATTAACTACAGAAAGATAGATTGTAAGTGACTATAAGTGGTAGGCCTACAAGTCAGAGAGAGTTACCTTAAAAAAATAAATTTAACATGCCTTCTAAATCCTAAACTTTTAGTCTAAGCAAGAGTTGAACCAAACAATGTCTGACCCTGGTACAAGCAGGTTACAGTTCCTCAGTACACAGGCTGGGACTACCTTCCAGCCTGGGACCACCCTTCCCCAGTTCAAAGTCTTTGTCTTGAGACATTCTTTTCCAGGTGTTGAGTTGGGGCGGGGGGGAGAGGTTAAGTGATGATGTCATTGTCTGTCCTTTTATATCTTCTTCCTGCTTGTTAGAAAGATCCTTGCTGTGATGTGGTAGTTAGGCTACCTCCATTGGTCAGGCAGTCTCCATTGCATACATACTCTTTTGAGAAGTCTGTGGGATGGCCCTTGGGAGAGTGGATTGCCTTTAAAGGGCCATCAGCATATGTCTGGCTGGTCCTCTGTTGCAGTTAAGAGGTTTGCTGTGGGTGTCTTCCAACCTCACAATATATTTCAGTAACACACATTGCTACACTTCATAACTGCACGTATAATGTAGCACATACAATCCAAAAGGATATTAATGTTCACCAGATCAAGACTTTTCAAATGATACCCCCCAAGGCATGCATTGTACAAAACCTATGATAATCATGTCATAATGATGAATATGGGGGTTTCAGGGTGCTACTTTGAGGTACAGAGTGCCACATAGTGATAAAACAGAAACACGATATGCCAGCCTGCGTTTTTTTATTACTCGAACATCATTCGAATGTGATTTTGGGAAATGAACTGAGAGAGTTTAAAATGAATATTTTGCAAAGCAGAATTATTATTTCTACAAAAAGAACTAAATAATTTATATGGGTTTTGATTGGTAGCTACAAGGGATATTTTCAAAGGTTAATAGAGAGGTGGAATGCACAGTTAAATACAGATTATTCAGTGGGATGTTGGAGTTTGCTATCCGTGCAGACTACATTTGTATCCATGAGTACTAAAACATAGGGTGATGTGAAATTATTAGCACAGATTATATGTAACTCTAAAACAAATGAGTAAAATTAAATTTTGGGGACCAGATAGATCCTCAGCTGGTATAAATTACCCTAGCTCCATTGACTTAAGTGAAGTCAGGAATTCTGTGTCCGGTTCTGGTGTCCCCAATTCAAGAAGCACGTTGAAAAATTGGTTTCAGAGTAGCAGCCGTGTTAGTCTGTATCCGCAAAAAGAACAGGAGTACTTGTGGCACCTTAGAGACCTACATGCCCCTCTGCCATGTACATTGGCCAAACTGGACAGTCTCTACGCAAAAGAAATAATGGACACAAATCTGACATCAGGAATCATAACATTAAAAAACCAATAGGAGAACACTTTAATCTGTCTGGTCATTCAATGTCAGACGTGCGGGTGGCTATCTTACAACAGAAAAACTTCAAAAACAGACTCCAACGAGAGACTGCTGAGCTGGAATTGATATGCAAACTAGATACAATCAACTCAGGATTGAATAAGGACTGGGAATGGCTGAGCCATTACAAACATTGAATCTATCTCCCCATGTAAGTATTCTCACACTTCTTATCAAACTGTCTGTACTGGGCTATCTTGATTATCACTTCAAAAGTTTTTTTTCTCTTACTTAATTGGTCTCTCAGAGTTGGTAAGACAACTCCCACCTTTTCATGCTCTCTGTATGTGTGTATATATATATCTCCTCAATATATGTTCCATTCTATGCCTCCGAAGAAGTGGGCTGTAGTCCACGAAAGCTTATGCTCAAATAAATTTGTTCGTCTCTAAGGTGCCACAAGTACTCCTGTTCTTTTTGTTGAAAAATTGGAGACTCGTCAGAAAAGAGCCCTGAGAATGACTAAAAGATTGATAAACGTGCCTTATCGCTAAAGACTCATGGAGCTCGGTCTGGTTAGTTTATCAAAGAGAAGTGTCAAGGATGACCTGATCACAGTCTATAAGTACCTACCTGGAGAAAAGAAGCTTGGTGATAGAGGGGTCTTCATTCTAGCAAACAAAGGTATCACAAGAGCAAATAGCTGGAAGTTGAAGCCAGACACATTCAGACCCTAAATGAGGTGGAAAATGTTAACAATGAGGATAATTAGCCATTGGAATAATTACCAAGGGGTTGTGGTGGATTCTCCGTCGCCGACCATTTTAAAATCAAGATATTGGAGGTTTTTCTAAAAGATTTGCTCTAGTTCAGCCACAGCTATTACACGTGACGCAGGAATTAATTCAGGGAAATCCTGTGGTCGGCGTGGGTATGTTTACACTGCGCAGTAACCCCAGGCTCTGACTCTGGTTTGAGCCCAAGAGCCCTTAACATCCACACACAAATCAGTCTGATTCAAGTCAGCAAGCACTCAGGACTCTGGTCTTAAGACCCTGCAAGAGCCTTAAGAACCTGAGTTACGCAGTAATTCAGGTCCAAGCCCGGTCATTTTGCAGTGTGGATGCAGGTCAAGCCATACACCGAAGGTCTGCATAGTGCAGTATGGATGTGTTAGCATGGCTGTGAGACCCAGGTATAGTGGTTGCAAAGCCAGGATTACAATGCGGTATGGACACTCGAGCATGGGGTTAGAAACACCAAGTCTACAAGCATGGGTCCCACAGATCTGGGCTTAGAGTGCAGTGTAGACGTACCGTGTTATACAGAAGGTCTGACCAGATAGTCACAATGGTCCTTTCTGTCCTTAAAATTGATTAAACTATATGTGCTGAGGATCCAGCCCTAGAACTGTATACAAAATGTGATCTAGAACCCATTAATATAAGGAAAAATCTCTATAATGCTCCTATTGCAATTAACAGAAAAACTGTTATTGAAGTCAATGGTGCAGGGTTGGGCCATCATTCTAGACATGCGACCATGTTTTGTTCTGAAGTTATTGAATATATATACCTGATTTACCAAGTGTGTGGGTTTATTTAACCCAGGTGTTTGCATTTTGAAATAATTTAGAAGTTCTAGATTAAATAGACATCACAGCAGCCCTATGGGAGTAGCACTGTCAGTGGCAAAAACATTTATAAGAAGATACCGAAGAAAGGAATCTACACCTTCAGCGAAATGGAATCATTTACTTTAGTGTCAGAACGGATGCAGGGTTAGGAATGCATGAATCCCAAGAGAACCTCCTAATACCCATTCAGAGATGATGCAAAGACATTTTAGATCACATGGGTTTCTTATTTGATTACCAGTTAGATATCATCTACTTTTTAAAGATGTTTTATCATTTTGATAGTATCTTTTTTCATAAGTTTTTTGTTTGATTTGTTTGTATTTATATATGAGATTTTGAGCAAACTTTGAATTATGTTGCTCAATAAAATAAATAAAATATTTAGGACCAAGATTTTGATGCCCTTTCAGTGAGTAGCACTTGACTCTGTGTAGTCTCATGGAAGTCAGTGGGGCTACTCATGGAGTAAAATGTTGTTCAACACGAGTAAGGGATAAGAATCTTCTTCTATATGTATTTGGAGGGTCAAAGTTGATCAATAACAGGATTGATCCTCCAGTGATAAACATTGTCATGGCTGCATTGAACCCAGTGGAGCTAGGAAAATTTACATCAGCTGAGGATCTGTCTGGCTGTGTGTAAAAGCGGATATAAACAGAATGTTTTCTGTGTGGTATCAGGGGATCTTTAAACTGAATATTTGAAGGACATAAATCCACACCGTGTAGAGGTCAAGCATAGGAGTTTATTACACACAGCGCTGGCGGAGTGTCACCTGGCTTATTAGGCTCAGAGACACTGTCAATCAATTGATTACAATTGAATATATAGATTTTCCATGGGCGGGGGAAAGTGACGGGGTAGGCAGTTCCACACCCCGGGATAGGTTTTGCAGCAAGACAAGATAGCACATTAGCCAATGGTTAAAGGGTTACATAATGTCTCCACCCATGAAGTTAGCAAATTAACATTTAATTAATACTTTGATAAAAGGTTATTAGTATAAAATTATATATATATATGTTGAATTCTGATTTGGGGTCCATAGGAATGGAGCAACTCCTTTGATTGTCCAACAGGTACATTCCTAGGGGTTAAAGCAAAGAAACAGTGAGAGTATATGACAATACAGATTGTCTCCTTTATGTCTTAAGGCAGGGCATTGGTCCCTTGAAAAAGAGGTGGAAGGATGCCATATCTTATATTGACATGTGCCAATTTTTCATAAACTTAAGGTTGGATCTGTGGGAAGACTGTTTTCCTTTCAGGAGAAACACAATAGGAACAGGGATCCTTTGTTCAATTTGAAACATTGGATGAAACATAATTATTCAGTTATTGCTTCAACATCTGGCATTTCTACTGACCAAGCATATCTTAGCAAAGGCAATGTTATCTTGTTTATTTTGCTTTTCTCTTAGCTAATCACTATTAGCCAGGCCTCTGGTCTCTTAACCAAACTGTGGACTTTGGGTCTGAAAAAGAGCTGGCCCAATCCATATACCAGGTTGTTATATAAAATGCACATGGATTTTAACCCTTCAATATTATTCTGATTAGATGTTATAGATTTGCAGATTTTTTACATCAGCTAATAATACTGGGTGTTTGAATGTATTAGTTCGGCATTTCTATATGTGCTCAATATTTCCACTTAATGAAATTAGTAAAGAATAAAATTATGGGGTTAAAAAGTGCACAAAAGCATCAAACAAACTGGGCCAGAAAGAATTCAAGTGCACTCCATATGTTGACACAAACCTCTCGGTACACATAGGAGTAAGTAGCGGGGTCTAGGAGCAGTGTACTGGCACTTGGGAAACGTGGGTTTGGTTGCTGGCTCAGCCATATGCCTCCTACGTGGCCTCTGGAATCTTCCCTGTGCCTGTCACCCATCTCCAGAAATGGATTCCCCTACTTCCCAGGGGCGTTCGGAGGCTGGTGATTTTGAAGTGTTCTCATCTAGAGCCAGACCAGTAAACAGAAGAGGCTGCCAGTGGGTGAAGACTTTTTCCCCTTTGAATGCACATTGGTGGTGGGGAAGAACACACACTCCTCCTTGTCTCATGCATGACCTCTCCCCATTCACCTCTGCTTTCTCAGGGGAGGTGGTTCTTCTGGTTCCAATGTCAGCAGATGGCCCAGCTGACTCATGGCAGCGTCTGCCTGATGGAAGAGCCGCCACGCCAACCACCTCTTTCACCCAGCGGGACGTCAACGAAGGCATTGTTTGGTATAGGCACTCTGGATCCCAGGCGGAGAGCGACTCCTTCTATTTCCAGGTACTGCCTGTCTTGCCATCTCTCCTAGAGCAGCTTTTATTTTCCTCTGGGGCTTACTCTGTATGCTGTGCCTTATCCATTATCAGGATCAATATTGGTGCCTGCTGACAGACAGGTTTAATCATAAAAAGGCTCCCTGTAGGTAGGACCAAATCTTAGTCTTAATGCAGGTAAAACTCCCACTGATGCTAAAGAGAGTTTTGTCCGACTGCAGGATTTGGCCCCTTGTAATGACTGCAGTAAGTAGAGGTATCCATCTGCAGAGCTGATTTATTAGGCCAACTCTTCTATGGTGATGTTGACCTCGTTCGGAAAGTCACAGACCACATTGCAGATCTAGGGAAAATTGCCTTTCAAACAACATACCAAGGGACTGCCAACTCCTAGAAGTTTGTCTGATTCGACGTCCATCTCAAAGAGGAGTAGACTCTTGAGAGGAAGTTAAATTGCACCACTCCAGTAGTGATATCGTGCTGGTAGCCTCTCTAGGCAGGAGATGGAGGAGTAAAGTCATTAAAAAGGTGTGAGAGAATGACTGTCCCCAGAATGAACAGGTGCACAATGGTTTATATGTGCATGGCCTGGCTTAGGACTGCCACGAGAATGAAAACAGCAGACTCATTACAGCATTGGCCTCCTAAACCCAGGGTTGTGAGCTCAATACTTGAGGGGGACTTCGGGCAAAAATCTGTCTAAGGATTGGTCCTGCTTTGAGCAGGGAGTTGGACTAGATGACCTCCTGAGGTCTCTTCCAACCCTGATATTCTATGATTCAGTGTGCCCAGAGACTGATGCTTGCTGGGGAAGTGATAGTATCTGGATCTACACAGAATATTTGTTGTTTAAAAATGCCGATGCTCAGGGCACTCCACTTTTCAGGAGCCCTGCGATGGAGTCAGTTTTGGTGCGTGGGGGAGGTCTGGGACTGGCGCCCAGGCAGACCAGGTTTGGAAGGGAATAGGGCGGTGGGGCCGAGAGGCGTATTTTCCCCACCAGCCCCACAGACATCGCTAGAAAGACGTAACCCAGCTTATTGCACTCTTATCTTTCTGTAACCTCTTGTAATAGGAACCCTCTTCCAAGATAAGGAGTTTCCAGGGGACAGCTGTGCCTTAGGCGATGTCCTGGAAATGACTGAGTGGGGAGCAGAAGGAGGGGAAGGAAACAACACTCCCATGAGGAGATGGTTGCAGAGTTTTCCACTGCCCAGGCCCCCTCCCATATGTATATCTCTGTATCTGGGTGATTCATCCCTGAGAAAAGCATCACCTCGAGATTTGCTGCTGCAATTATGGAGGTGTGGCTCACGACTCCAGCATTAAGTTCTGTTTTGCACGTAAAGCAGGGATTTAACTTCTTTGTTTTGTATGAAAAATGCAGCCTGCCCTCCCCAAACGTACTGTGCTTACTCGGAGCAGCGAGTTGAGTTAGATTTGAAAACACCAAGGCCAAGTGCCCATCTCTCTCCCGGGGTTCCCTCATGTAATAATTTAATTTTCATAACAGACTGCTCCTCACACTCCATCAATAAATGTGTATATATAGACAAAAAGGCACAAAATACACCCCAGCAGCCATTATAATAAAATAAACCCCACCTTCCCAGTAGGCAGAAGGATCATAAAATCCCTCAGACAGTACCTTGCATTTTGCTTGGGAAGTTTAACAGTCTCCCATAATGCTAAGTCAACATGAATATTTGCGTGCAATATTTGTTACATTTGGTTTACAACCTAGAAGCTATTACTGACAGGCAATTAAGGTAATTTCTGAAGTAATTAACATAAGTGATAATGAGGAAGTTGAGAGTGCCAGATGTTGAACAAGCTAATCTTTAATTTAATTGCTATGTTGCTGTTAGGTATATGCCTTTTGCATGAGTCAGGCGTTTGTTTTTAGTTTCTTGGTGCAGTGACAATAATTGTATGAGGCGCCCTATAGGGAAAAGAAGCTACAGCGTGCAGTGTCACATCAGAAGATCATAATACATCTGTCTGAGTGCAGAACAGTGGATTGTGACTTCCTAGAAAAGGCAGGCTTATGTGTTTTCAATAGCGCTCTGGGAATTGTAGTTCAAATGACATCAACAGACCCTGTGAGTGATTAAAATCATTTCGGTTTTACTCTTTTAGGCCCCAATTCTGCAAAGCATTTTCATGCACGTTCTCAACTTGAAGCGGGTGTTAAGTCCATTCTTACTCAGCACACTGTTTTGAAGTTCTATTGAAGTCAAGGACATACTGGGGCCTAATCCTTCCCTGGTGTTGAGCACCGATGTGGGGTGCTGAGCAGGGAAGGCAATGAGAGCTAAGGGCGGTTGCCGACTTTCAGGATTATTCTAAGCTTTTCTAGCATAGTTTTTACACTATGTTTTAGTGCTTTTAAATTTTTGTAAAAATAATTTTGCTGGATCCATGTGTTTATAAAAAGAAAAAAGAAGCAGCAACTGCAACGGGACTGTGATGAGTTAGATATTAATTTCATCTTGGTATTGGGATGGTGGTATGGATCATCTTCCAGTGTGGAGCACAAAGTCGTCCTGTGCAGCCTTAACCTTGATAGTATATTGTATCAAAGCCAGGGCCGGCTCTGGATTGTTGGTCGCCCCAAGCAAAAAAAAAACCTGCGGCGCGGCCGGAGCGCGGGTGCAGGGGGACCGGCTGGGGGGGGAGGGAGACGGAGCAGGCAGGAGAGAGAAAGAGAAGGGGGCGGCCAGGGCTACAGCGGGGGCACTGCCAAGCGGCCCCTCCCGCTGCGCCGCCTCCTGCTTCCTGTCGCGAGGGCTCCGCTCCGGTCGTCGCTCCGGTCGGCGGGGAGGGAAGGAAGAGGACTGCCCTGCAGGGCGCTCTGGTCCTCCGCGCCGCTGCCCCCTACAGGGTGGCCGGAGCGGAACAAAACAAAACAAAAAGTGGCCGTGCCGCCCTAGGATTGGGCAGAATGCCGCCTCCAACAATCTGCCGCCCCAAGCACCAGCTTGCTCAGCTCGTGCCTGGAGCCAGCCCTGATCAAAGCATAGTACAGTCTGGCACCTACTATGTGAGTGCATTTGGATTACAGAGAAGCAACCCTAAGAGACATCTGGTTGAAGGTACAATATGATTTTTTTCAGCATTTATCATCTAGTTCTATTGCTGGCTCATGTTCTCAGGATCAGCCCCTAACTTTGTCCTACCAAAGCCAGAAGGAGCTAGGGTGACCAGATGTCCCGATTTTGTAGGGACAGTCCCGGTTTTTGGGTCTTTTTCTTATATAGGCTCCTATTACCCCCCACCCCCTGTCCTGATTTTTTACGCTTGCTGTCTGGTCACCCTAGAAGGAGGAGTAGGAGAGGTTAAGAGGAGGGCCTAGAAAGGCAATTGTGTTTTCAAGCAATAGCAGTTCTTCATTGTTGCGAATGAATTGTGATCTTGCATTTACAGGTATCGAGTGCTGCTATTCCACAAACCCACCTGGAGACCCACATGTTCAACATTGCCATTCTCCCACAGATACCTGAAGCACCACAGCTCTCACTTGGGTCCTCTCTCCACATGACTGTAAGTCTACCCCAAAACCACTGAATAATTGTCACTGCATTTTTCCTTCTCATTATGGGAGTGCACTGAGACCAGACTTTGCCACAGAACAATTATCACTATTTGCTTTCTCTTAATGTTGTTCAGTCTGTGTATTGTACCTGATTCAAGATCAAGGGAAGTTTAAAGAAAGAGTGCTATACAGCTGGATGCATAGTAGAAAAAAGAAAAGTGAAATGAATCATAGCTCAGATGTTGAAATGTAAAAAAAAAAGTTGGAAAATCAATTTGAATAGAGGTGATTGAGATAAAATTGTAGATTGTAGAGGCTCTTAATAAAGAAGATAAAGGAAGAAACTACATTTTAACATCTTTTCAAAGAATTCCCCCAGTTCTTAAAACCCCATGTATTACAGAGGCCATTACAGTGGGAAAAGGCAAAAAGCATTGGGTTAGAGAGACAATAACAAATAGATCTATGAATAACTACACTGCAATCCATATTTACAAAGATCACAGTCCGCTCACAATGACAAAGTTCCAATCCATCAATCTGACACCAGAAACATTTATTATTATATTTTCCTAAAACATTCAGACATGTCTATTACATTTCATTGTAAATTACTCTTTTTGAAGCATAGGCACTAGAAGTAAGTATTGCGTTTTTATACTGTCATGTAATCTAATTCAGTTGTTTCCCTAATCATTTTAATTTGAAGAGACGCCTGCAAGGCTGGTGGGAATTAAATTAGACACACAACAAGTCTGGTAGGGGTTGGCAGGTGTATGTAGTGTATATGGCGTATATTTTTGCTTTGTTCTGCTGTCTGCTCTGTTCCTGTGACCTAGCAGAATGCTGTTGTATACCTGAATCCTCCTTGGAGTGTTCTGCTGATATCATAACCCACTGAGACCCATGCTTTATGCCAACAAATAGACCTTAGTTCGACTCTTTCTTTCTAAATGCAGACTGATACAAGGCTCACTGATGTCAAGAAGAGTCTTTTCAGTTAGGTCAGTGGGCATCAGGAGTTCATGGTGCAGTGATTAATACAGAGAAACTCAGACCTTCTACAAATTGGGCCAAATTCGGCCTTGGCATAAATTGATGCAATTCCCATTAGCGTCAATGGGACCTGTACCTGATTCACCAGGGTTGAGTTTGGTCCATATGGCCTGTTTTTGAAGTGTAGGATTGCTACTCACACTTGTTATTTTCAGCATGACCCTGATTTTAAGATCATTTCAAAATATCTTCAGGGAGAATTCAGCATCATTGTCTTGATGTTGGGTTGTGCAAACCCTGACAGCATTGAGCTAACATGTTGTGACACTGGCTTAATGACATTGTTGTTATTAAGATGCTCAGAAGTGTACTGGGTACCTGTTGTTGGGGCGTAGCTACCCCATAGCACACACTGCTGGTCACACATTTCCCTCAATTTCCTTCTCTGAGGTGGGTCTCATGCTGGTCTGTGCTGGAGATGGGACTTATCCCTCTGGCCAAATCACAAGCAAACCTGTAGCAACAGTTGAACAAACAAAAAGGTCTTTCTGCCTCTTCGCTCACCCTCTGGGCCTTGCTCCCAGCCCCTTTCTTGGCTACCTATGTGAGTTATTCTGGCTCTGGTACAGAGCTCTGGGTCCCCAAGCTGGTTCCCATAGAGTACCATTCTCAGCCACTTTTGGGCTCTGTTCCTTGAATCCTTCCCTGCTGTGGTACAGAGCACTGGGCTGCCACACTCGTTTTCTGGGAGTACTTCGTCTCCTGCAGACCCTGGCTCAGGCCTTCCATAGAAGCCTGCCCACTGCCTTCTTTAGGCATCTGCATCTTTAGGCACCTGGATACCTTTGAAAATCTGGCCCTTAAGTGACTTGCCCAAAGTCACACAGGAAATCTGTGATGAAGCCAGGAAATGAAGCCAGGTCTCACAAGCCCCACCCTGGGACCATCCTTTCAGGTGTAATAGGGGTGGGTGGGGAGTTCTTGCTGTTTCATATTGGGTAGGTAAAGGATCAGTGCTAACCTGGTGGGCGATATACTGTGGAAGAGAGTAGTTAGCATGTGATTTCTTAGAAGAAATAGGTTTCCAGGTGGCACTGAGGGAGGAAGGCCTTGAGTCTGGGAGGGAGTTCATTCCACACATTGGGGTTGGTGAGGTAGGAAGACAGGAATGGGTGAAGGAACTGAAGGGAGTGGTGAAACTGGGAGCAGTGAGATCATCATGGCACAGTGGTCTTATCAAGGTTTAAAATAAGGGCAACCTGCTGGCAATAATAAAATCTGTTCAAGCTGTTATTTGGAGCAATATTCGGTAATGTATCGTTTTCCTTTGCATTTTTTTTTTTAAAAGAAGATTCATGGGGGAGGTGTCCGATTGCTCCGTGCAATGCTGGATTTTATAGCTAATTACACCACAAAATCCAACAGTGTCATAAAATATTGTGCTTTACTTGAGGGGGCTCATCACAACCTCTTTGAGAGACAAATATGCCTTGGAGGCAATTACAAAGGGACCATAACATTAACTCTTCTCATCATAAAAAGACTGCAGTTCCCATGTCAGCGTGATTGAGTTCTGCTAATCCGTTTTCAAATGTCTAAATTCCTTCAGAATTAGACTGGTGTCTTTGCTAAAGAATGAGCTCAATGCTAAGTCCTTCTACAGCACAAGATTGGTTTGACTGATCTGGACTAGAAAGGTCAAAGAAAGTTAAATGAAAGTTTGACGATTAAGCTGGGCATGTATCTCTTGTGTTTCCTTTTTCAATTATGCATCAAGTTACACCTTTCCCCAAAGATAGGATTGATGAGGTGAGCATGTAGCTTCTCTGATGGCAAACGCTAGCTGAGTGTAAGCTGAGATCCCATTTGTGGGGGTGGAAGGAAATTCTGTGATTGTTAAAGTGCAGTTTTATTCCAAAAAGTGGCTCTGTAAAATTGACACCATCGTTATCATGAGACTTGTTCTCTTTGTGCATCAGAGCCGTATCTGCTGGAGTCAGTGTCAAAAAGAACTTCCACGGCCATCAATTTCTGTTAGCTGGGCAGAGCCAACGTAGCTAAGAGGTAGCAAGCTGGATTCTATTCCTTCATGTGCATCAGCAGCAGAATTGTTTTCTAAGTTCCTTTCCACTTGCGCAAATGTCCTGAAAACAGTGGGGTTGAACAGGTGTCCCGAAATACTGATTTATTTAATGAATGGTGTATATTAGAGTTAATTTGCTTTTGCTTTTTACTCCTACCTGTTTTTTAAGATGTAGTTTGTCAGGAATGTTGCTTTAATGGTGCATAATGGCAGCATCAACACTATAACTTTAATCCAACTAGGCTGAGGACAAATATACTCCCACAGTGAGCACTGGACATAAGGTTGGGGTTATCTGTTTTTTTTATTCATTGTGCAGTGTATTTGGATACAAGAAAGTACTGTAGGAATTACAGGCTTACCATACAAGATAATTAATTCACTTTTTCATCTGAGGATCTCAAAGTATTTTACAAAGGTGGCTAAATCTCATTGTCCTCATTTTACAAATGGAGAAACTGAGGCACAGAGAGCACTTATAATTAGCCCGAGGTCATACAGTGGCAGAGCCAGGGATGGAATCCTGGTCTCATGACTCCTAGGCTATTAGTCCATGTTGTCCAGAATCCTGCCTTCAGCATTCGCCAGTATCTGACACTTCAGAGACAGGTAAAATCACACCTCATAATAGATCTAGTCAATTGTGTAATACTGAAACATGGGAATTCCATACATAGTCATAGAGTTTACGACCAGAAGGGACCACCAGGTCATGCAGTCTGACGTCCTGTATATCCCAGGCCACTGGCAACACCCAGCACCCACATGCTAACCCAACAACCAAAATTAGATCAAAGTATTACAGCCCATAGGAGACTAGCTATTATGTGCCACAGGCAAAGAATAGGAGTGACTGAGTTCACCAGTGACCAAGGCCCTTGCAATGGCAGGGAAATGATTGTGAGACACTGCCCAGGTGATCCTGGCAAGTGGCCCGCACCCACACGCTGCAGAGGAAGGTGAAAAAATCCCAAGGTCACTGCCAATCTGAGCTGGGGGACGACTCCTTCCTGACACCACATGTGAGGATCAGTTAGACCCTGAGCATGTGAGCAAGAACCAGCCAGGCAAGCACCCGAGAGAGAGAATTCTCAATACCACCACAGAGTCCTGGTCCGCCCCATCAAGTATGTGCCATCTCCAGCCGTAGCCATTCCTGATGCATCACTGGAAGGAGATTTTTAAAAAACCCACCCAACACATTGTGGGGGTGGGGGAGGAGAAATCCCTTCCTAACACTGGCATTCCAACCCTTTTTATATACACATGAAGGTGGGACACTAAGAAGTTCCCAAGCAGCAGTTTTCTTACTTTGCCTGTCTGTACATTTGGATTATTATCAATGGAAATATTTTTTCATTGGTTTGTGTGTGTATGGTGAAATCATTGTTTATTGACATTGACCGATAAAAATCTAATCTTTCCAAACCTACCTGTAACATTCATTATCTTGTATATGTCTATCACATTCCCTCTTCATTTTTTTTCTCTAAACTAAACATTTTCAGGGTGAAGTCCTGACTCTATTGAAGTCAATTTGAGTTTTCTTGGGAACTTCAGTGGGATCAGGATTTCACTCCCAGTCTTTTCAATCTCTCCTCATAAGGAGGTTTTCCATTCCTCTGTTCTTTGTAGTTTCTTTTTTCTGAATCTCTTCTATTTCTGCTATGCAGTAATCAGAACTAAACATAGTATTCTAGGGTAGGCTATACCACTGATTTATATAATGTCATTATAATATTTTTGGTATTATGAGGTAGTAAGTAGACTACACAATATGGTGAGTGGGAGGAAAAAATTCTTCTTGATCCTCAGCAGATGATCATTTTATGCTCTAAAGCAGGGGGTTTAATTGCCCATGTAATTAACGTAGCTTGAATAGATACAGATGTTGGTGATCACGAAATGATCTGGACCATTTTAGGATCCAGATGGAGTACTAAACTCGGTGACCTCTTGCAGCAGTTTTCTAATGCCAATATACTGGCATTAGAAAAGGTTCAGAGAAGGGCAACTAAAATGAGTAGGGGTTTGGAACGGGTCCCATATGAGAAGAGATTAAAGAGGCTAGGACTTTTCAACTTGGAAAAGAGGAGATTAAGGGGGGATATGATAGAGGTATATAAAATCATGAGTAATGTGGAGAAAGTGAATAAGGAAAAGTTATTTACTTGTTCCCATAATATAAGAATTAGGGGCCACCAAATGCAATTATTGGGCAGCAGGTTTAAAACAAATAAAAGGAAGTTCTTCTTCACACAGCGCACAGTCAACCTGTGGAACCACTTGCCTGAGGAGGTTGTGAAGGCTAGGACTATAACAGGGTTTAAAAGAGAACTAGATAAATTCATGGAGGTTAAATCCATTAATGGCTATTAGCCAGGATGGGCAAGAAATGGTGTCCCTAGCCTCTGTTTGTCAGAGGGTGGAGATGGATGGCAGGAGAGAGATCATTACCGGTTAGGTTCACTCCTTCTCGGGCACCTGGCATTGGTCACTGTCGGAAGACAGGATACTGGGCTAGATGGACCTTTGGTCTGACCCAGTATGGCCGTTCTTATGTTCTTATGTTAGTTAATTCCACTGCATTAAGACTCTCATACATCCACAAGTTATATATCTATAATATGCAGTACAGTGTGCTCCCACACCACAGTGGCTCTTTGGAAGTGTTGCATTGATAATGTTCTTGTAGTGTAGGAAACAGTACGCAGTTTTAAAGGGCTTGAATAGAAAAGGAAAAGCTGCTATTCCTTGACATTTCCATGGAAATTGCTGGAAATTTTTCAGGATTTTTTAAAAAAAGCAGATTCACTCAAAACATATCTGACCAATAAGCTGGCTAGGGAATGACTTGTACCTTCACCCAGTAGTTTTAAATCACATTGATTATTTTTTCCTCATCCATTCTGCCAAAAGCGTGTGTGAGGGGGGATGTATAAGGAGCACTGCTCTGAGGCACGTATCCCTTTCTGCTTCCCCTTGCTCCAACGTGGGGTAGTAATCTGCAGCAAGGCCATGCCAGGAACAAGCTGTGACACCGTGCCCTGTCAGCTCTGCTGTACTGGCTGGTGTGTTTGGATGGGGGGGAGGAGACAGAGCCAGGACTCTGTTCACTCCTGGCCTACCAGTCCCCAGATTGGTGAGGGAAATCGAGGCAGCAGTAGCTCTGTTCACACCTCCGTTCCCAGACCAAGCCCAGGTCAGGATAGCCTGCACAAGAGTGTAAGGGACGGCAGGGGGAGGGGGGGTCTTAACTTTCTTGCATGTAAACTTTCTTGTAAAATCTCTGTATAGTTCATCTCTGATTCCCACTGGTTCTCTGGAGAAAGGAAGACTCATCACTGATGTGAAATAAACTGCTCTCTCTTCTTAATGATTAATATTTGCCACTCCTGTAGCCCCTTCCCTGAGAATCTGAATCTGGTTTACAACATTAGGTCATAGGTGGTGAATAAGCCTTGCGCTGGCCTTCTGCACAGAGGTACTTTTAACCAGTAGTGAACCCCACAGCGCCTCCTAAAGGTAGCTGAGTATTGCCCTGTTGGACAGACGGCACAGTGAGATCAAGTGACTTGGCCAAGGCTCTCCCAGCACGTCGCTGTCAGGGATCTAAATGTGTAACTTTAAAGATCAGGTATTCTGAGACTCTTGTGTTTAAGGACTGGTTCCTTTGGGGAACAACTCTCTCAATTGATTTGTTATATTTCTGAGCAAATCTCCAGGTGCCATTGGCTTTTGTGTTCATTGTATAATGTGTTTTTTAGGCACTGGAGGATCGGGTGACAGTGATTGAGCCTCGTCATCTCTCCTTTGTAGACTCAGAGAGTCCAAGTGGGAAAATCATGTTCAATGTGACTGTATCTCTGCAGCCAAATCAAGGCAAGATGTGATATTAATATGCTTTTTTGTTTTAAAAACAAAAGTCTTAGTGCTGGAGACTAAGGACTTCTGTGCTTTTCTTGCCATTTCTTCTAAGTTCTCTAGCTTTATCCAAAGTATCTGTCTGTGCAGGCAGGTATTAATCTCTCTATCCTCCTTCAATACTTTTCAAACCATCTATTTCTCAACCTGATTCCTTCAGTTAGCAGAGGAGTGAGCAGTGCCCAACCAGCTTTCTGTAATGTCAGTGTCTGGAATACATTGCACACTGCACTCTATGATCTTGCTCTTTTCACCTCTCCATCCATAAGCATCTGCAGCGCTTACTCAATTAGAAATCTGTGTTTAATTCCCAGTGTCCTCTGTTAGGTCCAAAGAGCTGCACTGTGTGCGAATGCAGCCAAATGGGCTGTGGCTGGGTGGCCCATTCTGGAGAACGTGAGCAGAGATAACATTGAAGACATAAATAGCATTACAGGGGGTGAAGGGACAGTAGCTGAGCCTTGATTGTTTAGTGTTAAAAATGAAATGGATGCCTCTTGTTAACGTGAGCTCTCTGTCTCTCTAGGAATCGTGGAGCACAGAGACAGGCCCCTCTCCCCAGTCAAGTATTTCACGCAAGCGGATATAAACCATGGCAAGATTGCTTACCGTCCACCCACTGCAGCTCCACACATCAGAGAGATGATGGCATTCTCTTTTGCTGGTAAGAAACACCAGCACTTCACTAGCTCTGTGTCAAGAATGTGGCAATATCTCCACTAGTTCCCATGACAGACCTGGGTGTGCCTCTTTCCCCTCTAAAAACCTAGCATGTTCTCTCTGTTATGAGCCAAACTCACTTCCATTAAACAATGAAGATGTAGCCAATGCAAGTTTTGCCATTGACTTTAACAGGAGCAGGATTAGGACTTGAATTACTGTGAACTCTTTACAGTGGAAATCCTAGTTTGGGTATGGCAAGTTGAGAAGTGTGGGATCGTGTTACATGCATAAGTCTGTAGGCCTTATGCCAATACGGTATGCAGCCAAGTTCTTTCAGCTGAGACAAATCCTTATGTTAAATACCATTCTTCAAAGTGTATTACGTACATTTAAAAAGAGTGTAGGGTCATGTTGTCCACTTGGCATCAAGAAGAGCTCTGGATGTGGAATGAGAGTAGGATGAACCATTTAAAATGTTCTTCAACCCCTCAAGTTGCGTTATGGACTGATCGTTTTCTAATCCTGTAACTCCACACAAAAGAGCCCCTCATAATGTGGAGATAAACCAATGGAAAGGGGGGGCTTTCTTTGCATCCTGGCCTGGGGCTGTCTTCCAAAACTGTGTGTTAACCTAAATGGGTGTAGTGAAAACAAAAGCCAACAGTGCACAGGTATGCAGTACAGAGTCTGTTGGGCCAAAGCAAGTTCCTTCTTCCTCAAGAAATCATTGCATTCTTTCTGACGTTCAGTGTCTGTTGGGATGTTCTGGTTTTGTAGTGGAATGAGAAGAGAAATAAAGCATGTGATATTTAGAAACTTGTTTTAATTTGACATGGATAGATTCGGGTTGGCCCTTGTATGGGTGTGGGGGAGAGGATGAGGGAGACCCCCGTTCCCTTGCTTCAGCACCCATTGCAAGAGCCATTCACAGTTGCAATCTCTGTGCTCTCTCTTCGCACACTGCCCCAGACAGAGGCAGTCAAGCCATGGCCCATCCCTTCCCTTCATACCAAGATGTTGCCTCCCTAGTCGCACACTGGGAAGTTCAGGAGCAGAGTAAGCCTCCCTCATGCACAGTCCCTCCACGGGCACCAGAGAGGACAAGGCAACGCTCTGTATTTCCCCTGCTTAGAGCAGTGCCCGTCTAGCACAATCTAGCCCTGAGTGTTTTAGTTGATTTTTTTTTTTAATGTTCTATCATAGAGGTGTATAGTGCGTCACAGGGTACAGTAGCTCTGTTTGTATCAGAATGGTTAATTCACTGGTTGTTACATATAGAACTAATTACAGTAGAACTTCAGAATTATGAATACATTGGGAATGGAGGCTGTTCGGAACTCTGAAATGTTCGGAGCTGAACAAAACATTGTGGTGGTTCTTTCAAAAGTTTACAACTGAACATTGACTTCATACAGTTTTGAAACTTTACTATACAAAAGAAAAATGCTGCTTTCCTTTTATTTTTTTAGTAGTTTACTTTTAACACAGCCCTGTACTATATTTGCTTTTTCTTTTTTCTTTTTTTTTGTCTCTGCTGCTGCCTGATTGTGTACTTCCGGTTCCAAATGAGGGGTGCGGTTGAGTTTGTAACTCTGGTGTTCGTAACTGTTCTACTGTAGCTTTTCTTCATGGACTGTATGTGCTGAGCTACTTTCTGTTGTAAATAGAGGTGTAGAAATTGACTCTGTAACAAGTGAACAACTCTGTATTTACTGATGATGGGTGGCTGTGCTCTGTAATGTTCTGAATACTGGAGCCTCATTCTGGAAAGACAGCAGAAGATGAGTAACTCACAGGGGGGCTGGTGCAAGTACAGGCAGGTAAACCCCGCCCTGCCTTCTAACAATGTGCAAATCAAGTTTATTAGAGTAGCATCACTCTGTCTGCAGTGAACTCGACTCAGTCAGTGAAATATGATGGTGATATTAGCACTCCCTGATTTGCAGAGCTGTGTGTGCTGAGGAAATGAAACCTAGAAGCAATTATTAGTAAATCACCAGGCCTGGTGATAGTAAATCACCAATTTATGCAAATCCCTTTTGTAAGGTTGCCTGCCTTGTAGCATCGAATAGCAGAACATTTCTCTGTTAACTGTATTAAATTCCAAGTTCTTAACAATTACAAAGCATTGTACAAACAGTTAATGTTTACAATAGCCCTGGAAGTAGGGAAGTATTAGCATTCCCATTTTACAGATAGGGAATCTGAGACCGAGGGGAGCTAACGGCTACACTTTCAAAAGTTACACTGATTTCGAGTACCCATCTTGGGACATCTTGTACCTACTGCTCCAGAAGAGCTGAGTTCAGTTCAGTTGGACTTGTCAGTGCTCAACATTTCCAGAAACCAGGCCCAAATTAAACAACCACTAATGGAGGTGTCTAAACTTGGTGGCTTTTCCGAGGCCGCACAGCTGGCGAGTGGCAGTGCTGGAATTAAAACTCAGGAGTTCCTGACAGTAACACCCAGGATTGAAGCATATGTAATAAACTGCCTCCATAAAATGTCAGGAAAGATTCTCAAGTTTTTGTTGAAAACAAAATGGATTTAAATCCATGTGACCCTGTTTTTTCCTGTGCTAGTAATAAAAGTGCTCTACTTTGTTTTCCCCCCTGCAGGTCTCCCGGAGTCGGTGAACTTCAGTTTCACAGGTATATAAATCACTATTCTTTCACTGGCATAAGGGTCGTGGTACTTTTTCCTTCCTGTTAATGTCCTTTGCTTTACCTCTCCCTGCCTGCTCCCCGCCCGCCTGGCTCCTATTTCAGGGACTTCTGAGTGTTGAGTAAAAGTCTGTGAAAGTAAAAGTGCACCTGAAATACTTAATGGCTGTTTTCACAAATTATGGATTAATATGCATGGAAGACAATGACTCCTTGGTAGGAGACAGGAAATGGTTTTCTTAATAGCAGATACACCTCTTTTCTAACCATTAATTCAAACCCTGCAGATCTTATTCAGTCAAAAATCCCATTGACATGAGTGAGGACAGCAAAGTTTGACTCAATGATTGTTAAATGTAGTATGGAAACATTTCAGATAACTGAAGTATGTAATAACTTGTTACCTCATTTAAGCCTTTTCATTGTGCTGCCTAGCATCCCTTATTCTGGATAACCCATTTGTGTTCTGGCTCCAGACTGCAGCCTGTAAAAGAGAGAGGCATACACATGTGCGTAAGCACACACGGAGTCAGCACTGCTCTTCTAGTACGTTAGTACTGCCAGGGACGGGCTAGGGATAAAGGAAGACACTGTTTTTTCAGAATTTCTGAATTATGTAGTCTTGTGTCTGGACAGTGAAGGTAATTAGCAGGGGATGGGGCAAGAAACTACTGTTGCGTGACGGTCAGTGGTGAAAAGCAGACTGCCTGGAATGTGGTTTTAGGTGCGTTTCAACATGTGTCATTTAAAACAAGCCAGTTAATGCAGATGTGTTTACATTTGGTTGTAGTGTCTGATGGAGAACATACCACCCCTGAGCTGATATTTACCATTCACTTGCTCTCGACTAATGAGCAGCCTCCGGTGTTCCAGATCACAGCTCCATTTCTGGAGGTCAGCCAGGGTGGCAAGGCTACGATTGGTAAGGAGCCAGGAGGGCCTGTAGCAAAGGCACAGTTCTGAACTAGCACGACTGACGGGATTACTCTGAGAAAGTGCTGAACGGGCTGGGTTCGTCGCCATGAGCCCAGTACATGCAGCTGGTTCGAATTCTGGTGTGGGCTCATCTTTTTTTGCTAGGGGCTAGATCAGGGGTGGGCAAACTTTTTGGCCTGAGGGCCTCATTGGGTTTCATAAATTGTATGGAGGGCCAGTCAGGGGAGGGGGTCGTGGCCTGGCCCCCACCTCCTATCTGCGCCTCCCCCCGGGACTCCTGCCCCATCCACACACACCCCGCTCCCTGTCCCCTGACTGCCCCCGGACCCCACCGCCCCATCCAACCCCTCCTCTCATTCCTGACGGCCCCCCCGGGACTCCTGCCCCATCCAACCACCCCTTCTCCCTGTCCCCTGACTGCCCCCGGAACCCCTGCCCCTGACTGCCGCCCACCGCCCCATCCAACCCTCCCCTTTCCTGACTGCCCCCCCGGAACCCCTGCCCCCATTCAACCCCCTGTTCTCCCCCCCGACTGCCCTGACCACCACCCCGAACTCCCCTGCCCTCTATCCAACCCCTCCTGCTCCGTGCCCCCTTACCATGCTGCCTGGAGCACTGGTGGTTGGCGGTGCTGGAGCCGCGCTGCCCGGCTGGAGCCAGCCATGCCGCCACTGCCACCACCACGCAGCACAAAGACCAGGTCAGGCCGCGGCTCTGCAGCTGCGCTGCCCCAGGAGCTCACAGCCCCGCCGCCCAGAGCATTGCGCTGGCGGTGGGGTGAGCTGAGGCTATGGGGGAGGGGGCCTCCCAGCCAGGAGCTCAGGGGCCAGGCAGGAGGGTCCCGCGGGCCGTAGTTTGCCCACCTCTGGGCTAGATTGTGGCACTTAGCCCGCAACCTGCTTTGGCGGCAGTGCTGAGCCCAACACCTCCATTCCAAGAGCTCAACAGGCACAAACTGCTGCACCTCTTGGAAGGGTCCAGCATGTACCCCTTCCCCATGGCTTCATCTGTTCCCCACCCTCTCCCCCTTTCGGCTGAGCTGCAGGGCTGCATTCTGACCTGCTCTGGTGGGCTGTGCAAGGCGGGAGGGCCCTCACTCTCCCCCTCACATTGTACTGCCACAGGGGCAGGGGGTGGACGCTGGCCCGATATGAGCAATGTAGCACATAACACTGTCTGGTCTATGAGAACGTGCTGCACAGCTCTATGTGCTAGGGTGAGGAAGCTTTGCATTTTTATAGACGGACTCACTGACCCACTCGCACTGCACCATGGGGCTGTCTGAACGCATGAACAACTGGATGCAGTCCCCTCCCACGTGGTGAGGAGTTGAAGGTCATGCTAGCTGTCACTTGTACGGCAGATTGGCAATAACGTCTCCGTTTGAACTCATGACCTCAACATCACCAGGGACAAATTGTCTCCAGGCAGGCAGACCCACAGACATTTGTGTGGAGGAGAGCTCCAGAATTACATGAATTTTAAAATACAAACTCAATTAGAGCCCATTCATTTCGGTCATTTAATGCATGTAAAATTGCATATGCTAGACCGGCTGCTTATAAGGGAAGATTCGCTGTACAGCAGATTACAGCTCCGACACTAGTGCTGTGTATTCCCCCAATGCAGGGATACAGCTGGCAGTAAGCGACACAGACTCGGCTCCTGAAGATCTCTTCTTTGAGCTGGTGGAACCTCCTCACCATGGTGTTCTGCTCAGGTATAACGCTGGGGTCCACGAGCACATGAAAGCAGGTGAGTTGAGCAGGAAGAAGAGGAATTCAAGTTTGGGGGAAGTCACCAAGTGCAATATCCCTATCTTTGTGTTTTTGTTAATTTCTAATAAGCGATTGAGCTAGGATCTGTTTGTCAATAATAAATGGCTGGTAATTGCCTGTCACGAGCTCTTCTGAGAGCCAACTGAGTATTAATTATTTTCAGAGCACTTGAATATGTTCACTAAAACTGGGCTGGAAACAGTTTACCTGTCCCCCAGAAATTTTCCCATTCAGAATCTGGATGAAACTGAGACCTTTCAAAATTTGCCATGGAGAGAGAGAGACCCACCCCTGAGTAGCCAGTAGCCCAGTGGTTTGGGCATTCAGCTGGAAAGGGGGAGACTCAGCTTCAAGTCCCAGCTCTGTTGATCCAGAAGGCAGCATTGCCTAGTGGGTAGGGCACTGAACTGGGACTCCGGAGATCTGGGTTCTATTGCTGGCTTAGCATCTGGCCTGCTGGTTGACCTTGGGCAAGTTGTTTTCCCATCTGTAAAATGGGGATAATGGGAAAGCCATGCAAAGAATAGATAGGGAGGGAGTAGCCCTGGTGTTGGAAGCCTTGGCAAGAGAGGTGGATTTTAGAAGGACATGGAAGGAAAAGAAGAATGCTGCGCTGACAAGAAATGGGAAAGTTTGTTAGTAAAATATTACTCATTTTGTCACAGGTTTTTCTGTACTTCTGTGAAGGTCATGGCTTCTCCCTGCATACGTTCTAGTTCATTAATGAAACCCTCAGATAGAATCAGTGCTCACACAGCTGTAAGGGATGCATCAAATACCAGATAAGCATGTGCTTAAGTGATTTGCTTCTTCTGGGACTGAGACATTTGATCTGAACTTAAAGTATTAATTTCATGCAGCGGATAGAGTCATCACTGTTTTTATATTTCTTTTTGGGAAGGAGACACCTTCACGTATGAGGATGTCACCCGAAATGCTTTACAATATGTCCACGATGGCTCATCAGTAGCAGAGGACAGCATGGAAATCTCCGTAACTGACGGCGTTACCACTGCAACAACGGTGCTGAAAGTCAAAGTGTCCTTGATGGATAGCGATGGTCCCCGGCTGGCCCATGGCTGCTCGTTGACTGTCACGGTGGCTAGTAAAAGCTCTGTGACTCTCTCCCGATCACACCTTGCTTACATTGTAAGCTTGTGTCCATTCCTTGCTAAACCCAATGCATTCAGCTAGCTTCCTTCCCCTCAGGAGACCACCGCACCTTCAGGATGTTGATACATGTCAAATATGTCAACCTTTTACTATACCCTGACTACAGCTGCCAAAAAGGGGATAATGAGCTCTTTCATCCTATCAGATTTCTGAGGCTATACATATTTGACTGAAGTAAAGGTGAACTGCAAAGCAAAAATGAAAATTGAGTTAATCCCATATTTATGCACCAAACACCCCCGCTAACCAGGCCTGTGGGTTCGCTCAGCAATAATCTTTTAAAAACTTCTTTACCCTCCCTGATATTGACTGGCTCTTCCTAGTTTGCTAAAGAACGACCTGGAATTCTGTGACATCGTGCTGTGATACCTTGCTTGCGTACGCCGTGAGTTTTCCAGTATCGATGGTGTCACAGAAGTGTGGTGCTTTGCTAGACGCAGTGGATTTAGTAGCAATGGAATTAGCAGTAGATTTCATGGAAGAGACCTGTACACGAGCTTCACAATTTAAGGGACTATAAGCATTTTAATGGCCTATTTTCAGGGCTTATATAACTTAATTGTAAAAAAAAAAAATGGCTTTGAGTAGAAATATGGGACATACCCACATAAAGGTGTCCGATCCAGAAAGCAATATTATTGCACCATTTCTCCAAAAAATCTCCGTGGTCTCTTTCAAGTTTTACAGATTTAAATAACGTACAGCAATTCATGCAGTGCTGTAACTGCGTTGGTCCCAGGATATCAGAGAGACAAAGTGGCCGAGGTAATATCTTTTATGGGACCGGCTTCTCTTGGTGAGACAGACAAGTGTTTGAGCTTACACAGAGTGAGATATTACCTCACCCACCTTGTACTGAAGTTCACTCATTTTATAAATAAATAAATAAAACAAAGCCACGTAGTGATTTCCCCCCTCATGTATTAATATCTGTTGAGACAATATTATGTCCTATAAAAATCAGGAAATTATAAAAGTATATTGAACCAATAGACCATTGCAGCTTGAAAATTGTTCATCTGACAGATTAAAATGGCCCCTAGGGAGTCTTTCCTGCTTATTAACAGCATGTCTTGCTCTGAATTTTAAAGTACTAGCCCTTTGGATACTCAGGATAGGTTTGACTGAGCTCCTGGAATATATTCTTATTGTACCTAATAGTCCAGAAAGGCACCCAGGGTCAAATTCACTCCTGTCGAGATGACTACTACAAAGTCCACACACCATTTAAGTCGAAGTGCCTTAGGAGGCTAAGTCCTATTTTCATAAGTGATTTAGGCCCAGATATACTAAGATATTTAAGCACTTAAAGAGGCAGATAGGTGCCTATGGCATTTACAAAAGCGCCTAAGCAGGGTAGCATCATTCCCGTGTGTAGTTGTTTCCACTGACTTAAATGGGAGCTAGGTACCTAAGCGGCAAAAAAACCCCACCTCAGGGCAGCGAGTCTCATAGCCCAGGGCAGCAGGCTCATGGAGCTCGTGCTGTGGGGCTAAGAAGAGCAGTGTAGACATTCTTGCTTGTGCTGCAGCCCCGCCTCTGAAAATACGTGAGCATGGAGGATCTCGGAGCCCAGGCAGCAGCCCAAGTCAGAACAGTTACACTGCTATTTTCAGCCCCGTAGCACAAGCCTCACATGACATGGGCTGTCAGATGCGCCGCTGTGGGGTTGTTCTTTTGTTTTTCAGTTAGACATACTCTTCGGCACTTCTATAAATCCAGCTAGGTGCCGATCTGCATTTTTTTTAAGTGCCTAAATTCCATTGAAAATCTGGCCCGTAAGCCCACACGAGCCTATTTTTAATTGAAAGTCAATGGAACTTAGGTTCCGAAGTGCCTATGTCTCTTTTGAGAATAGACTTAGACACTTTTGAAAATGTTACCTCCTATCTGTAGAGCTCTTTGAAGATGAAACGTGCTCGGTGTTATCCTGAGCGCTAGGAAGGCTGCAACGAGCATGGTTGGGATGGGGTTTTTTGGAGTGTGTGTTGAGGAAAAATAGCAATGGGAACTATCACAGAAACTCTCATCCAGAAACTGTCCTGTGGTGGTTTCTGGACGAGAGAAAGCAACGCCGGGAGCCGTCATACAACTTTTTGTGGAGAAGACAGTCGGGGGGAGGAGGGTGGCGGGTGTAGGAGTTTGACCAAGACAGGAGGCTTCAGTGCTGTAAATGGAGTCACTGGGAGTTTGTGGAGGATGCGGTTGTAGGAGTCCCATCCATATCTTATATAATGGTTTAAAGCTGACAACTTGTAAGTTAGGTTGGGGGAGTTATAATTTCCTCTTCAGGTTCTGATGAAGACACAGAATACTTGACCCTATGCTCCCCTGGTTTAAAATGCCACTAGCTCACTTCTACAGCTGAGTAATTGACGTGCCTGTTCTTTGTTCTGCAAATAACATACAATACCTTAGAGAGACAAGGTGGGTGAGGTAATATCTGTTGATGAACGAAACAAGCTTTCAAACTACACAGAGCTCTTCTTCAGGTCTGGGAAAAATACTCAAGCTTCACAGCTAAATACAAGGTGCAATAGATTGTTTAGCTTAAATAGTTGTTATCAGGGCATTTAGTGCACTGGATGAGATACACCATATGTTGTGATAGGCATGTGTAGGACCCTTGGATCTTGAAAGGTGTGTTGTGAGGGGTGTTGATCATTGTAGTAGTGGAGATATGTCCGCAGGTTTTGAATCTGTTGTTCTGGCAGGGTCTGGTGCCGTTTTGAGTTGGTGTGGCCTGGTCTGTAGGGAGCTTGCTTCTGATAATGAGCTTGGCGAGGTTGGAGGATTGTCTGAAGGCCAGAAGAAGGGGTTTGGGTTGTAACTGAGTGATGACTGTGTTGATTGTAATTGTTTGCTGTCTCTCATACGGGTGCCAGTGCGGGGTGGTAGGTGATAACTAGGGGTGTGCATTCAGAGGGTTTTTTTTTCCCTATTGAAGCAGGTTCTCTCAGTGTATTTGGTTGGTCTGTTCCATGATGCAATCTATTTCTCTGGTAGTCTATCCTTGTTTGGTGAAGGCAGTTTTAAGTGTGTTAAGGTGTATATCCCGAACTTTCTCCTCAGAGCATATTCTGTGGTATCTGAGCGCCTGGCTGTAGATAACAGATTTCTTGATGTGTTTGGGTGGTTATTGGATCTATGACGATAGGTGTGGTGAGCTGTGGGTTTCTTGTATATAGCTGTCTGTAGGGTTCCATTGTTGAAGCTGATTGTGGTGTCCAGGAGGTTGATGTCCTAGAGAGTACCCTGTCGTACTCTTAGAAATAACAGCCTTTTGTACCTTTGTATGACCCAGTATGACAGTATTGCCAACCCCAAACATTCAAAAATCATGGCGTTGGCTTAAAAATCACAAGATTTTTAAAAAAATAATACATGGGGATTTTTTCCTTTGCTTTCTGGTTTCTAGGGTCATGTTTTCAGGCTTTTCTCTGCCACCATGAAGGCTAGAAACACTTTTAAAAAAATTAAAGCAGATTCTCACATAATCATGTGACTGCAGGAGCTGAGGCTGTAAGAGAAACAGCAGTGTGGCAAGCGTTGGCATCACTGGTGTGATTTCATGAACAATACGTAATTACAGAAACTGATGTCACTTAGGCTGATGTCACTCAATGAGGTTTCCACAGAGTAGTTGGGGGATTTCACTTGTAGTTACATGGTTAAATCACCACTCAGTGCACTGAAAATTTTATGTTAAGATATTTTATCGGATTTGCATTGACTACACTGTTGGGAAATCATTTTTAAAAACGCCCAGGAAAAGAGATCAGAGTACGGACACACTTTAATACATTAAAAAGTATTGCAGGTGCCATCAGTTTAATAGCACTGATTGTGGTGGAGGAAGGTGAAATGATCAAAAGTCGACATTAGGTGTCTGATTTTTGTGGGCACTCAAATCTTA
The DNA here is from genome assembly GCF_013100865.1 of Trachemys scripta elegans. Lineage (NCBI taxonomy): Eukaryota > Metazoa > Chordata > Testudines > Emydidae > Trachemys > Trachemys scripta. The sequence goes on from NC_048302.1 coordinate 13,830,410, forward strand.
TGGAAAAATAAATCTTGCTCTCTGAATGTATGTAATGAAAGTCTATGGGTCAGACCTGCTTTTCTTACTTCCATGGAAGTCGGTGGAATTACACTTGTGGGTAGGGGAAGAGGCTTATTTATTTGTATGTTGCGGTTACGGTGACTTAAAACTTTGACACTGTGGTACATGATGTCACCTGAAACTTTTTAATAGAGATGCGGACGTAAATATAATATCATACAGTTGGATACACATAATATAGTTAAATGGGCCAAATGCAGCTCTTAAGTGTGCCAGGGTAAACCCAGAACTAATTCACTGATTTCAATAGAGTTTACTCCAGATTTACATTGGTGTAACTATGGGGGAGGGATAGCTCAGTGGTTTGAGCATTGGCCTGCTAAACCCAGGGTTGTGAGTTCAATCCTTGAGGGGGACACTTAGGGATCTGGGGCAAAATCAGTACTTGGTCCTGCTAGTGAAGGCAGGGGGCTGGACTTGATGACCTTTCAAGGTCCCTTCCAGTTCTAGGAGATAGGATATCTCCATTAATTTATAATTTATTTATAACTAAGAGCTGAATTTAGCCCAGTCTCTGTATATTCTCTCTGACAAATAGAAATTATATTTCAGTCCATCTTTTGTGGGGAGGAGGCAGCAACTGGGTATTATTGGGAAGGTAAATTCTACTTGGCGTTTAATGTGATTTGAAAATAAAATACGCTAGACTTATACCCCAGTGTGCGTGTGAGAGAGAGAGTGAGACACAGATAGATAGAACACTTCTCAATTATGAGAGAATGAAGGTACGTTTGTGCCCAATTCTCAGCAGGTATAAATCAGTACGGCTCCATTGAAATCAAAGGCGCTCCATTGATTTACGTAAGCTGAGAATCTAGCCCAGTATCTATATATTTCACCACTTGACTTTTTTCTTTCATGTTCACTATAAAGAAACAAAAGCAAATACTGCTGTTTGGCTTGCTTTTCTTATTAGGATAATAATTCTGCTGACTCGAAAATAAGAATTCAGTTAATTTCTCTGCCCATGTATGGCACCCTCATGCGGACAACATCTGGGCAGCATGGCGAAGAGCTTTCTGAGGTTTATAATTTCACCATGGAAGATATCAACAACCAGAGAATCAGGTAATAAACAGGTATTTTTCACCACACCGTATCTTCTTGGGCTCAAGAATTTCAGAGCACCATCTGCAGGGAACATATGTTATTAATGTTGGGATATACAGTATTTATAAATTATAGCAGAGATGATGTTTCATAACTACACTGTTGTATCTTGTGATAATAAAAATGGCTATGATTGTGTATACAAAATAGGGTATTTTTGCACTCTCACAGTGCTATTTAGCTTGAACGTCTTCAAAATCTGTCTCTGTATTTGTTGTTGTTTTGATTTTTTAGTTAGGCAATACCAAATATAATGATACAAAAGAAAAAATTCCTTTACTTGAAATCGTTCCAGTCATGAAACATTTGACACCTAATTCATGCCTCTCCTGTACTTCACTGATATTATGTGAACAGTGGTATCTCCTGTGCTATAGCTCCAGCAGGAAGCAGTGTTTTCTGACTGTCTATGCTGAAAAAGTGATACAACAAAAATGATTAGGGGGTATGGAACGGCTGCCATATGAGGAGAGATTAATAAGACTGGGACTTTTCAGCTTGGAAAAGAGATGACTAAGGGGGGGATACGATACAGGGCTATAAAATCATGACTGGTGCGGAGAAAGTAAATAAGGAAGTGTTATTTACTCCTTCTCATAATACAAGAACTAGGGGTCACCAAATGAAATTAATGGGCAGCAGATTTAAAACAAACAAAAGGAAGTATTTTTTCATACCGTGCACAGTCAGCCTGTAGAACTCCTTGCCAGAGGATGTTGTGAAGGCCAAGACTATAAAAGGGTTCAAAAAAGAACTAGATCAGTTCATGGAGGATAGGTCCATCAATGGCTATTAGCCAGGATGGGCAGGGATGGTGTTCCTAGCTTCTGTTTGCCAGAAGCTGGGAATGGATCACTTGATGATTACCTGTTCTGTTCATTCGCTCTGGGCACCTGGCATTGGCCACTGTCGGAAGACAGGATACTGGGCTAGATGGACCTTTGATCTGACCCAGTATGGCCGTTCTTATGTTAATAAACTGCACCACTGGTTTGTGGATTTCCCTTCCAGACAGGGTCAAAGCTGAATCTGTCATTGGCTCTTACACAGAAGGAGCCAATACTTGCTCTTGCTGCATGACACCAAACTAAGATCCATGCACCACTGTGTCTTCCAACAATATATAAGTAGTTTCATACACAAGCATAGACTAGACTGAACAATTATGCACAGGGGAATGATACTATCAGAACATTTGTGTATTAACATTAGCAATGTAAAGGTTGAAGGTGATAACGCTTAAGCACATAAATAAGTCAGTGAAGAAAAATCAGGATAGAAACAGAGTAGGATTTTCAGAAGCGCTCAACATTGGCCTAACTCTGCTTCTACTGAAGATGATGGGAGTTTGTTGACTTCAGTCAGAAGCAGAGATAGGCCAATGGTGAGTTTTTTTGAAAATCACCCTCTACGTGTCTGCCAGGCAGGTGGACCGGAGACAAGTGTCCAGATTTAAAAGTTTAGAAGAAAAGAGAAATGAAATCATACTTCTTTCAGGAAGGGCAGGTTGGATCTGTTGGGACAATAATTGTACAATAATCTTCACCTTCCGTGTTCTTCCCTAACCACCCCAGTGTTGGGTCCTGCTTTCCCTGAGAGTCTTTCGGGTTTGCAGTGCGCTATGTGAGGAACTGTCTGAATGTTCTTTCACTATGGCTGACTAGCCAGTACGCTCAGACCAGCCTTTTCCTGGTCAATACCACTCGCCCAATGACATGGGAAAATATTAGTTCTTTCTGGATGGACGAGATAGAGGGGGAAAAGATTGACTTGTTATCTCCTTGAAATGAGGCATGTTCCTGCCCGTGCAGTTCTTAAACATAGGAAGTGAAATCCTTTCAGCAGGTTGTCTGTGTGACTCACTGATCTGATTCTTGATACAGGTACTCAACTGAGTTTGAGACTGACAATCAGCCAGTCACAGATATTTTCCACTTCACTGTCTTTGATGCTGACAACAATCGGCTCGACAGCCAGATGTTTACCATCACTATCACATCTGTCCAGAACAAGCCTTCAATCATTGCTTTTGCTGACCTTATCACTGTGAGTAATTGCCCAGAATGCAGGAAGTTGTAGCAGGAGCACGCGTGACGTAAACAATTGAACAGTTGTTTTCCTGGCTGCCCTGCAACCATGGTGAACTGGTATCTAGTATAGATGCGAGAAAGCACTGTGTCACATATGCCCTCTTGTATGTGTAAAGTGCTGTGAAACTATTTGGTGAAGTTAACAGTACCCCCATGTCCCAGAACTTCATCAAGTCATTTCCATTGAACACAATGGGCCAGATCCTCCACTGATGTAAATTGGTGTATGCTGCTTTCCACTTTTTGGGGATCTGGCTCATCGTATCACCAGGTGACACACAAAAGGCTAGGGATGGATGAACCTAAAAACATCTGGAAGTTTGGCTCAACGTGCCACATTTCAGAATGCTTCTCTGAACCCTTAGACTTGAAATTAGACACAGGTTTCTAATTAGACGAAGGTTTCTAACCATCCGAGGAGGGAAGTTCTGGAACAGCCTTCCAATGGGAGCAGTGGGGGCAAAAGACATATCTGGCTTCAAGACTAAGCTTGATAAGTTTATGGAGGGGATGGTATGACGGGATAGCCTAATTTTGGCAATTAATTGGTGTTTGACTATTAGCAGTAAATATGTCCAATGGCCTGTGATGGGATGTTAAATGGGGTGGGATCTGAGTTACAGAGAATTCTTTCCTGGGTGTCTGGCCTGTGAGTCTTGCCCACATGCTCAAGGGTTAGCGGATTGCCATATTTGGGGTCAGGAAGGAATTTTCCTCCAGGGCAGATTGGCAGAGGCCCTGCAGGTTTTTCGCCTTCCTCTGCAGCGTGGGGCACGGGTCACTTGCTGGAGGATTCTCTGCACCTTGAAGTCTTTAAACCATGATTTGAGGACTTCAGTGACACTGCAGGGTACACTCTGCTGCTCAGACCACTCCCATTGTACTGAGTGACATGCAGACTGCTGCTGGGGCAAGATAAGCTCTTACTCAACCTAACCCCAGCGTGACATTGGATTTTTATACCCATGGGTAGGGAGGGGCAGGAACTTGTATAAAACATACAGGGTCAGGGGAAGAATTGGGATTTACCCCCTGCATACTCCAGCAGTGACCTGTAGAAAGAATGAGCTAGAGAATTCATGCCGAAACAGGTAAAGGGATAAGTTTAAGACACTCATGTGATGAAATCCTCCTTGAACTGTTTATAAAGGCCATTTGGCAATGGTTATTGAACCTGTTTTTGTTTCTGAAGCACGTTTGTTTCTCTTCTTTTTACCTTGTTTTTTTTTTCTTCAGGTGGATGAGGGAGGCAGGGTCCCGCTGTCAGTTCACCATCTCTTAGCCACTGACTACGATACAGCCAAAGACGACCTAATGGTTACAATAATTACACTACCAATATATGGGTACATTGAAAACACAAGGACAGGTAAACGCCTGTTTTTCCTTGTACTTGGTCAGGAAATGGGAACGCAGGAATTGCCAGACTGGATGAGGCATGGGGTAGCTCATGCGCCTGTCTCTGACAATGGCCAGCACCATCTGCTTCAGTGAAACCCTGCAGTCAGCAGTTGCGAAATAACCTGCCCCGAGGAAAAGTTTCCTTCTAACCCTCAAAAGTTAGAGGTTGTCCCAGCAAGGGGGTTTACATCCTTTACAGAGACCTTGTTTAATTTTTAATATTTACTGTTGTAACTTGGGCGCTTCTTGTTATCCATAGAAATCCTTCCCTGACTCCAACTCATAAATGTTGCACTGCAGTTTTAAAACTAGCTAAGCTGCAAAGAGGTGTGGTTGCTATTATTTCCCTTACTTCGCTGCAAGACCTAAGGTTTAGCTTCGCATATTATCCATGGACATTCCTCCTGGAACTTGTGCTCCTAAATCACGTAGTTGCTCCTATCGGGAGTGGTTGGTCCCAGTATCCTTTGCCTATAATTTCCTTTTCCCCCTACGCTGTTTGTTCAGGGTGCTGGTTGATTGCTCCCCTGTATCCTGGAGTGGCTGCACCAAAGAACCCAGTGGCTTGGCTCACAGACCCTGCAGGTCCCACAAATTCTGCACGTAGCTCGGGTATCTGATGCCTCTGCGGCAGCCCTGGCTTCCTTCTGGCTCTGATCCGGCTCTTTGGCAGTGCTTTTACTTTGGAGCTGAGCTATCAGAGACTCCTCAGGCAGCACTTCCGGTTGGGATCCCCCTGCAGAGAAATGAATGAAATTTCTACCTGCATTAATCTTCCTTTGCTGTTTCCACCCCCTGCCGGGGGGGGGGCTGTAAAGTGGGAGATCTACATAGGGAGAGCTCCCCCAGCCTGGGGACCCTAAAGATACGATCCAGCCTCAGCTTTTGTGCTGTCCGTGTGCAGGCAGATACATGAGAGCTTTGCCTTTGAGAGGACTGAGTAAAAAAAAATCTGAGTAACGACCTTTTTTGTTTGTTTTGGTGTTAAACCTCTTTCCCAGCCTTTCCTATCGTTTCGGGCTTGCCTCGTCAGCGTCCCTTCTGGACTGTGTTAATTTACAAGCCCATGTTACTGTTAGGGCACCGGTAAATCCCTGTCTTTTTTCATTGCTTCCGTCTCATCGGGGAGACCTTAATGGCGGAGATGTTTGTTTTCACCCTCTCCCTTATAGAAGCAGTCACTGGGGAAGGAAATTTGAAATCGATCAATGCTCCCAGGATTAGAACCAGGGAATGGAGGGGATGAGCTGTAAATCACTCAGCTGCTGTGATGTTTTTTCTCTTTCTAATAGATTAGGTTGTAGAGGACAATAGAGTATGAGCGAAGCTCTCAGGATAATTGTAGCCACCAGAGCAAATTAGGCACTCTTCAAACACAGCTACATGCAGTACAGTGGGGTGTTGTTTGCCAGAAGATATCACACAGTTATCACAGTTATCTTGTATCCTATGTACAGGGGGAAGAACTGTGGTTTCTAAGATACCTCTGTGTGGTACGTGATTGTAAATGTGTAGCGGTTTATAGCCGCAATCGCAATTGTTCTCCCTCTGGGGCCTGCTGGCTCCTAAGCAATACATAGTCACTGCATCTTATGGAAGAGCAAGAATAAGTTAGTGTTTTAAAAAAGACTGAGCTTCTCCGATTAAACAGGCCTTTAATGGATGGCGGACAAACTGTTTTTGCCAGGGTGAGCTGGGCTGTTGGTTCTGCTGGGGAAAGATGGTGCATTAGTAACTGCTTCATCATTTAAGGCAAGCCTAATAAGAGGGGACTGAAGCCGGCCGCTGTATGTAAAACAACAGGATCTTTACATTTCATAGTGCCAAAGAAGCAGCTTTCTGGGCCGGTCACTAGACACGTTAACCATCAATTGCAGGAACAGGAGAGCAGAACTTGGGATCGTTTTCTTACTCCCGTTGTTTTCTTAATGAAACGAGCATCTTTTCACAGCTGGTGCTTTGTTTGCAGGTGGAACTTTTGGCCCTGGGGGCTCTGCAGGCTCAGATGCGTCGTTCTCCATTCACGACGTGCGGGAGAACCGTATTTACTACTTTCAGAGCGTCCATGAAAGCATCGAGCCGACTAATGACGTCTTCACATTTTACGTGAGCGATGGCTTCAGCCAGTCCGAGACTCACAGCATCAACATCACCATCCAGGTACACGCTGTCGAAGGAAGACTACGCGTGGTTAACAAAGCCCCACCCAAAATGTCGATGACTTTTAAAGTGTTATTGTCACTGCTGACCTAGCGCCAGATTGTGCCCCACTCTGAACACCCACACGGGGGAGGGACTGAGGGTCAGGTGCCCCCTTATGCCTCTCTGCCTCAATTACAGGGCCACCGCTCCCCTAGGCAGCAGGCAAGCAGTGGATTGCTTCACCCGCCAAAACACCAGCCACTGCAGCGAAGCTAGTGTGACCAGGGAAATCATATGAACCAGCTATAGAGCTGGCAGAGATGACACATGCACCTGGGGCTGGCATAGATAATAAGAATACCCAGCTTTTCCATATCACTTTTCAAATTCAGATCTTAAAGTAGTTTACAAAGGAGGATCAGTTTCGTTATCCCCATTTTACATAGGTGGAAACTGAGGCAGAGAGGGGAAGTGACTTGCCCATGGTCACCCAGCAGGCCCGTGGCAGAACTGGCAATAGAACCCAGCTCTCCTGAGTCGCATCCTGGTGCTCTGTCCACTAGGCTACATAGTCTCCCTTCGATAGGCTCTCCCATGGAGCAAGGGGGAAACAGGGGATCAGAGTGTGACCGCATAACAATCCTGCTGGGGCAACACAACTATGCACCAATTCCCCTTTCTCAGGGCGTGTGGCAAAGGCATTTATTGGTCCCCCTCCATCTCGGGATAGGCAGGACGCTGACCAACATGCAGGAGACTCTTACAACACCATAGTTTAAAAAAAAAAAAAAAAAAACCCTCTTAAAACGGTGAACAGTAAAACAAGTCAAGGGTGTGTATTTTTATCTCAGGGGAATTTCCTCTTTACTATATCTTCATGGTGAGTTTGCTCTTCTTGTGAGTGAGGTTTCTTCGGGGACAGCCTGCCTGTCTTTGTGTTTTGTAGCGGCGGAATGATGAGCCCCCGAAGATGACGCTGGTGCCTGTCAGAGTCCACGGCAGTGCGGGGGTGGTGATCAGCAATACCTCCCTAAGCCTGCAGGACTTGGACACTCCCAATGAGCAGTTGGTCTTTGTAATTACCAAAAAGCCTGACTATGGTAAGACCAAGCATAGGTGGAATAGCTCTTGCTGTGAGAAAGGCCTGATTTGTTCATGTAAAATACCAATGGGCTGGCTAATCCAGGGGGGATGTAACTCTTCATGACAGGCCAGTTCCTGAGGGTTTTTAGAGGCCTGAGGTGGATGTTGTGCTGGAGGAGACACAGGGTCTCTGGCAAGGGGTAGGAGGGACTGGTTTGAGGGGGGAGGGCGGCAGTACCACCAAATTCATCTCTCTCAGGCTACTCTTTTCCATCAGCCTGCCCCCAGACATGGGTTTTACCCCGTAGCAGGGGTCTGAGCTCAGTGGCAGTGGCCAACGTGGAGTTCATCACCACAGCACACAAGCCTCTCTCCCTGCTTACTTTGCATTCTGACTAGAAAATGAATAATCGATTTATAAAGGGATCGGGTAACTCTGTTCCCCTCCTCCTGGCCTTGCAGCTCTGCCTGGCCATGCGAGCGGGGAGGTGTCACCTGACAAGGAGTGGGAGACACACGGCAGTACTGCCTCTGCATGGCGTGGGTCTGAAGGGAATCGGTGGAGCCTGCTGGCATCCTTTCTACAGGGGGCTTGCAGTAGGGGAGCACAGGGCTACTTCATCCACTGGGCTGAAGAAACCTCCATGGAGCAGCTGCTTTGCCAGTTTAGGAAAGGATGCCACCCATATTGTCCTCAGTCCGGGCCCAACTACACAGATTGGTACCCTGCTAAGGATCTGACCCTCCGGGAGACATTCGAGGTAACCCAGGCCACCCCCGCCATCCCACTACCCGGTCTTCCTGCCTCCTTTTGTTTGTTGAATTCAGGGGGCAGAACAACTTGACAACAGCTGTGGAGTGTGGGGCGCACACAGCTACCCTGCTAAACTGTAGGACTTCTTGCACTTTGGAGCCAGCTTAACCGCTGCATCCCGCTGGAACGGGTCCCTTTGTAATCTCAGCAGAGAGCACATGTGATGCACAGGGTGCTGGGATATGTTTTCACTATGGAGAAAATTACCTGTCAAAGAATAATAAAACCCTGTAATGCTTTGCTGGGGCATATGGGCTCCTTTTGTTTTATATGCCAAAGCAAACACTCGAGCTGTAAGCCATTCCTCTTCATGTTCCTCTGATGCTGATTGAACTGATGTGTAGATCTGGATATGAAGCCATGACATCATAGCTTGTAGCAGCCCAAAACCTGCTGTTCATTATTTACAACAACCTATTCTCATAGTATTTTTTTTTTTTTTACTAGGGGTTGGATTGTAGTTGTAGTTGCAGTTGGTCCCCTATTCTCCACAGAGTATCCCACCACAGTTCAGTCTCCAGCACCTCAAAATGGGAAGGGGGGAGGTAGGATCAAGACCACACTTCCCCCCTGCCCTGGCCAGCTGAATCGGCTGGCCCTGGAGGGAAGCCTCTGCAGTATCCCTCTAATGGATGGTGTAGCAAGCGTGCTTCTCCTATGCCCAAGGTTACTCTGGCACCATCCCTCCTGGAATTCCAGCTGGGCCAGTGCAGATCCACTCTGTCCCTAATGGGCATAATCAGAGCTTTATCACTTGCGGGGAGGGATAGCTCACTGGTTTGAGCATTGGCCTGCTAAACCCAGGGTAGTGAGTTCAATCTTTGGGAGGGCCATTTAGGGATCTGGGGCAAAAATCTGTCTGGGGATTGGTCCTGCTTTGAGCAGGGGGTTGGACTAGACGACCTCCTGAGGTCCCTTCCAACCCTGATATTCTATGAAAACCCGGGAAAAATAGTTTAAGATTCTGTGAAACTTGCCCTGACCAGAAATGAATCCCAAGAGCCAGTCCTCAAAACTTTCTGTTGACGTGGTTCTGCCAGTCATTACGTATAAGACAGGCTGTCAAGCACAGTCGTCAGTAACTATCCTTAAAGCATTTGTCCCATCCGCCCTGCTGGCATGCCCATGTTGTCTGAAGAACAATGTCTCTGGACACAGCATGGCTCTGTATGTAGACAGGGCTTTAACGGTGCTGATCGCCTGATCCAGAATAATCACCAGCCTTCTCTTGGAATTGGTTTTTAAGTACTGATGAGAGTTTTAAAGACTCCCAGTTCATATATCTTTGTTTTTAAAAAGAGAAGAAGCTTTTAAAGGGTAGTGGTCGAGTTGAAAACTAGTGCTATTGTCTCCATTGCAAACGCTGGCTTTGTTCGGGGGGTGGGGGGGTTATGTAAAAAGACTAGATGGAAGTGGCATTGTGTTAATGATCCTTTCCCCCAGAAGTGTCACAGACTGATCTGACCAACGATGATCTATCACGTCCCCTGTGCAGACAGAAAACTCCATGAGTTTCAGCTTGAAGTGTTTCCTGCAACGGTTCCATTGGGGTTTGCCACCTCCCAGAATAGACAGGGAGCTTGTACCCTTCAAATCCAGATGGCCAGAGCTCAGTGGGGCAGCCTAGGGATCTCAGGCCATCTGCTGAGGACTGAAACACTTGTACGGGGACTTGGGACCACATTATAAAATTCCCCTGGGAGTTAAGCACCTAGGTGCTTTCGAGAATCCCAGTAAGTGCTTATAAGCGTCTAACTACCTGTTAAAATCTGGCCCTCGGTGCTGCTGCTCTCCACCACATCTATCCATTTAGCTCACTTCAACCAACGTAACTCAAGAAGAATACAAGGACTTACAGCATATACGCACCAATGCAAAGTAGTCACCTGACGGGTATAAGTGAACAGTGCACAGCAAACACTGCTTCACACTTTAGAACAGGAAATAAAGAAATACCAAATTGAACTGAAACTACAGCAGACATTTTAACTCACCATTACATCTAAGAGAGGAGAGGCAGAGGGTCTGAGCAGGCCAGCCGCTGGACAAAGACAAATTCTAACCAGCTCTGGTAGTGATCAGAAAGCCACGAGCAATATCTTGAAGCTCTCTCAAACAAGCTATGGTTGTCAGGAAAGGACTCGGTGTGAATAATTGATCTTTCAGTGTGGCCAGCTAACTGAAACATAAAATGAAATAAATCAGTTAATTTCTCACAAAAACTGAATTTTTTCAATTTTTCTCGATGGAGTGAAAAACCAAAACAATTTCATTCAGGTTGAACAAAACATTTCAAATGTCAATTTGGACATTTTTTGCCATAATTAATTCTGTCATTCTCAATGTTTTTGTTTTCATTTTTCCCAGCCAAAACAATTCACCAAATTCGATTCAAATTTCCTAAATAATGTCTAAAAAAAAAAATTTCTCCCAGCTCTAGTAAGGAATCAAAGGGCCAGAGACTCCAGCATCCTGCGCCTTCAGTAGTGATTTACAAAGCCTGTGCCAAGTGGGTGTGAAAAGGGAATGGTGTCAAGGAGTGCACAAGTGGTAGGGCAGTAGAGAATCCAGCCCATAGTGTTTTTGATGTTGGCGTGTTACACTAATGCTGAGAATCAGAGAGACTCCCATGTGACTTTATGTTTAATGTGCCTATTCTTCCTCAGGTCACCTCCGCAGGAGACAATCTCACTCAGAGCCTCTGGAGAATGGGCGTGTTCTGTCGCAGGGCTCCTCTTTCACCTATCAGGATATCCTGGACGAACGGATCGTTTACACGCTGGGTAGTTCCGGAACGCAGACAGATGAGTTCAGATTCTCTCTCACGGATGGGCTGTACACTGAGACGGGGACAGTGGAGTTCTCTGTGGAGCTGCCAAAGAATGAACCACCCAGATTAGCTATGAACAGGGGCCTGCAGCTTTCAGCTGGTACGGTGTGAGTGGAGAGACTGACAAGCTTGATAGAAACGAATGGTCAGGATTTTCAAAGCCGGCCAAGGCGTTTAGACACACACCGCTCCTATTGATTGTAATCAGAAGTGTGCATGTTTAATTCCCCCAACTGGCTTTGAACATCTCAACCAATGCTTCTGTCCCAGTAAGTCAAAGGGGTTTTAAAACCTATGGAATGGTGAAAGAAGAAGGGAAGAGAGGGGAGAAGGAAAGCTTAAAAATTGTTGTGCTTCAAGGAACAGCAGCAGAAGTTTCTTGACATGTCAAAGGACTAATAAAAGTTAGAAATGGTGCAGGCAAGGGCGATCTGTCAGACCCCAAGGGGCAAGTTCCCTGCAGTTTGTGTTTTGTCTAGTCTAGTTTAAATGTCTTAAGTGTTGGGCTTCTGCCGTTCCCCCAGGACACTTCTACAGCCTGCCAGAGCTCTTCATTAGCAGTATTTTCCTGAATGTCAGGTTTAACCGACCTTTCTGAAAATGTCATTCATTTCTCCTAGTCATACTGTGCTGAACCTCCCCAAATAATTCCTCCCCCTCCTGGCAGCCCCTCTTGAAATATTTGTAGATGGCTATCATGTCCTTCCCCCTTCTGCCCCACACTTTGCCATTCCTTAGCCAACCTCTGTATAACTGGAGCTCATTCTCTTCTCATAGCACTCCTACGCTGGAGTAGTTCAGGTGGCATTGGTGGGGTTTACCTTGATCATCATGGGTGTGAGAGGAGAATCGGGCCTGTTAACATAGTTCAATATTTTCCCCTCTGGCCCCTTAGTCAGTCTGTTGTTCTTCTCTGTACTGTCTCCAAATTTCCTGGTACTGAGTTGCCCAAAGTGGAACTCCAGCTGTGTCCATTCTGTTGCATGGCGAAGACGGTGAAAGCTGCTCTAAAGCTATGAGACATTCTTCTAGATTTCAGAATTACCCACTGCCTCGTCCCCAGATCCAGAATAATTCAGTGCAGCCTTTGAATATTCAGACGTACCGGGGTACACCAGAAATCAATAGCTTGTTGGGAGCTTGGATTAGCCAGTGGGCTTTGCAGGCTGTATTCAGGGATGGGAGGACTGGGAAAGGATTTGGTTCAGAATGAGGAGTGCTGTGGGTGCTTTGATGCCCTACATGGATAGGACATGAAGGTCCTTTGCTGTGATGCTTAGGAATGAAACTCCATGCTTCTAAGATCTTAAGCAGTGGCAATTCAGAAGTGCTCTAACCCTCCAGCCCCAGGTGATCCTCTTCCTTCGAGGCATGCCCCATCCCTCACCAGCTGATTATCTGAGCAACACTTGTCGGAGCTCCTGTTTTCTGAAACAGGGTCAGGTCTCCTACTGAACTTTGGGGCATGAGCATGTTTTGGATAATAGGGATAAGTAAGGGTAAGATTATAAAGGCTAAATTGTACTGGTATTTTTACAAGGTTGTTAAGGACACACACATTCACAAACACTCTAGATCTGATGTCAGTCCCACAGGTTGGTGACGTGCCAAGCTTTGAGGAGCCTGAATTTCAAGTGTGAGCTCCTTAACAGGACTAACATTTGGGTACTCAAATCAGTATCTAATAAGAAAATGTTAAACTGAGCATCCAGATGCAGGATTTAGGCAACCTAGTAAGCTATCTTTTTGAAAATTGGGCCTACAGTGCTTTCTTTGGAGGGAAATAAATGGAGCTTTCTTGAAACAACAAAATCTCTACATATGTAACACATTATTTATAAATAATGCAATCCAGTCTTTCAAAATGATTTGGCAAGCCATTTGGAAGGATTGAGTGGGGCTGTTTACGTATCTTCTGTTACTGTCTAGGCTCTGTAGCACGGATCACAGGTCAGCACTTAAAAGCTACAGCTATTGATTCGGATGACCTGAAGGTCAGATATGTCCTGAAGAAAGATCCCAGTACTGGACATCTGCAGATGACTAAAACTGATAACCTGGTCCAGATCTCTGTCAAGGGACCCATCAAAAGTTTCACCCAAGCTGATATAAATAAAGGTGAGCAAATTTCTTGACCCTTTCAGTTCCAGTAAATAAAACTAACTTTTGCCAGCTCTCTTATATCCCCCCACCCCCAAAAGGAATAGACCATACAACAAAAAGCCTCATTTTGCCTATATTAATGAGAGAGAGAGAGAGCACCAGTTATAATCTGCTTTAAATGAGAACTATGAACTGAATCGTTCTCATCTAAAGTACACATACTCTTTTTTTGTTTTTGTTGGATTCTTGTAATTAAGGATCATGTCTTGTTACAGGATAATTAGGGATAGTGTCTCCATTCTCTGGGTCAATGTAAAAAGTCATAGAACAGTTCCTGAAAGCTTTTTTTTAAAATCAGCCTGCCACATTGAATGTGTGTTTGCATGCATGGGGTTTGAAAGAGTGGGCAGTGGGGGACAGTAGTGTGACTTTAAGAGGTGATGCTATTTGCAATCTGTTTTCACCTCCCAACAAAGGTGCAAATTAACTCGCTAAAGCAAACAAGGGCATAAATTAGACACACAGTTGCCTGCCTCTTCCTCTTTATTTGTATTGTGGTAACATCTGAAGGGATGCCAATCAGGGCCCAGTTATGCTGCACACCCAGAGACAAGAGTTCATAATTTAAATGTAAGATGAGAGACCGCAGATAGATACAACAGGTAGCGGGAGAACAGGGTAACAATGAGATTGTTACCAGTGTAATGAGCAAGAATTACATGGTATTTTGTTGTCCCAATAAATTCCAGTGTAATGAGAAAAAGACATGGCATAAAACACAAATCTAAAATTATTATCAAATTATAGATATATATGGACACAATCTATACGGTCAACTAGTCCAGTCGCTCCTGGATAGTGTGTTGCGACCCATGTGTTAGACACAAATTTTCAAAAGAGCCCATGTGACTTAGGAGCACCAGTGTCATTGACTCTTGGTGGCAATTGTGCTCCTAAATCACTTCAGCACTTTTGAAAATCCCACCCACCATCTGGTTCTAGTTGAGTTGTGAACAGGTTGGGCATGTCTTCAAATGTTGTAATACCACCCGCCATTTCCTCCCACGCAACATTAAGCTAAAGATATTTTAGCTAATCACTGATTTCAGCATTGAGTTGTATTTTTAAAATAGCCAAAATCTTTACAGTGAGGGATGATGATGTGGAGCTGGGAGAGGAGAGAAAGAAAAGTAGCAGAAGACAGATCTGTGAAGGGAAAATTGATTGTCAATAACGAAGTGTTTAAAAACTGTCTCTGAAAAGGAGAGAAAGAAGGAGGGGGGAAAATGACACACAAATCTGGAAACAGTAGCAACCACCCCGCATGTTCTGCCGGCTAGACAGATTCCAAAATAGGTCACAGCAGCCGATGTTGACTATAACAAGGTTTAAAAGAGAGCTAGATAAATTCATGGCGGTTAAGTCCATTAACGGCTATTAG
The DNA here is from genome assembly GCF_013100865.1 of Trachemys scripta elegans. Classification (NCBI taxonomy): domain Eukaryota; kingdom Metazoa; phylum Chordata; order Testudines; family Emydidae; genus Trachemys; species Trachemys scripta. The sequence goes on from NC_048302.1 coordinate 13,845,487, forward strand.
CCAGGATGGGTAAGGAATGGTGTCCCGAGCCTCTGTTTGTCAGAAGGTGAAGATGGATGGCAGGAGAGAGATCACTTGATCATTACCTGTTAGGTTCACTCCTTCTGGGGCACCTGGCATTGGCCACTGTCGGTAGACAGGATACTGGGCTGTATGGATCTTTGGTCTGACCCAGTGTGGCTGTTCTTGTGATGTTGCAGCTTATATTAAGCCACTTCTTTTTCCCCCTCTCTCCAGGACAAGTGGAGTATAGTCATGAGAAGGGGAAGCCTGGAGGAAGTTTTTCTTTCACCTTTGATGTGATAGATTCAGAAGGCAACAAACTGGTCGACCAGTCATTCTATATTAGTGTCTTAGGTAAAAGATGCTACGTAAGCAATATTTTCTTAGCTATGAAAGATCATAGATTAATACGGTGAAATTCTCACCCCGCTCCGGCTCATGTATGCCAGATAAGGCGAGTGGTGAAAGGATCCCTAAAAGGCCTAGATCTGTCGGGAAGAATTTCTCTGGTGCAAGAACTGGGGAGGACAGTCTCCGGCTGCTGGATTCTTAGAGGCACAGCACAGAAACTCCCCCATAGACCTTATAATCTCATCTGACCGACAGGCCATAAAATTCCACTCATCAATTGTTTCGTCAAGCCCATAACTTCTGGTTGTGCTAGAAGCATATCTTTTAGAAAGACATCCCATCATAATTTAAATAAATCTCTAAGCAAAAAAAACAAATCTTTGAATTAAAGATTTAAATCTTGATGATTTGGCTTTCGTTCATTGGCAACTCAAAACCCTTTGAAACTGGGGCATGGGAAGGAATCGCTCATTAAAAGAACAGTTCATTATTCATGTTGGGGGCCTTCTCCAAAGCCCATTGGCTGGAGTGCATTTTGAATCAGGCCTGTTGTGATGTAACTGCCACTGACCTGCTCTGGTGACTTTTGAGTAAAGCATCATGTAAATCATGCCCAAAATAGTCAGGTAAAAATTATTTGTCTTTGAACTTTTTGCTACAAGGTGTATGTGTCTAAAGCCAAGGAAGGGAAGCTGATTGTATCATAATTCAAACCACTTTGCCCCTGCTGCTTTCAGAGGACAGACTCCCCCCCTCCATCATAGCTAACAAAGGGCTGGTCTTGGATGAAAATTCAGTGAAGAAGATCACAACGCTGCAGCTCTCCGCCACCGACCAGGACAGCGAGCCTGCAGCGCTCCTGTACCGAATCACCAAACAGCCACAGCTGGGTCACCTGGAACATGCTGCGTCACCAGGTTTGCAAAGCCCTCTCTTGCTCTGTCACGTGCTCCACGGAACACAGGTTTGCAGGGCTATAAAGTTTTTTAGAAGTTCATTCCTTGAAAAATGTCTGCCTGGAATTAGAGCCTCAATGAGCTCTCAAACAACCATTAACCCTGGGAGCTTAAAAACAAGGCCAGTGGAGACGAGGCATGGAACTCACAGAGAGGATTATTTATTCCACAGTTTGGGGAGTTTAGGATTTATGGTAACCTCACCTGCTGGGTTTTACTCAGCAATTCAGCTCCGATCTGTAGCTCATGCCACCGGCTTGTGTGAATCTCCCTTTCTTGTAATCCACTATTTCAGACAACCCTAGTGCACATAACTTGCAGCCCCTCTGTCACTAAACTGAAATTCATACCACGTATAATTTGGGGACTCATTTTCTTATGCTTAAGAACTGATTCCAGAACTTCTCAAAAATTCACAACCAGCATCCCTTGTAACTGGGCATGCCCAGCAGGCAAATGACTTGTTTTTACCTCAGTATCTTGCCCTGTACGTGTTTTGGTACAAAAAGCAATGCTTAAGATGTGGCAATTTAATCACAAAGTTTGAAAGAAAGACATATGCAGATACCCAAGATACGATGTGCCATATACTAAGTCAGCAAAAGCTTTATGGAAGACTGCTTTGAGCACTGAAATTTGCTAACACACTTTTGCATGAATTACCCAATATTTAAGTACTGTCAAAACAAACCTTTTCTGGAGACCTACCAGTAGCTTTTTCGTCCCCTCTGTCAGACTTACAAAACAATTTGCTGCAAATTTAATCTTTAAATCTTACAGTTGCCTTCCAGGGCCAGTTATCCCAGGATATTATGTGTCCTCTAATCCTATCTAATGAATTACTCTAAACCTGTACCCTCAAACAATATGTTCCTTTGGCTTAGATTATGTTTATCTAGGATCCTTTTTTTTTTTTAGTGTGACCTTTCATTAGATTAATGGACTGTAAATCTTTGCTGTGTTTTCAGAAAGCAGTCTGTGCCCTTACAGCTTTGTTTTAGAAAGAAATGAAACTAGGAATAAGCAATTAGTGTTCTTATTTCCTCCAAAGCTTCTGCCTAAAATGCAAACCAAACATTGAACATAATACTTTTGGAAGTTTGAAATAGCTGGATTAAACTTTTTCTCATTATTTTAAGTGTGCTGGTTCTGGTACCACGGCTCTTTCAGATCCTGGAAGGCATCAGAAGTAGATATGATGGAATACTCTGAAAGAAGTTGTTTTCATGGTGTAACTGGCTCCAGCTCTAAGCAAAAAATATTGGAGCTCTCATAAGAGAGTCTGTTCTCACAAGCCTTCTAACCTAATGAGCGTCAAATAAGTTTTCGATAATCATCCTCTCTTTATGTTGCTTATCTAAACCAAACCTCTGAACATTTGAAGTTTGCCCACCGCTAATTGATAGCCATTTGTTATGAAACACAGATCACCAATTTTGTCCAGGTGTTTTCAGTCAAGGACAAAATTTTCACCATTGAAATCAGTGGGAGTCAGGCACCTGGATGTTTTTGAAAATCGCACTATAGGCATCTATCTGCATCAGTAGACACCTAAATACCTTTAAATATCTAAGTGCCTAAGTCACTTTTGAAAATAGAACCCAGGGCTTTTGTTTTGGTTCTGAAAAAAATTTATTAAGGCAAAGTTACAATAAAATGTTAATATACATCATGCATTATTATTACTTTTTCAGGCTCAGGTTAATATTCAAAGAACCTGGCTAAAGATTCTGGCTTGCTGGCTGGGGAGTCCTCTTCTGGGTACACTACTAAGTGTGACCAAATTTCTCAATACCTATCCTCCTTTTGGCACTCTTGTGTACGTACTTGGTGTGAAAGTTTTTCTATTACAAGGACAGTCCATATTTTACTATACCACAATTCTATAAGAAGAGAAGTCACATTTTTTCTAATAATGTGCAATACAAAGTCTTGCTACTAACAACAAAAATAAATTGATTTGTTGTTCTGTTTAAAATGTAGATCCTTTCTGGAGCATTTAGTAAGCAGGTCAGGGGATCTCTAGGAAGCTGGTATTTTGTCGGAAGATGAATCTCTTTAATAATTTCCTCCCAAAATGGTATAATTCCTGGACACAAACACCACATGTGCAAGTCTGTTCCTCTTTTCCTGCAGCTCCTCCACTTTTGAAAATGTTATCCTGGATCTTTTCTTATGCCAAATAAAGCTGTGAGAACCTTTTGCCCATGTTCAACAAAACCTCTTTTGGGCATATTACTGTGTGTTGTCTGAGAGATAATGGAACTGTGGGATTTACTGTTCCTCATACTGATTCCCCACAGATACTCTGCATGACCATGCCCAGTCAGTCTGCTGAGAATGTGACTCAACTTCATATAATCTCATCCTTCAGGATGAGAGAACGGTACAGATGGGATTTGTAGGAGCCTCACCACTGGCCTAACTCTGCTTCCATTGAAGTCACCAGTAAAACTCACATTCGCTTCAGTGTGAGCAGAGTTAGGCCAACTGTGAGTGCTTGTAAAAGCCCCACCCTATGTTCCTTCCACTTGTGCGTTGGAGCTATGTATGGAGTTGTGACACATTTCTGTCCTTCCGAGAGGTTGTTTCAGGTTCCCTGCTCTTTTTACTTTTCATCATTTTTGTTGTACATTTTTCCTATCATTTTGGCCCAGGCACAAGGATTAACTCATTCAGCCAGGCAGACCTGGCCTCGCGCAGCATCCAGTACCTCCACACCAGTGAGGCAGAGAAGCATGCTGATGCGTTCACCTTCTCCGTCTCAGATGGAGTGAATGAGGTAGGTCTGAGCACGTGGTTCTCTGAGATGATGCAGACGGTCGATTCTGGACTGATCGACGTGCTGGGAGTAAATTCCCCTGATGTCGTAGGGGAGACATAGTTACACCAAAAAAATTAAATGAAACAAGCTTTGCCTCCCGAGCTTATAATTTAGCATTGGCGTGTACTCCTGCTAGTCGTATGGACGGAGGTCAGATGTGTCACCAAGGGAACACATTTAGTGTGTGAGGTGGAGGTAGGGTGACCAGACAGCAAGTGTGAAGAATCGGGACGGGGGTGTGGGGGTAATAGGTGCCTATGTAAGAAAAAGCTCCAAAAATCGGGACTGTCCCTATAAGATCGGGACATCTGGTCACTCTAGGTGGAGGGGAGTAGTGGCAGAGGGGTAGCAGGGTGACATAGAGTTCGGGACGCCTGAAGAAAGCATCACAAACACTCTTTTATACACAATCTGCAGCATTATCTATGAGCTGTCCCCACTGGCTCTTCATAACATCGTTGCTTCCATTCAGACACATCCCGAGTAGAACATATTCGTCAGAAAAGGTCTGTTTTTCTTTCTCTTCCAGGTCACTCAGACGTTTGACATCACCATAACCCCAGTGGATGACTCCTTGCCTGTGGTGCAGAGTCCTGGGATGCGGGTGCAGGAAGGGGTGAGAAAAACCATCACGGAGTTTGAGCTGAAAGCCACAGATGCCGACACGGAGGTAAGGCGCGCATTGCTCCACATCCTCTCTCCCCTGTGCTGTTGCGCAGCGGCGTTTATACTCGAAGGGATTCAAACTAATGTCTTTCCTCCCAACACATACTCTGTGTGACCACAGGGACTAGACAGCTTCAGATAAACAGCTGGGAGGAGGGTATGTCTGAATAAAGGTCTGGGGTAGGTCTGAGGTAGGGAATTATGTCTGAATAAAGCCAAGTCTTGGCTCGAAAAATGTCATACTTCATTTCTTGTGTCTCCCTTCTATGGGTAGCAAAGAAAACCCATCATTGGGCTAGGACCTAACATCCCCCTGCCCCATCTCCTCTATAAACCTTGCGGGCTCTATCTCTTCTCAGCTCAGCTTAGCTTGGCACAGATGAAGGGGATAGATGCAAGTCACCTTTCTTCAGGCCCTTCTCCTGGGTCTCACTAGGAGCTAAGCAAGCCCAAGGCACAAGTTAAAGCAGCCACAGGGCTGCTGTAACTGACATGGCCTAGACTTGTAATGCTGAAGCATTTCTACGAGGGGGGCGTAGAGCTGGCTCTGATGACTTCACTTAAAACAGAGAAGTCCCCAGTTGCCTCATCTGGGCACAATGGGGACTTATGCTGGGCCAAGCACCTGGCTTCTGAGTGTGTCATTCCTTAACCTGAGCCGTGGGACCATGTCCCGTGGCCATGGCAACAGTCCTTCACTGACAGAATAAGCAACTTGCACTTTTCTGCAAAAGGAATGAGCGTGTTTGCATGCTACGATTGCATGAAGTATGGCCAGGGAGACAGCTATCAGACTAGGTGAACCTATGGTCCGATCTAGCCTGACTGACTCTCATATGACCACTGTTGATGTCCTCGTGGAGACAGTGACATTGGGAAAGGGTGGTTGGCACAGTAGTGCCAGCATGCGGAGCTGTCTCAGCGCCCAGCGGCTCTTCTTTACTACTTTGAACTCTTGTACTTGGAAAGAAGACGGGTGAAAAGGTAAAACCCAGTCCTATCCGTCTCCAGCTTTGTTGACCCGAATAACCCACCACTCCCGCAAGGATATTTTACCAGCTTTGCCACCTTCCCCACCAACCCCTTTCCTCTGGACAGGCCGAATCGGTTACATTCACCATCGTGCAGCCTCCTCGACACGGTCTGATTGAACGCACCAACGACGGGCAGCACTATCGCCAGACAGCCACCTTCACGATGGACGACATCTACCAGAACCGGGTCTGCTACAGCCACGACGGCAGCAACTCCTTGAAGGATCGCTTCACCTTCACAGTGTCTGATGGGACCAATCCCTTTTTCATTGCCGAGGATGGAGGGAAGGAGGTAAGGGAGAATGGAGGGGGGAGAGAAAGATTTCCTAGAAGTGATGTAAACCTCCCTGAAAGTGTCCAGCGGCACTTGGTTGTTGCATTTGATACTTTTGGGGCCAAATCCTCAGCGAGTGTAAATTGGCAGAACTCCATGATGTTAATGGTTGTTTGACGGCTGGTGTTCCACCATGTCCTTGTGTGCTGGTGCAGTGCTTGGACCATGTGTGTGTGTGTGTGTGTGTGTGTGTGTGTGTATTCTAGGTCTTGTGCACTTTATGATTTTTAAGCATATTTTGTGCGTGCGTGTGTGTATGCACGCGGACATGCGCTGACATTATGCAGATCGTTGAGTTTGGTGGAGCGATGTGAATTTACAGTCACTGAGGATCTGACCCCAAAATTTAAAAAAAGCACCGAAATCCATGGAGCTACATCGATTTGTGCTAGCTGAGGATCGACTATCCCGACGCAGTTCTAGAGCTCTTGCAGTATCGTGCGGAGTATTAGCCTTGTGCTTTGCCCAGCTGCACGTTTCAGTGTAATCTTAAATCATCTAGTCCAGGGGTGGCCAACCTGTTGCTCTGGAGCCACATGCAGCTCTTCAGAAGTTAATATGCGGCTCCTTGGACAGGCACCGACTCCAGGGTTGGAGCTACAGGCGCCAACTTTCCAATGAGCCGGGGGGTGCTCACTGCTCAACCCCCTGCTCTGCCACAGGCCCTGCCCCCCCTCCACCCCTTCCTGCCCCCTCCCCTGAGCCTGCCATGCCCTCGCTCCTCCTCCCTTCCCCCCAGAGCCTCCTGCACGCCACGAAACAGCTGATCAGGAGGTGCAGGGGGGAGACGCTGATCAGCGGGGCTGCCAGTGGGTGGGAGGCGCTGGGAGTGTGGGAGGGACTCATGTGGGGTTGCTGATGTATTACTGTGGCTCTTTGGCAATGTACATTGGTAAATTCTGGCTCCTTATCAAGCTCAGGTTGGCCACCCCTGACCTAGTCCATTCAAATGGCTGAGACAAAAGAGGAAAGATTCTTTGCATCTTCACTAATGTAAAGAAATGGCGCTACCGACCGCGAAGTGCGGCAGTGCTCTAGACAGACAGCCTCAAGTTGAATAGCAGCAAATACTGTCTGCCATTGCAGTATCGGCACTGGGTATTCTTCTGTCAATTATGTACTCGCTCACCTGTCTCAGGGCGGTGAGGCTTTCTTGGCTCTTCAGCCTTTCAGACAGGTAGAAGCTCTCAGAAGACAAGAAATCGATCTGATCTATTGAAATCAATAGAGTATTCTAAGTTCCACCAGCTGAGGACCTGGCCCATGATATTTCAGTGCTGAGACAGCACAGCAGGCAGAGGGGTTATTGCAGGCTCTGAGGGAGAGGGGAGTTGTACTAGTGAGAAATGGAAAGTGTCTTTTTAAAGAATGGAAACAAAACATCCCTGAACAGACAGCGCTGTGAAATCACAATGCAGCAAAATTTAGCTTTGCCACTGCGAGAGACAGTCATTAAATCCCAGAGGCTGAAACCAGGGAGTATTAATTTAATTAGCATCCTCTTTTGTTGGTTATTCTTTTCCCACTTCTTCTGCCTAGCGGATATTTGGGATAAAAAGACCCCAATTGTCCCTGAAGCCATAAGTCTCTGAAACATATGTTCCAAATGCATTTTCAATATAGATTTGTGAGCATTTCAGGAAACATTTCACAAGATTTTTTTTATTAATTGGTTTCAACATCTGTTGATAATCATCAAAATAAGGGTAACAGCAGGGCAAATTATTTATATTACAGTAATAGCGACCTCATTGTGCTAGGCAGTGCATAGTAAGAGACAGACCCTGCCCTGGAAGAATTTACAATCTAAATAGATCAGACAGAAGTAACATATTTAGTTGGGGATTGGTCCTGCTTTGAGCAGGGGGTTGGATAGATGACCTCCTGAGGTCCCTTCCAACCCTGATATTCTATGAACAGACAGGAGCTCTTTGGGGTGAGATTTTCAGTAGCACTCAACATGGGTGTACCTCTGTTTAACTTGAAAACAATGGTGGAAGTTTTATCATTGATTTATAATATAATATATGGAGATATACCTATCTCCTAGAACTGGAAGGGACCCTGAAAGGTCATTGAGTCCAGCCACCTGCCTTCACTAGCAGGACCAAGTACTGATTTTGCCCCAGATCCCTAAGTGTCCCCCTCAAGGATTGAACTCACAACCCTGGGTTTAGCAGGCCAATGCTCAAACCACTGAGCCTCCCCCCCCCCCCAGTGGGTGAAAGAGTTAGGCCAAAGGTGATTGTTTTGGAAATCCCCCCCCCAGCATCTGTGTTTGGTCTGATTCATCATGTAAGCTCTTCAGGGCACGGACCACGCCCCCTTCCGTGAAACATCTGGAACGTCCGTAGAGATAGATCAAGAAACGACACCTCCGGCACATCATGCTAAGCAATTATGTGTATGAGGCATAAATGGCCACCTTTGTGTTGGGACTCTTGCTTAGATGGTGACAGCAGCACCGCAGCGGTTCAAAGTGGATATTCTCCCAGTGGACGATGGGACTCCCAGAATTGTCACCAACTTGGGCCTGCAGTGGCTGGAGTACATGGATGGCAAGGTAACCGCTTGAGTTCAGCTTTGCTAAAACCAGCCTGATTATGTTCCCGAAAGAAGGGAAAGAGGGAGGGGAGCAACAGGCACAAGAAAATCCAGAATGTCTCATCACTTCTCTTTCAGTAATGGGAGTAATGAAAACCCGAGTACCCATCTAAGGAAATGCGTAAGGATGACAGAGGGCAGGTTGGAATCAATGTACTGTGGTGGGAAGGGATGTGGTAAAGGTACCTCATAGAGATACTACCAGGGGAGGGGCTAAACCCATCTCCTGAGAAGTCTCCCCAGACAGCCAGCACTCTGTAATGTGGAAGGATAGCTATACGGGTGTTCCCCGTACGGAGTACGGACGAGCCTCATTGGCACCAGGAGGCTGATTATTTGCAGGCATGACATCGACAGAGCAAAATCAGATGGACTTAGTAGAAGTTCCAGGGAGATTCCTTTTACTCTCGGACTGCATGATGACTGAAGTAAACCTTTTTTGGGTGGTGTTGTGCCAGCAATGGATGAAACTGTCTTTCCTGATGGGCCTCAAAAGGAATGATTCCAATATGTTTGTCAATGCAGAGATTTCTCCCCCCCCCCCCATTAACTTTTGTTAGTTTTGCTGAATTCCAAATAGGATACAGGGACAGGCACACCTGACAGTACTTTGAGGAGTCAGTGTAAGTTGCAAAGAAATACTCCAAATTATTCACAGCAAAATAGGTTCGCACGTTGTTAAGAGAAGGCTATTTCAGCTCCAAGTGCCTGACTTATTAAAAAGCATTGTGCAGGCATCAAAGAGTTTTATTGTCACAATTTTCCACTCACGTTGTTTTCTCTTAAGAAAACATAGAAGAAGTAGAGCTGGACTGAGGAACACGCGTGACAGGGCAATGAAAGAGGGTTAGCACCTGTTCACTAAAGCTGTGCAAAATGTTCTGAATAGAACCCAAAACTCCGGCCATTCTCAAGCATGCCTCAGCTGAGTTTCAACCAGCTGTGTTGAGAGGTTGTTTTCATGTAAAAACGTGAGGTTTGTCATCGATTCAAGACCAGACCAGACCTGGCAATTTTGCACAAGTTTCCCTTTGTTCAAATCACAAACTCATATCAAAGCTAATCCGAATCTGAATCCTTTGCTTAAGGCACAAACAGGACTCCTCCGTCCCTGTCTATCCTGGGCTATGCCTTGCATGTCCTCTGTGTTGTTACATTCCAGAGGTTTTCCCTCTCTAAGGGTATGTCTTCACTACCCGCGGGATCGGCGGGTAGCAATCGATCTATCGGGGATCGATTTATCGTGTCTCGTCTAGACGCGATGAATCGATCCCCGAACGCACTCCCCGTCGACTCCAGAACTCCGCTAGGGTGAGAGGCGGAAGCGGAGTCGACAGGGGAGCCGCGGCCATCGATCCCGTGCTGTGAGGATGGGAGGTAAGTCGATCTAAGATACGTCGAATTCAGCTACGCTATTCTCGTAGCTGAAGTTGCGTATCTTAGATTGATCACCCCCCAATGTAGACCAGCCCTAAGTAATGTTCAACAGATTAGTTCTTTCAGTTGGCCGCCTAATCAGACCTGCTACACAGCATCTCAGGAGTTGTGTAACCTCTTTGGTGTGGCTTTACTCCAGGCAACAAATCTGATCACCAAGAAGGAACTGTTGACTATGGACCCCGACACAGGGGACAAACAGCTGATCTATGAGATAACAACTGGACCCAGACATGGTCACGTGGAGAGCAAGCTGAAACCGGGGACAGCTGTGACTACATTTACACAAGGTAGGGTAGCAGGACTGCATTTTATTGACCTCGTCTTCACTTCCTTCCATTCCTCTTCACTATGTCATGATAGCTCATGTATGAAAGAAACGCAGACAGATTGATTCTGATATATAACATCCCTAACTTCAATGGAGTTATTGATTTATACCAGTGCCAAGAGAGTAGAATAAGGAAGGTCCTTCTCTCCCAGGTCAGAATGTTGGGAGGGGGATTTATTTAAAAAAAAAATTTTTTGATTTTTCTCTCAGTTAAAGAAATTAAACGTTTCCCATGGAGATGATCCTGAATCCAGATCCCAATCATCTCAGCATTCAAGGCTGTTTGGAGCTGACGGTTTGGTTAGGGCCAGCCATAGATTTTGCACCTGGATCTGAACATGACCAAAGTCTGGGTGTGTTTGAATGTCAGGATTTGGGTTGTGCTCACCCAGGCTTTTTCACATATTTGAAATAGTATTTTATCCATCTCGAAGTATTTTGTTTTATGGCTGGATTTTTAAAAAAAGATTTCCAAGGTTTTTCAGCACTGATGACGGAGGCTTGCTGTTTTAAAGAGCTGCACTGTGCAAATAATTTCCCCCAGCAGTTTTTTTTATAGATTAAGAGAGAGAAAATGTTTGGGATGCAGTTTACGGTATTTGCTGAAGTGCTGAAAATGCCTTCTGGAGATCTAGTTTCTGGTCTTTCTTGTCTTGACTTATGAAAAATGGCTGGATAATGTGCTCCTGACTCTTCTGATTACCTTCTGCAAGACAGTTCATAGACTCATTGACTTTAAGGTCAGAAGGGACCATTATGATCTTCTAGTCTGACCTCCTGCACAACGCAGGCCACAGAATCTCACCCTCCCACTCCTGTAACAAACCCCTGACCTATGTCTGAGCTATTGAAGTCCTCAGCTTGTGGTTTAAAGACTTCAAGGTGCAGAGAATCCTCCAGCAAGTGACCCGTGCCCCACGCTGCAGAGAAAGGCGAAAAACCCCCAGGGCCTCTGCCAATCTGCCCTGCAGGAAAATTCCTTCCTGACCCCAAATATGGCGATCAGCTAAACCCTGAGCATGTGGGCAAGACTCACCAGCCAGACACCCAGGAAAGAATTCTCTGTAGTAACTCAAATCCCACCCCATCTAACATCCCACCACAGGCCATTGGGCATATTTACCGCTAATAGTCAAAGACACAACTAATTGTTATAATTGCCAATCAGGGTTTGATAGTGCTACTGGGTAAAATTTCTCATTTACAAAATGGGCTTAGGCACTTGGGAGCCTAAACCTCCTGGAAAATAAGGTTTGAAAATGGGACGTAGGCTCCTAATTGACTTGGGTGCTTTTGAAAATTTTATTTTTTCTTTGTCTTCTTTGGCCGGGGGGAAGCAAACCTTTTCAGGGCTGTGGTGACTTGCAAGGTGGAAGCAAGGAAGTAATTTGAACCTCAAAGTGCCTTCTCTGGTGCTCCCTTTGGAGACATAGCCTTACACAGCCCCTTAGACAGGATGAGCGTAAACCCTCCTGTGACATTACACCCCATATTCTTCATAGAAATATGGTTATGATATGAATATGGCATAACTAAGATATACTTTATGCAAGATGGCTCATGTAAGATACCATTGGAAAAGTTATGATTTACTGAATGCGATCATCCAATTTGTATGCATGTATCATTTCTGTATCTGAAGATAGGAATATTGACTATGTAACAATTACAACTGTGTGTATGTACTTGGGAAATGCCCACCAGACAGTAAGCAATCAGACCTAACGGGCCATTAGAAAAAGACAATGAGTCTTTGAAGATGTGGATCTCCTATTTGCCTGGTGTTCCTTCCTGTGAACATTGCAAATAAACTTGGTTTCATAATTGCTTTGACACTGCAAGGTCAGGTGGTAAGATCACCTGATACAAAATACCACCTTGGACACTGCTGGTACTTTTCCTCTGTAGGGGGATGGGGATCAAACAAAGGTTTCCCGCCTGAGGGCAAATCTTTTTTTAAGGCTGGGGAGGGGTTGATCTGGACTCTCCTCCATTGCCTACCCAAGAACAAGGACGGCTGAAAGTACTTGAAGAGACAAAGGAACTAACCTAAGGGGAAAGGCAGGGGTGAGTCCAGATTGAGACAGGGGTCCAGTCTGTAAGAAGAAATAACTGGAACTCTAAGCTACAGAAATTCTGCAACTTACCTAAAATAACATTTAGGGGGAGAAATTACAGTTTCTTTAAGATCTTAAGCTTAGTAGGTATGTTTTTTGTTTTATTTGCTCAGTAATCTGCTTTGTTCTGCTTGCTAGCCCTTATAATCACTTAAAATCTGCCTTTTATAGTTAATAAATTTGTTTTGTTTATTATTAAACCCAGTTTGTGCAATTTCTAACGGGGTGGGGGGGTGGCAAGAATTTGTGCATCTCTCTCTTCACATTGAGGGAGAGGGCGAATTTTTATGAGCTGGCGCTGTGCAGATCTTTCTATACAGCGTAAGACAATATACCTTTGGGTCTGCACTCCAAGGCAGGTGGACAGCTGAATGTTGGGGCATGTCTCTTAAGCTGAGTCTTCCCAGAGCTGATCTCATTGTCTGTGTCTTTTTGCAGCTGGGTGTGGCCCTGCCTCTGTGTGTGCTAGAGGAAGCTTAAGAGCCTGGCTCAGCAAGACAGGGTAAAGGGGGCCCAGGCTGGCGGAACAGGCAGGGTCAGTGGATCCCAGTACATCAGGTGGCACCTTAAAGGGGGGCAACCTGTCGCACCTCCATCTAGCCCTTCATGTTTCTATTACAGTAAAACACAGAGGTGCCAGTCAAGAGCAAGGCCCCATTTTTGCCAGGCGCTGGGCAAACACAGTCAAGGTTTCTGTCTATCTCGTCTCATCAGAACTCCCCAGCCAAGTCTGTCCCATCTTGCGTAAAGTAAATCCAGGCTAACACAAAGGAAGAGACCCAATATTATTTTATGGACAGAGGTCAAAGAGTCAATTTAATGTTATGGCAAAGCTTAGACGTTACTGCAGCGAAACAGTGGCCTTAAAGGGACACACCAAAATACAGACCAGGGGATTTAATTAAATTCTTCTTAAGCAAATTTGTATTAAAATAGTCCCAGTCAAATTTAGATAAAAAAATCCTTTTTTTCTAAGTCGTGGAAGAAAAGATTAGATCGGTTTTTGGAGAGAGATGCAGCATGATTTCTGATGGCTCTTGGACTGGAGTGAATGACAAATAACCGTTAAAGCCATTAGAGTTGCACCAGTGTCAAATTTGTGATCAGAATCAGGCCCATAAAGATGAATGCATACAGCTTGTACGTTGTTCACCTGTAAAACTGTCACTGAATGCCTGGATTGGCTCACTGAGAGTCTCTTCCCAACAGAGGATGTGAATCTGGGACTGATTCGGTACGTGTTGCTGGAAGAGAAGATTCAGGAAACCATGGATAGCTTTCAGTTTCTAGTGAAAGACAGCAAGCCCAACGTTGTCAGTGACAATGTCTTCCATATCCAGTGGTCTCTCATAAGTTTTAAATACACCAGGTAAGCTACCCTATGGGTTACAGCACTCACCTGACATACAGGGTCTTATTCAGAGGTGAGATGGGTGGGGTGGAAGTTAAGTTACACATCAATAAATAGTTGGTGTAACTAAGAAGCTGAGGTGGCTACAAGGTGGTAGAAGATAGATTCTTAGACTCACTTCGGATTTTGGCCCTTGGTTTTCATGGAGCAGTGCTGGGAAGTGGCCTGGGCCTGGTATATGAGAATAATCCCATAGGGATAGATCATCATCATTTATTAGTATATCTCAGTAGCGCCCAACAGTCCCAATCACGTCCGAGGCCCCATTGAGCTACACATGAGTAAAGGTCAGTCCCAAATGATGATTCAGTCCTACAATGAAGCCATATAGAACCCAGTAGTTTCAGCTGAGAAATTACTATGAGTATGTATGGGGAGAGCATAATAATACCCAGCTCTTACACCGCGCTTTTCATCAGTAGATCTCATAGTGCTTTACAAAGGAGGGCAGTGTCATTTGTCCCAGTTTACAGGTGGGGAAACTGAGGCACGGAGATGCAGTGACTTGCCCAAGGTAACCCACAGGCCAGTGGCAGAGCCAAAAAGAGATCTCCCAAGTCCCAGTCCAGTAGCCTAATCACTAGGACACACTGCCTATGCATGACAGTGTGGAGTATAGCGTTTATCTGCCTGAGTTTGGGATGGCTGCAGATCTGATGTGTTACCTTTGTGATGAGTGGGAGTAGCACCCACATATCTAAGATTAAAGTTTGCCTCCTTATGTTTGTCAGTCCCTTACTGTGTCTCCGGATCTCACCTCCTTGAAGGCATGAATTAGACTGGATTAGGGCTTGCTTAGTATCACTAAAAACATATAAGGCTCATGGTCTGTTCAATTTCGGTTCTTATACCACGCTCATCACCTTCGTACCTGAGCAGCTTCCAGTTGTGCGTTAAGTGACGTGCCTAACGTATCTCCCATGTTTGCGTTGTGTACGTTCCCAGCTACAATGTCAGTGAGAAGGCTGGCTCTGTCAGCGTAACGGTGAAGAGGATCGGTAACCTCAATCAATATGCCATTGCCCTGTGCCGCACGGAGCAAGGAACTGCCACCTCCAGCATCAGTTCAAAGCCAGGACAGCAGGACTACGTAGAGTATGCAGGCCAGGTGGGTTGAGAAATTCTATCTGGAAGGACGATATACCCCCAGAAATAGCCCTGTGGAAACCTAACATAATGAATCAGACCGCGTGTTGTTTATTTGCCTGCACCTGATCTGTGTACCCCTGAGGATGTCTGGACTCTGCTGTTTCATCCTTTTACCTTAGCTGTTATAGCCCTGCTTCACAAGTCTGAGACATGTGCGGGAGGAGAAGAAGGAAGTGGTGGAGTTCAACATCTCACCATAGAATAAGCCCATGGATTGCACTGTGTAACATTAGAAGGACACTGCTCACGTTGGCGGAGTGGTAAATAATGATGAGGACAGGCTGCATTACAACAAAATGCGTTTTAATGCAGCCAAATGTAAGGTCCCATATTCTTTCTTCCTAGATGTAGGTCACACATATAGAAAGAGGGACTGTCCTGGAAAGCAGCGACTGAAAAGGACTTTGGGGTCTGTGAAGGGGTCAGCTCACTGCTGGCACCTCCTCATGGTCGGGGATGGTGTGACAACTCATTCTTCATTGGGGTCTGCAGCCAGTGGCTGCCTTGCCACTCCAGTGCCTTGCCTCTTCTTGTGACATGGCCCTCCATCCAGGTCACTTCTGGGGTAGTCCATAAACAAAAACAAGGGGAATTAACACACACAAACTAAGTTAATGGGAGAGAGGGAGGAGCACCTCTCTGTCAGGGTGCATCAGGATCAGGCCCTCCCTTCCCTTAGACAGGGACCTTCAGGCAGTTGTGGTCAGGGAAGCTCCTGCCTTCTCTTATTTATCCTCAGGAGCTGCGGGTCGAAGGTCTGTTCTTGTCCCTGCACGGCCCACAAATGAGCTGTTCTGCTCCAGCCTGTACGTGCCTTTGCAGGTGTGGAAGGGTTGGGCTGGCTGAGCCCAGAGCAGCTCCTTAACCCCCTTGTTGTCCAGTGTGGGGTATGTCTACCCCATCACAGGGTCATAGTGAACAAACAACTCAGACATGAGCTCCCAGTGCAATGCTGTGGAAAAAGGGCTAAAGCAATCCTTGGCTATATTGACTGGGGAATAGTAAGTGGAGTTAGGGGAGATGATTTTGCCTCTGTATATCGCGCTGGTGAGACCAGGACTGGTCAGATTAGATGCACTAATGGTCCCTTCTCATCTTCAGATCTTTGACTCTAATGTTGAATGCCAAATTCCTTAATTTAAATTTGTTTTTAAAATGTCAGTTTGAGACCCCTCTGACATCAGTTTGTCATCCGTGGACTTGCTCCTGATTTTCAGGCCTAAGTTGGCTTTAGCTATTACTTACTAATGTAATAGAAATATATTTATGACTTTAAAAAGAATTCTGTGAAACCAGTTTTTTGAAATTCAAATAATTCTCTGCAGTGTTGTCATCCTAAACAACTTCAACTTTCCGTTAGCACATGAGCGCCAAAAACTGAAAGTGATCAGTCAGTTTTCATCATCTAAGCTTCATGGACTACAAAAAAACCCCACCTTAGTAAAATAAGTGGTAAAAACATGAAGTAGACTTTTAGATGACTTCAGTTTTAAGAATCTAAAGTGGTTTTTGAGCCTCTAGGTGAGAGGACATTCTTTTAAAGTATGAGGTTTATGTTGACAGAGTCCCTGTAAGGGAATATTCTGCAAGATCGTGTCTAATATAGTCTTGCCTAGATTCTGATCTCATTCACGCTGGTATATATCAGGAGTAACTCCATTAAAGTATATGGAATTACTCAAGCATAAAACTAGTGTGAGGTCAGAATCAAGGGGCCTGATTCTCCAGTGCCTTTTGCCTTGTGTAGTTGTTTACCCCTGTGCAAAGCACTAGGAAGAGAGAGTGGTAGAGATTTGCATTCACTTTGTACATTAGCATTCACTGTAGGTGACTGAACAAGGGGCAATTCAGTGAAGAACTGAGCTCAGGAGCTCCCAAGAGCTCTGATCCAAACCCCACTGAGGTCACTGGGAGTCTTTCCTTTGACTAGAGGGCTTTGGATCGGGTCCCAGGAGAACAAAAGTAAAGCATAGCTCTGAAACATACCAGGGCAATTAAAGTTCTGTGATTATTAGCAAAGATTCAGGGCATCCGTCCTTTCCAGAGGGGAACAGGGAGGGTTTCTGCATTTGCAGCTGCAAGCCCACATGTACACCCCTTGTGGTTCACTTCCTTGCAGGTGCAGTTTGATGAGTGGGAGGACACCAAGGCCTGCATCATTGCTATCAGTGATGATGATGTCTTTGAGAACACGGAGAGCTTCACCGTGGAGCTCAGCATGCCAGCCTATGCCCTGCTGGGGGAGATAACCCAGGCCAAAGTCATCATCAACGACACAGAGGATGAACCCACTCTGCAGTTTGACAGGAAGACTTACCATGTCAACGAGAGTGCTGGCTTTCTGTCCGCACCCATTGAAAGGAAAGGTTTGTGGTATTAGATATAATAACAATGATACTGCACTTATATAGCACTGCTCAGCACAGGAGCTAACGCTGCTTTACCAACACTAACTAAGATTTGAAATTCCATTGTGTGGTGATAGGCCCATTTTATAGATGGGTAAACTGAAACATACAGAGATTACATGACAAGGTCCTACAATAAATCAGTGACGGAGCCAAGAAGGCAACTTGGAAGCCCCAATCCCCAAATTCCTGCTTTCACCATTGGTCAACACTAGAGCAAACGCATCAGTTGTGAACAATAACAGGATTTACCTCTCTAGTGCAAAATTAGTGCCTTCTGTGTCACGGGAGATAACAGTAGAACTTGCTGCTACATTCAGAGTCTTTAGTCCCATCTCTGATGTTGCTTTTGATGGTAGAATTTTAAAACATAAAAGTGTTCAGTTGGCATTTTTATTGATTGAGATGTTGGTCCCAATCCTGCAGCCTCTTTTCACAGGAGTAGAAGTACAACAAGGACTGTTTACATGAGGAAGGGTGGCAGGAATGGGCCTCTTGTGCTTGTCTGGACTCAGTTTTATCTCATCTGGCTCCATTGCTCTTTGAAGTTAGCAGGTTTTCCCAGCTTTCAAGCGAGTCGATCTTCCCTTCTGGTGGGCAGATATCAGAGCTCAAAAAGAGAGGGGAAAAACGGGGTTACTTCCTTTCTTTTTAAAAATGTAGCATTATCCACAGGGAAAAGGATATCTGAAAATAAAGGAAAGAGGGCAATGGGGATGGCCTGGTTTTCCTTTATAGATTCAATAATTGAGTTTAGGCCTGCTGTCTTAGGGCCCAGTCCAGCTCCTACTGAAGACAGAGGGAACAGAAGGAAACCAGGATATCTGTTGGCTTCTTCCCTATGTTTTGGGTGCTGTACTTCCCTTGGAATGCAGTGTTGCTGCAGGTAGTAGGAGACATGCCCTCTTCGATCTCTGATTTCAGTCGAGTAGCAACAGAAGGCAACAGTTGGAGTTGAGTGTCCAGAGATTCAACTGGTTAAAAATATCAAAATGTTCTTTTGAATTCATGATAGGCCAATTTCTGTATATGGTTAAGAGCAGAAGGAGTGTCCCTTTGAGAACACCCTTGCATAAATATTTTCCCCTTATTCTCGAAATTACAATGGATTGTAATTTGGATTACGATGTTTGAATGTCTGAATTTATCCAGTTTGTCGGAAATTGTTTTCCTAATAAGATTAGGAAACTCAGTTTCCACACAAGCATTCCTTTATCAGTTCAAAGGCCTCTTGGTGGTGACTGCACACAATGTACAAACTTAAGCATATATATCTATATTCTATACCCAACAGCAATACAGTTATAATTACTGGCCCAAATACTCTCAACAGGTCTAGGCCTGGGAGGTACCTTCCCATCATGCTATTTTCCAGAGGGGTAAGGAAAGGCAATCACAAAGAACCCCTAGATACCTTGCTTTTTATATACTATGACAAACAAGTGATGTCATGGCTGGTTATTGGACCTTAACTAAAGCTAGATGAGGGAGTTTTAGAGCAGAACCCTGCCCCTGGCTTGGTCAAGACAAGATTCCAGGTTGAGCCCCTTTCTTTTCAAGGTTTCCTCCTTATCTCATGTTGCTGTATTTCTTTCTAACTACTAAACTATGCATTTCTTTATAATAAACTAAACACACCCATTATTTCCTGCACCTGGTGCCCAATTCCCCATGTTTTCTTTATTTCTGTTACCTCAACCCACACCTTAAATGAGATAACACTGGTATGTTCAGGGAAACTACAGGTTTAACGCAAACAATCCCTCCTTCTTCTTCTTCTTTTTTTTTTTTTTGGTCACATGCTTCAGGCCTATCACTTACGTTGAGATCCAAACTCAGTTTAAACCCAGAGTTCATTCAGGTCTAATGTGGGCCTATGTTCCTCCACAGCAAATGAAGCCTCATATAATTTTCTGACAATAACACTTCTGTCCCCGTGGATGTTACATTGTAGGGGATGCCAGCAGCATCGTATCTGCTCTTTGCTACACCATCTCCAAATCTGCTAAAGGCAGCAGCCTTTACGCACTGGAGTCGGGGTCTGACTTTAAGTCTAGGGGGATGTCGAATGAGAACCGTGTTATTTTGGGGCCCGGTGTCACCATGTCAACCTGTGACATCAAACTGATCGATGACAGCGAGTACGAGGAGGAGGAGGAGTTTGAAATTGCCCTGGCGGATGCCTCTAGTAATGCGCGCATAGGGAGCGTGGCTTCGGCCAAGGTGATGATCAGTGGCCCCAACGACGCCTCCACCGTGTTCCTGGGAAACGCAACTTTTACTGTCAACGAGGATGCAGGTAAGGGAGAGCAGTAATTCCACTGGGTCTGGGCTTGTTGTCACTGTGAGATACTTGCCGTGGAAACACTGCTTTACCAGTGGGGGTTGTAAAGAACTGAACCTTCCAACCAGATGTGTGCGGTGGAGGAAAAGAGCGGCAGCTATGGCACTTCCTCATCCTGCCCCACAAGTTAGAGCTGAGCTTTGGTTCTTACTGTCTGCAAGGCATTATCCTTTCTGTAGAGCCATGGACCGAGTCACGGTGAAGGAAAAGGGCAATGGCCCCTATTGACATTTCAGATGTGTGTTTTTCTCATGTCCAGCTAAGTTCTAATCATGGCTTTAATATGTGTTACTTCACCTCCAGGCACCATTGACATTCCAGTGATCCGGCATGGTACTGACCTCTCAACCCCCACCTCGGTGTGGTGTGCCACTCGGACTTCAGATCCACCCTCGGCCAGTCCAGGAATTGACTATATCCCCAGCTCCAAGAAAGTAGAGTTCAGGCCAGGCAGAACTGAGGAGGTATTGGACAACACACCCAGTGCTTAGATGGAGCAGATTTCAGTCTCTGTCTCTTATATAATTGCTGTACTCAGTGTTTTTGAATGTTAAATTTACTGCAGTTGTTTAGTTACAGAGGTTTGGGGACATTAGGAATAAAAGAGACATAAGTATTTTTTTTATAGATACAATTGATCCCACACCAGTACAGCTGCATCAAGAGTCATTTTAATCAAATAAAGAAACACATAAATGGCAGAAGAAGTTGCAGCAAACCTTCCCAAGCAACAGCCAAGAACAGCCTGATTTCCCATGTAAAATCCCCATTTCCAGACTGCAGGCTTTTACTGATGTTTCAGTGCTACCTGGTGTTCCCCATCTGACTCTTATATCCACCTGTTCTCTCTTGCCATATCCTTCGATTGTAAGCTCTTTAGGGCAGGAGCCCTCTTTTCATTATGTGTGCGTAGCACCTACCACAGTGGGGCCCCGATACAAAAACGTAACATTAATTTTATAAAGCCCAGTGATACTCAGGGCCTGTTGGCCAAGTCACGTTGTTGATTTTGTCCCATTATGCCACAGAGTCTATGGAATCCCCAGTTATTCAGCCCATTACTAATCCTCCTCCATTTGTGGGCGGTCACAATTTGTAATGCTTAGAGAAGCTGAACTTCTCTGACTGTCTGTTTTATAGTGACCAAAAATGTGCCAGGCACTTCACAGGACACATAGAAAGACAATGGTCCTGCCCCCCAAAAGCTTACAAGGGGATATCTTAAAAGGCACAAATGGCAATTAAGCACCATACTCCCATTGACTTTCAGTGGGAATTAGGTGCCTTGTGCCTTTGAAAATCTCCTGTGCACCTTAACATTCTAGACATGAGGATGACAACTACAATAATGAGGTGGAGCTGGGATGAGGAAAGGGGAGGGTTACAGCACAGTTACTCTCTGCTCGTATTGCTGAGTTACCTGCTAGGTTTGTATTGAAGCCCCAGTAGCTGAAGCTGATGAGAAGGAAGAATGGTCTGGTGGTTGGGGCGCTAGCCTGGGACGTGGGAGATCTCTGTTCAATATCCACAGACTTCCTGTGCAATGGGGGGCAAAGTCGCTTGGTGTCTTCATTCCCCATCTGTACAATGGGGATACCAGCACTGCCCTACCTCACGGGAGTAGTGTGAGGATACACACATTAAAGATAGTGAGGCGCTTTGAGACTATGGTAATGGGAGCCCTATAAGCACCTACAATAGATAGATGAATCAGGCATTTTGGATTAATATAAATCTAGTCAAATCAAGTTGACATTCTGGTTAGAGAAGGTTCAGCTGAAAGAATCTCTCCAGGATAAAGGTAGAGCCTTACCCTTTGATACAATGTGCATTTTATGTGAACAACAGTGTATTTGCATGAACTGTTGCTGTTTGTTCACTTAGAAGAGCCCACATTTAGTGACATTACTCAGATCACCTAAGGATGAATCCCAGGGTATTTTCTCTTTCTCACCAAAGGAGGATAACCGGTTTTATAACCTGGTTCTTTTACTTTTCCTCTAGTACTGCACCTTGACAATCCTGGACGATGCCCAGTACCCAGTGATTGAAGGGCTGGAGACGTTTGTTGTATACCTAAGCTCACCCCATGGGGCTGAATTGACCAAACCTTTCCAAGCTATAGTGGCCATTAATGACACCTTCCAAGATGGTAAGCTATACAGTGAATCTATATCGAATCCATTCTAGCTCCTTCCTTTACATATTTCCCTCGTGTACTAAGAGAAATTGGAAAACACCCAGGATGCTTTTGATGACATCATGCAACACGTTCCATGTTACCTGTCCTTCATCGTTTCTTTGTCCTCAAGAAATTAAGGTCTGTGGAAGAGCAAAATAAACTTCCTATTTTCTCCTCCCATTTGGGGCCAGACTTTGTCACCCTTGCTCACAGTGAGTGGTGTCTTCCTCGTATGGTCCCATTGAAACCAGTCGTGCTTCATGAGAAGTCAGTCTCTATTCAGTGTGGGTATGGGCATGAGAATCTGGCCCTTTTTTAGCAGCTGGGTTGAAGCTTACATGTATTCATTTCAACTCACAGTATTTTTCCTTCCTCCTGTGTTTTAAACATGATCCTGACCTCTGTGATTTTCTCCTTGGGAGGTATCTGCTTACTAAAGAAATGCATCAGTCACATAACCCCAGAAAAACTGCTCTGTCATAACCTGTAATTGTCTCTGCTCCTGAACCGTCTGCTGAGATTTGTCCTCTTGGCTTCAGGCTTTTTCTACCCCTCGCCACAGAAGATGTCATGATTGCAATAATGCCCTAAGAACAATCACCTATCTAAGTATTGCCCATTCTTTGTATGTATCCCCAGCATACAGTATGCATACCACTCAGACACATATACCTTAGGGCATGGTTAGTTCGCCGGTACGTGCAGAACAGGTGGTTACCTCAGGCAACAAAATATTAGGGAAAGCAAAATGTTCGGTAACTTTTTGTGTGGGTGACTCAGGGTTGGTAGGATGAGAGATTTGCTTCTTTATCAAGAGCAACAGAATCTCCAGTTCCCAATGAGAGCAATGATCAGCTGCTTGGTTCAAGTCAAGAATACTCTTCGTGAGCACAGTTGACTGTCTAATCAGACATCTCACGGCATGACTATCAGCCCCACATGGTGGTACTTCAATACATTGCATGCTTGCGTTGGTCGCTATTTAGCTTTTATCACAGTACAGGGGTGGATGTTGTTGTGCCCTCTGCAGTACCCAACATGCAGTTTGGCAAGGACTGGTATGCTGTGAAGGAGAAGGAGGGTGTCCTGCACATTCCCATCATCCGCACCGGAGACCTGAGCTATGAGTCCTCTGTCAGGTGCTACACCCGCAGCCAGACAGCAGAAGTCATGGAGGACTTCGAGGAGAGGAGAAATGCGGAGGAGTCTCGCATCACTTTTTTGAAAGGAGAGAAGGCGAGTTAAACCTAACTGGGTTGGGGGAGGACCAAGAACAATCAGCAGAGTAGGTTTTGAAAAGCCGGATGTTCTCCTGGGCACTCTGTTGTTCAGAGGCTTTACCAGACCCCCTTTCGCAGAAGTAATACTTCAACTGCTTGTATTAGCTATTGTTACTGTTCTGGAATTAAAAGATGAGTCCATGGAGAATCTGCATTTAACAATAAATATTAGTTACCACATAAAAAGCAAGGGTTGGGTATCAATAATACTTAGCATTACAGCTAGTGCTTTTTGATTAGATAGTCTCGGAGTACACCCGAGGACCAGCGGTAGTGAGTAAGAAGTGCCATTTTTCCACAGCCACTTTTCATCATATAGGTGCACTTTGATGTCCACGCAGTTTCTAAGGCTTCTTTCATCATTTAATACACTGTGGTGTTAAATGCTAGGTAGTGAGGAAACACTAATCTTCCATTAAATTCAGAGGAATTATTCGAGTTAGTTGCTAGTCTTTAACTGATGGTGTACTTGGCTGTAGGTGAAGAACTGCACCATCTATATCAATGATGACTCTGCATTTGAACCCGAGGAGCAATTCCGGATCTATCTCGGCAGTCCCCTGGGAAACCACTGGAGCGGAGCTAGAATCGGAAAGAATGACGTGGCCACCATTACTGTCTCCAATGATGAAGATGGTAAGGGAGAATGGGCAACATTAGGAACTAGATGGGGCAGGTACAATTCCGGGGCAGTCAGTGGAATTTACACCAGGTCTGAATGTTAGTCATTATATGTAAACTGCCTTGAATTAAACGATTGACTTGTTGATCAGCGCTCCATTACATTGTATTAACTCGCATTTAAAGTTGATTCTGAATCTCATGTTAGCGGTACACTGTGGCACATAGATAAAGGACCACTAATGCTAGACAAAACACAGCGTTAGCGTATTTGGAAAGGTCAGGTAAGCCAGCCTATGTGGCTGCTGGAAGGGCAACCCAAAGGAATGAGTGCCAAGCTTATTGTGTGGCTCCTGTCCGCAGCAGAGTGTCAGAGAGCCGTGTCTAGGCTGTAGGCTCCGCCCCTGTATGTCAGGAGTGCCCCTCAAACTTCACTCTGATGTGTGGAGTAGTGCTGATGGGTTTTAAAAGGAGCTATGTCAGGTCAGCCTTGGTTGCTGGAAAGCGTACTGTGATGCAAATTATTTTGAGGCTACTAGAGTTGCTGCAAATATGTGTTTCTGTTCTTCATACCATTTCTCTAGCACCCACCATTGAGTTTGAAGAGGCTGCATACCAAGTACGGGAGCCTCCAGGCCCTGAGGGCATTGCTATTCTAAACATCAAGGTGCTCAGAAGAGGGGATCAGAACAGGACCTCGAAGGTCCGCTGCAGCACCCGTGATGGCTCAGCCCAGTCCGGAGTCGATTACTATCCAAAGAGTCGAGTCCTCAAGTTTAGCCCTGGTAAAGGATACTTGGAATTGAACTATGGGGTGGAGGGATTACTCAGTGACATTTAACACAGGCCAAAGCAAATTCAAATGAAAGGAAAATGTGCAAGTAATTTATACAACAATACTCGGTGTGGGATTTTCAGAAGCATTTGGCATTGGCCCAGCTCTGCTCCCACTGAAGTCATTGTATGTGTCTTGTTTTTCATGGGTGTCTGACTTCACGTATAAGCAAAAACATGAGCTACACCAACCCCTTCTAATGTATTTATGCTTTGGGCTTTGTTCTAGACACATACCCTGCCGTCATATTTAACGCAGCATTTATAATAGGAAACACCTATGTAATCCTTTCAATAATCTTTCCCAGTGTGGGTTGTATTTACTTTTCCCAAATCAGTCATAAGCCTCAGAGGAATTCTTTAAGTACGCTGGAGAGACCACAAAAAGCAGTCAAACGTGACGTTTCGACAGAGCACACACTGGGGATGTCAGGGTTCTCTCCACTTCCCACTGCAGGCAGTTGAGAAAAATAAAAATTGAAAACCAGTGGAGGTGGGGAATTGAGACTCCCATTGGAGCATAGCATCACTTTTCTGCGGGTGCCAAACCACATTCCCCCTCATGCCCTTCTGCATACAATGGACAGTGTTTTGCTGACAGCAATGTTCATGCAGCCAGACAAAGTGTGAGTGAGCAGGGAGTGATGAGTGTAAGGAGACAGAAAGATGGCCTGGCCTGTGTGCTCACAGCGATTGCCTGGCTTTGAACAGATTGGAAGGCCATCCCCAACCACAGCCCCTTTCATGTTTGGTACCATGGAGTCAGCGAATCTCATATTTCATCCCTTCACAACACCCTTGCTGGATGACGAGGGTTTTTTGTAATACAGACACCCCCTGGGTTACGCAAACCCGACTTACGCAAATCCGCACTTATGGAAAAAGTTCCGTAAGCTAGAAATAGATTTTTTTGCGTAATGATCGGGTATACGTTTCCGACTTGCGCAAAATTCGAGTTACGTGAGGCGTTGCGGAACGGAATGCTTGCGTAAGTCGGGGAGCGTCTGTAAACTGTCAATGTTCTGTGTAAGGTTTCAGCCAGGCAGTTGCCATTAAAGTCAGTTAGGAATCCCCTGGCTACAACCCTGCCTTCTGCTATGGCCATAATCCTGCTATCTGAAAATGTAACCCTTCTTCCTGCTGCGGTGATGAAGTCTGAGAATGAGAGTGATTGTAAGAGAGCTGTCAACTGGCAATATTCTCTAACAACACAGACTCCTCAAAGAGCCTGTGTATATAGGAATTCTGCAGAAACCCCTCAAGATCCTACAAGATCACTCAAACCATGGCCCACGGGTCCAACAGCAGTAGCTCTGCATGTTAGAGCCAAAGAGTTAAAACAGAGACACTAGTAACAGAGAGGGGATATATTTTGGATCATAGATTTTTATTACAGTCAGCTAATATAAGACAGGCACTATTAATCCTCATATAGCATCTGCTTGTACGTCTGCCCGGTGATCGATCAGACCAGTCGTTTTAGCTGGAATTTTATTTATGAAATGGGCTCCTGGCTGGAATGGTGCTAAATCATTAGAGTTCAGATAAAACCTGTAATGTGTATTTTATCATAATGTTTCAATGCTCCTGACCTGAGGCAGCTATGCAGTGTTTTATGGGAGCTGTTAGGGTAATGTCAGATGATATCTCAGGTTCTCTGTCTCTCTCGTGTTCATTCACGTAGGGGTGGAGCACATCATATTTAAGGTGGAGATCATGTCTAACGAAGACCGGGAGTGGCATGAGTCCTTTTCTGTGGTGCTGGGTCCAGATGATCCGGTGGAAGCTGTTCTTGGGGATATCACCACTGCAGTAGTTACTATTCTGGATCAGGAAGCAGCAGGGAGCCTTATTTTACCAGCACCTCCCATTGTAAGTAGCAAAACGTGAATGATGTAAGTTAGTGGCATGGGAGAATCTATAGAAAAGCAGAGCACGCAACAAAGCACCCTGGGCTTGCCTGCACTAAAACGTGCAGGCTTGTTAAGCCAAGGCCTTTTAAAAAGCTAGTGTGGAGACTCTCAAATGCTTGATCCAGGCTACAAACATTTGAGGCTAGGCCAGTGGTTCCCAAACTGGGGTTCGCAGAACATTACAGGGGGTTCACTAATGGCGGCCAGAGGACCCCGGGCATTGGAGGCAGCAGGTGGGACTCGGTTGCAGGGCAGACAGCCCGAGCCCCAGGGAGAGCGGGGCCGGGCAATTTGGGCTGGCAGCCCAAGCCCTGCCCAGGTCAGCGGGGGAGCCGGCAGCCCGAACCCCAGTGCTCCGTGCGGGGCTGGCAGCCCGAGCCCCAGGGAGAGCGGGGCCGGGCAGTTGGGGCTGGCAACCTGAGCCCTGCCCCTGTCAGCGAGGGAGCTGGCAGCCCAAACCCCAGCGCTCCGATCAACTTTTGGCTGACTGTAAGAAACGAGTATCCCCTTCTGGCAGAAAAAGCTGCTGCCGTTTTGTTACCATTTTCAACAACATACTTATGCGAGAAAGCGTTTTCCTCCTCTGCACATCTGAAAACCAAATACAGAAACAGACTTGATGCCGAACCAGACCTGAGACTTTATCTTTCTCCAGTGGTTCCAGACTTCCAAGAGCTATGCAGAGCAAAGCAAGCGCATCCATCGCACC
Organism: Trachemys scripta elegans; assembly: GCF_013100865.1. Taxonomy (NCBI): domain Eukaryota; kingdom Metazoa; phylum Chordata; order Testudines; family Emydidae; genus Trachemys; species Trachemys scripta. The sequence goes on from NC_048302.1 coordinate 13,872,995, forward strand.
GAGGAAATTTAAACTTATATTCATGGAAATATTCATTTTTAGGAGGGGGTTCATGAGATTTCACAATTTAGTGAAAGGGGTTCGCGGGCTGTTAAAGTTTGGGAACCACTGGGCTAGGCTGACCCTCTGTTCATGTGACCAGTTAACTCAAGGTTAAAACTGTAGTGTAGACATACTCTCTGTAGTCACAGCATTCCTCTTTGGACCAGCAGAGGCTCAGGGTAGATTGATCCTGGTATTCCAGGTGGTGTGGGAGGCAGGCAAGGCAGTGAATAGGTGAACAGGCTGCATAATGGTTCTTCACCCACTTCACAGAGGCATGGGCCCATGCTCTCCTGCCATTTGAACTGTGGCATGACTGAAGAGACACAGTTGCTTACATTAAGGTGAGAGGGGATGGAAATTGCCAAGGCAAAAATGGCAGATAATAAGGAAGTAGCATGGGAAAGTCCCACTTAACTAAGGTATTTTCATAAGGTAGGAACCGTTCTAGTGGGCAAATGGCATATAGATGTCTGAGTCTGCTACCACCTCCAAGCTAATGGAGCTTGTCCTTTTGCCTAAAGACAAGCCTTTTTGTCCTTTTACATCCAGAATTCCTGGGTTTATTTCCCTCAAACAGGGAAGTTGTTACATTGGCATTGCCCTTAGTTTGGGCAACGGACAGTATATGCACTGACATGTTCCTTGTGTGCTTCAGCATCCAAAGTAATATCAAATATAATTATGTGGGTAAAATCCCACTCACCTTTTTCTGCAGAGAGCCGAACTGATATCTGAGCTGGAATGCGAACAGCTGGGCAGATGTAGGACTTGGGTTGTTTCTCTTCTGAGGGACACGGCTGCAATTCAGGAATTGGATGAATATGTTCCATAATGTAGGATTTAGTATTTTAATAGCATAGGATGCTCCAACATGCTGGTAGCACTGAGCATTCCTGCTGAGTCCACACACCTCTGTCCTTCCCTGTAATCCTCAGTGGGATTTATGAAGTAAAATAAACACAATGCACCAGTAACAAGGTTTGGAAATTGAGGGAACAAGCAGCCCAGCCCCTTGCTTCCTGTCTCTTTCCCTAAGTCCCAGGTGAAAGCTGTTGTGTTGCATTGCTGCAGGTGGTCACCCTGGCAGACTATGACCATGTGGAGGAAGTAACCAAAGAGGGTGTAAAGAAATCCCCTTCTCCAGGCTACCCACTGATCTGTGTAACACCTTGTGATCCTCACTTCCCCAAGTACTTAGTCATGAAGGAGCGCTGCGATGAGGCCGGGATCAACCAGTCTTCAATACAGTTCAGCTGGGAGGTGGCAACCCCCACTGATGGGAATGGGGCCAGATCACCCTTTGAAACAATTACGGACAATACGCCGTTCACTAGCATCAACCACATGGTACGTGACTGTGTACAGTAGCGCAAGAGGGTGTGGATTGTGCATAACAGTACATGGTGAGTGTTGTGGGGCTCAAAGCGCATCCTTGAAGCATTTGCTGTTTTGAAATTCTAGGTCAGTGGAATATCAGTTCTTGAAGAACCATTAACTAAGTGAAGTAATGTGCGTATATTTTACACCCACAAAGCCCCCAGCTTCATTAAGAGAACATTATTAAGGTTGCAAAGTCCAGCACACAAAAGTTAAGACGTGACAGAAATAAGGTTGCCCGTGCAACCTTAATTCAGCCCCTGGTGCATATGCATTATGATACAGTCTTTAATGCCCTGATCGATAGGACGCCTGCCTCATTCGGTGCACAGGACGGATGGTGCTCACTGAATGAAAACCTATTCAATATTTTGGTTTATTCTGGTTGTTTAACGGGTGGCCCTAGGCATTATTTGCTGCACAGTATTCAAACCCTTCTCTCCAGACAATTATTAATTTCCTTCCGGGCATTTCCATGGTGCTCCTCACAAGAGCATGAGAGTGCTTCACAAACATGAATGAATCTATTAGCTGTGAAGTGTGGGGGATGGCATTATCCCCGTTTTACAGAAGGGGTACTGAGGTAGAGAGAGATCAAGGTCAGAAGTTTCCACTAATTTTGCATGCCCAACTGAGAGCCTTAAGAACTGACTTTGAGAGTACTCAGCAGTACGTTGTAAGCCCTAGGGGACAGGGACCATCTCTTTGTTCTGTGTTTGTAGAACACCTAGGGCAATGGGGTCCTGGTCTATGGCTAGGAGCCTCAGGCACGACAGTAATATACATAAATTGATAATAACGAGAACACTTCGTCTATTCAAACACAGCTCCCACTGACTTCATTGCAGCTGTGAGTGCTCAGCACTTCTGCAAATCAGCCCTTGCGTATTGGGGCGGGCCTGGCTTTGCCTTTTACACACGTGCAGACCTCTTTCCTCATTCCTCCCAGGTGCTGGACAGCATTTACTTCAGCCGGCGGTTCCATGTGCGCTGTGTGGCAAAAGCCGTAGACAAGGCCGGGCACGTGGGGACCCCGCTGAGAAGCAACATAGTTACCATCGGGACCGACAGCGCCATTTGTCATACTCCTGTGGTAGCTGGAACGGCCCGAGGATTCCAGGCTCAGTCATTCATTGCCACTCTGAAGTATCTGGATGTCAAACACAAGGAACATCCCAACAGGTATAAGCCTGGAAAGGCGCAATCACCTGACCCTGATTCTGATCTTCCAGGGGTTTAACAGTTTAATTCATTTTTTTACATATGCAACAAACAGAACAGAAAAAGAGGGATGTGTGTAAGAAATGAGGTCTCTTTCGTGTATCATGAACTGGATCTGCCCCCACACACGCACTCCTCATATTTAATACCGAAGGGCTGCAGTGAGCATTCCTATGATTTCCTCTGAAGTCACGCCTTACTCCTTGAGTTAGAAACACTGCAGTCAGGGGTCTATTTCAAGGAGTACAGTGCTGCTCAACATCAGCGTGGAAATTCAGCCCTAAATAAATATAACACTAACAAATTCAAACTTGTACTATGCGCTGTGGACAAGACCTTAGCTATGTGCTGTGTAAACTGCTATAATACGCACCCCTTTTGTGAACAGGTTTTGCATAAACAGCTGTTTCTGTTTGTTTATTCTGTCCCAGAATCCATATTTCAGTGCAAATCCCCCACCAGGATGGAATGCTGCCTCTCATCTCCACTATGCCTCTGCACAACCTGCACTTCCTCTTATCCGAGTCCATCTACAGACACCAGCATGTCTGCTCAAACCTGGTCACCATCAGGGATCTGCAGGGCATCTCGGGTAATCTTTAAAGCAAGCTATTGCTTTATAAATGAAAAAGGAAACATGTACGGAGTGTAAGCTTACGCTCTTTAAGGCAAGGACCTAGCATGCTATTGGCACTATATAATGAAGAATAATATCTCTGTTAGAGTGATATCAATATTCAGCAGAGTTGCTATATTTGAGGGAGATAAATGGGAAGGAATGCACTTAGCAGGTCATTTCCCCTTTCCCGTATATGTTCTTTGGCAGGTCTTTATCAAGGTACATAGTGAGCCCCTGTGCCTCATTCTGCTGTGTGGCACAGAAAGCAGCATCAGCAAACGAATCACGTGGAAGGGACGCCATGAGCCAAGGAAAAAATCCAAAACTTGTCTTTAAAAATTAGTTTAAGCTACCCTGGGACTGCAAACACTCCAATGCACACATCATAATTGTATGTTTATTGCATGGTGTCACTACAGGGCAGAGTTAAGGTTGTTTGGATGCCCTAACTGTGCGTTTTCATACCTTAACATGTTTGGATATTTTATAAGTTTAACCTTAGCCCTGAGTTTCCTGGCTTTGTAATGTTTTTTGTTTCTGGAATAAATGCAACATCCCTGTTACGTTTTTACCTTTATGTTATTTATATGGACTCAGCCGTACCTCCAGTTTAACGTAGCGAAAAGTGCCTCTAAGCAGTACTGTAATAAAAATCATCATCTCAGTATATATCCAATATCTCATCCGATAATTAAAATGTTATGTCATACCTAGGCCAGAGTTCCTTACTTCACAGAGATACGTCTCCTTTTGTTTCCTAATTCCAGAAGCGGGATTCCTGGATGAAGTGACCTATGACAGCATCGTTCTGGGTCCTGGATATGACCGTCCATACCAGTTTGATCCCACCGTGAGAGAACCAAAGACAATCCAGCTCTACAAACACCTCAATCTGAAGAGCTGCATTTGGACCTTTGATGCTTACTATGACATGACAGAATTAATCGATGTCTGTGGGGGATCTGTAACTGCTGACTTCCAGGTGAGGGTTCATTTCCATAAGACTTGGGCCCAATCCAGACTTCTTTACTCAGGCAGAAGTCCTGTAGCAGTAATATTCATTGGGCGTGCCTTCCATCCCACGGAATCAGTACCCATTTGATTTTCCCCTGGCTGTTATTTAAGGTAGAATAGTACATCATGACATGTTCTTGGCTCTTTTATTTTGATAAGCATGGTGTCGTTTTAATGATATTATTCCATGGTACGCTAGAGAATATACTGTAAATGTTGTAAGTGCAATAATGTATTGGTAATATGAAAATTCTGCTATTAACTGTTTTAGACCAGCTGCTCAGCTGGTGTAAATCAGGATTGAATTCAGTGGATATATGTTGATTTGCACCTGCTGAGAATCTTGCCCTCTGTGAATAGTGGAGTGAGCTCACAGGAATTGTTTGAGGTTTCTCAAATGTGCAGATTAGCACTGTGAAGCTCAGCAAATGGCTTGTGTGTATGAGCACCACTGCCCTCTACTGGTTGCAGTATGTATAACCAATATAGTCTGTAAAAAGCAACAGAGGGTCCTGTGGCACCTTTGAGACTAACAGAAGTATTGGGAGCATAAGCTTTCGTGGGTAAGAACCTCACTTCTTCAGATGCAAGTAATGGAAATCTCCAGAGGCAGGTAAGTGAGGTTCTTACCCACGAAAGCTTATGCTCCCAGTACTTCTGTTAGTCTTAAAGGTGCCACAGGACCCTCTGTTGCTTTTTACAGATTCAGACTAACATGGCTACCCCTCTGATACTTAACAATATATTCTAATAACCCAGACTGGCTCGTTTAACTGTTCCTTCTACTGACTGAGCAAGCAGGGCTGCTCTTTTAATGCACCGAATAGAGACTTGCGTTTTTAGAGCTGAAATCATGATTCACAGTACCTCGTGCGCCGTTAGCGTATGTGTGTGGTTAGCTCATGTGCGCAGTGGAGCCCAGGTATTCTAACAGACACACATCCCCATACATTTATAATGCACACAGAGCTAGGGTACACGCATATAAAGATAAAGGCATGTTTGCAGACTCAGCTTTGACTAACACTAGTGTTTTCGGTGGGTGAGGAACAGCTTTGTATTTACACAATGTTCTTTCAGCAGAATAGGGGGAGGGAGGTATTTTTCATTTCTCAAATGCTAATCAGGAAAAGACAGTCTTTATTCACATTGGCAAACTCATTCATCGTTTTAGTGACAGTTACTTTTATTCCAATAGTTTTTGAAAACCAGCAACGTTGATGATGATCCACTGAGTTGTTGTCTTTATACATGCTCATTTCATATATTAAAATCCAGTTATCAGGAGGTCTCGAATGGTTCGTAGGCTTTCAACTGACCCTCTGCACATCACCCGATTTGCCTGCTTGAGACAATTACAGAGAGATTTTTAACAGCAATAAGAGCTAACCTAACTCTGTTCCCATTTAAGTCAATGGATCAATTACCATTGACTTCAGGGAGAGCAGAGAGAGGCCAACATTGCGCATTTATCAAAATCCTGGCTTTAATAATTAGATATGCTACTTATTTCTTTATCATGCAAATCAAGAAAACTATTTGTCTGTTAAACTCTTGTCAAACTTTTTTTAATCTGTAAGTATTTTCTTACTACTTGAAAATCTTAAATAAGATTCTAGACAAATTACAATATTTGCTTTTTCAAAATATCTGCTGCAATCAATGCTTCAAGCACTTGAAAAAGAGATTTCATCAGCTCCACCTGTGTACATTTGCCTCCATACTATGAATTGGTAAACAAAGAAAAATACCTATTTAACCCTACACCAGAATGACAGAGTGTGCAAGAAGATGTACTATGAGGAGAGAAAAAATGGCTTTGTGTAAAGATACAATATATGAAATGGGCATGTGTAAAGATAGGTACAATATGATAGCTTTATACCTTGCCCATTTCATATACAAAAATCCAGTTACCAGGGTGTCTTGTATGGTTTGTAGGCACACTATAATTATCTGTGCTCCAAGAGGGAGGACTAGACAAGTTTCCCTCCTCCCAACCATACTTGTTCATTAATCAGCAATAATCATAGAAATGCAGGACTAGAAGGGACCTCAGAAGATCATCTAGTCCAGTCCCCTGCACTGAGGCAAGATTAAGTGTTATCTAGATCAGCTTTTCTCAAACTAGGGTCTGCGGACCCCTGGGGGTATCCAGGCCCCACTGATCAACTCCTCCTCCTCCCTCCCTCAACTCCTCCCCTTCCCTCCCAGTGCCTCCTGCACACTAAAAGTCTGGTGGTACAGCGAGGTGAAGGTAGGCTTCCTACCTGACCCGGCTCTGCACTGCTCCCAGAAGCGGCCAGCAGGTCCCTGAAGCCCGGGAGGGGGACAGGGGGCCTCTGTGCGCTGCCCCCACCCTGAGCACTGACGCTGCAGCTCCCATTGGCCAGGAACTGTGGCCATTGGGAGCTGCAGGGGCAGTGCCTGCAGGCAGGGGCAGCGTGCAGAGACCCCCTGGCCCTCTGCCTAGGAGTCGCTGCTAGAGGGATGTGCCAGTTGTTTCTGGGAGCCGCCCGAGATAAGTGCCACCCAGCTGGAGCCCTCACCCCTTCCTGCACCCCAACTCCCTGCCCCAGCTTAGAGCCCCCTCCTACACTCCCACCCAGAGCCCACACCCCTCACTCCCTCCCTCCCCTGAACCCTCTGCCCCAGCCCAGAGCCTGCACGCAAACTCCCTCCCAAACCCGTCATCCCCTCCCACTCCCAAACTCCCTCACAGAGCCCGCACCCTGCATCCACTCCTGTATCCCAACCCCTGCCCCAGCCTGGTGAAAGTGAGTGAGGGTGAGGGAGAGTGAGCGATGGAGGGAGGATGGAGGGAGTGAGCAGGGACGGGGCCTCCGAAGGGGTGGGGTAAGGGCTGAATGGGGGGGTGTCTTGGGGGTCCCTGAAAATTTTTAAATCAAAATGAGGGTCCTGGGATTGCTAAAGTTTGAGAACTGCTGATCTAGACCATCCCTGACAGGTGTTTGTCCAACCTCTTCTTAAAAACCTCTAATGACAGAGATGCCACAGCACCCCTAGATAATTTGTTCCAGTGCTTAACCACCCATACAGTTAGGAAGTTTTTGCTAATGTTTAATCTAAATCTCCCTTGCTGCAATTTAAGTCCATTGCTTCTTGTCCTGTCCTTACTGGATAAGGAGATCAATGTATCACTCTCCTCTTTATAACAACCTTTTATGTATTTGAAGATTGTTTTCATGTCCCCCTCAGTCCTCTTTTCCAGACTAAACACAGTTTTTTCAGTTTTTCCTTATAATGTCATATTTTCTAGCCCTTTAATCATTTTTGTTGCTCTCTTCTGGATTTTCTCCGACTTGTCCACATCTTTCCTGAAATGTGGTGCCCAGAACTGGACATAATACTCCCGTTGAGGCCTTATCAGTGCTGAGTAGAGTAGAAGAATTACTGCTTGTGTCTTGCTTACAACATTCCTGCTAATGCATCCCAGGATGATGTTTGCTTTTTTTGCAGCAGCATTACATTGTTGACTCATATTTCGTTTGCGATCCACTATAACCTCCAGATCCTTTTCTGCAGTGCTCCTGCCTAGGCAGTCATTTCCCATTTTGTATTTCTGCAGTTGATTATTCCTAATGTATGACCCTTGGGGTGGGGTGGGGGAAGCAAGACCTTACAATGCCTTAGAAATACTGCATCCTTCCCTTTGTACATCCTACATGTAGGACATCCATGATTCTCCTTGTGGAAAGAGGTAGCTTGTCATCCACGTGACACAAGATCCAAACCTATGGGAGAAGAATTCTATGAATGCTGCTCTGACTTTTTGCTATTTCTGGGGCAGAATCTGATCTGCTCTGAATGTATAGGGTTTACTAGCTACAGTAAATCTACAAAGCATTGTTATGAACCGGTGCCAGTATCTTTCACCCCCCCAAAACCCAATAACAATCTTTTTGTTTGATTGACAGGTGCGAGATTCTGCCCAGTCCTTCCTGACAGTCCATGTCCCTCTCTATGTGTCCTACATTTATGTGACTGCACCAAGAGGCTGGGCTTCTCTTGAGCATCACACGGAGATGGAATTTTCCTTCTTCTATGACACTGTTCTCTGGAGAACAGGTAGACTGACACATTTTTCCTCTTTTTGCAACTGTTACTGCAGTCTTCACTTTGGGCACAACTTGCTGAAGCACATGGGAGTTCTGTCTGAAAGAAAAAAAAAAAATAATGGAGATATCCTATCTCCTAGAACTGGAAGGGACCTTGAAAGGTCATTGAGTCCAGCCCCCTGCCTTCACTAGCAGGACCAAGTACTGATTTTGCCCCAGATTCCCAAGTGGCCCCCTCAAGGATTGAACTCACAACCCTGGGTTTAGCAGGCCAATGCTCAAACCACTGAGCTATCCCTCCCCCCCCATGAATTTTGTTATGTGCACCAATATGGAGGTGATGTGTGGCGGGGGTGGGGCCGAGGGGGGTTGGAGTGTGGGAGGGGGCTCAGGGCTGGAGCAGAGGGTTGGAGTACGGGGGGTGAGGGCTCTGGCTAGGGATGCGGGCGGTGGGGTGGGAGATGATGGGTTTGGAGTGCAGGAGGAGGCTCAGGGTTGGGGCAGAGGGTTGGGGTACGGATGGTGAGGGCTCTGGCTAGGGATGCGGGCGGTGGGGTGGGAGATGATGGGTTTGGGGTGCAGAAGGAGGTTCAGGGTTGGGGCAGAGGGTTGGGGTGCAGGGGGTGCAGGCTCTGGGGTGGGGCCGGGGATGAGGAGTTTGGAGTGCAGGCTACCCCAGGACTGCAGCAGGGAGAGAGGACTCCCTCTCTCGCAGCGGCAGCCCAGGGCTGGAGGAGAGGCGCCCCTTCCCAGCTGCGGCAGCTCCGAGGCTGGGGCCAGGGGAGAGGTGCCTCTCCCAGTCTGCGCGACTCTTGATAGCCTGCTGTGTGGCCACATAGCTTAGAGGTAACTTAGGTTTCATCAATAAATTCCCGACCAGCTGAAGCTGAGGCCCCAACCCTGCAGCCCTCCCAGGAGTAGTCTCGCTACTCACATTGAGTAAGAGCTGCAAGGATTGGGCCCTGGGTGTGTATTATCAGATTCTCTACCTCTGGAATTCATGCTGGTGGTGTGAATTCATTCATTGCAAGCAGATGTTCTAGACAGTCCCCTTGCTGTTACATTCACTTTCTCCTCAATATGCCCATGCAGGGATTCAGACAGACAGCGTTCTCTCCGCCAGGCTGCAGATAATAAGGATCTACATCCGAGAGGATGGCCGGCTGGTTATTGAGTTCAAGACCCATGCCAAATTCAGAGGTAAGAGTGTCAGCTTTGATTTAGAACATCATACAAATATTGCTTGGTCCTGAGGACAGTGATGATAAAGTTCTAGGATTGTTGTATATGGCTGAGGGGAATGTTCACGTTCAAAGAATGTATTTATTTTTACCCAAAGGCCAATTTGCTTTTCTGCTGTTACCCTCTTAGCTGGTTGCTGTTTGTTTGATTCATTCCCTGGGTTTATCTGCACCATAATTCACCTGTATTGGGAAGGACTTGTGGTATTCTGTCTGCCTTACTCCTTTTCCGCTTGTTCCTGCCCAGGGCAGGCCAGCTGTGCTCTCTGCCTTCAGGAGCCAGTGCTCTAAGGAACAGGAAACCAGAGCAAGCACAGTTTTATGCCAGGTATTGGGGACTCACGATGCCAGCGGTGAAAGTGTCGGCATTAATGGTAGGCAGCTGGATGGAGTGAGGTTCCTATACTCCAGAGTTTGCTGGCTGCCATTAGTGTCAGTTGGCCTTTGCAGGAGACTACTTTTGTCATGGCCGTGTCTAAAGGAATGACTTTCTGAAATCCTTTGATTGTTGCTCTAGCACAGACATGGGCAAAGTACAGCCCGCGGGCCGGATGTGGCCCGCGGGACCATCCTGCCCGGCCCCTGAGCTCCGGGCCGGGGAGGCTAGCCCCCGTTTCCCACAGCCTCACCTCACCATGCCGTGGGCGCGCGCTGGGCAGGAAAGCGGGGAGGGAGGCTCACCCGCAGCCTCCGGGGAGCAGGCAGGTGGTACAGGTGGCGGGAGCGTGGGGAACGCGGGCGGAGGACTCAGGAGGAGCAGGGGCAGCCGCGCAGTTGGAGAGAAGCGGCGGTTTCCCCTTCAAAGCGCCGCTTCTCTCTGGCCGGCTGCGCGGCCACCCGGTGGCCTCCTGAGAGAAGCGGCGCTTTGAAGGGGAAACGGCCGCTTCTTTCCGGCTGCGCGGCTGCCCCTGCTCCTCCGCCCACGTTCGCAGGGACACATTCGGAGGAGGGCTTGGGGGAGGGGGGTTTGATAGGGGGTGGGGTTCCAGGGGGCCAGTTAGGGGCAGGGAGTCCTGGGAGGGGGTGGTCAGGGACAAGGAGTGGGGTGGGGTTGGATAGGGTGTGGAGTCCTGGGGGGTCTGTCAGGGGGCAGGGGTGTGAATAGGGGTCAGGGCAGTCAGGGGACAGCGAGCAGGAGGGATTGGATAGGGGTGTTGGGGTCCCAGGGGGGCGGTTAGGGACAACAGAGGTCCCCGGGGGGGGCAATTAGGGGACAAGGAGTGGGGGGGGGGTTGGATGGGTTGGGGGTTCTGAGGAGGGCAGTCGGGATGGGAAGTGGCAGGGGGTGGATATGGGGTGGGGACCAGGCTGTTTGGGGAGGCATAGCCTTCCCTACCCATACCTATCCATACAGTTTTGGAACCCCAATGTGGCCCTTGGTCAAAAAGTTTGCCCACCCCTGCTCTAGCACCACTGCAGTACCATCATGGCTAGCAACAGTGGGAATGCTACTGTACATTAGCTGCCAGTGTTTTACCATTGTGGTGTTTGTAAATCTTTCTTAGGGCAGGCTTGATCCTGACTCACACAAGTTACCATTACTCACATGAGTTATCTCACTGAGTTCCAAGCTCTTGAGATCCAAGATTGGATCTTTTCATATTTTGTTTTATTTTAAACCTTTAATGGAACATTAGATATTCTACTGACCACCTCTCCAGCATGGGACTTCAAGACAAGTTTGCAAGAAGGCTAGATACAGGTAAAAATATGTCTCTCTAGGTGATGTATTTGTATTCCTCCATACAGGGCATTTTGTGATGGAGCACCACACTCTGCCAGATGTGAAGTCTTTTATAATGACTCCAGACCACCTAGGGGGGATTGAGTTTGATCTGCAGCTTTTGTGGAGTGCACAGACTTTTGACTCCCCGTATCAGCTGTGGAGGGCAACGAGCTCCTATAACAGGTGAGGAAGAAGGACTGTGGGTACAGCTGGCTTTATAGCTTCCATCAGCAGAATGGTGTTCGTGTATGCTGAGAATGCCAGTCTTAACAGCATCCTAGAGCGAAATTCAGTCATACTAGCACTTAATTTCTCTCTCTGCTGTTATGGCATTAGACGCTAGCATGAAACTTTATTTCTGTTTATCTCCTGAGTGGCCTTGATAAATCCTCTAATCTGTTTTGATCTTGCATAAGCAGAAAGGCTCTTTTGGGCATAGGATATAAGAATGGAGGTAGAATAAGTGAATGGCAACAGTCTCATCTGTTCGATGTCCTGAACACATGATCAGGGCTTTATATATATATAAATGCTTATAAATTTTTTATTCTCCAAGAACTTCTCACCATATTAACAGCCTATCGTTTGTAGGGGCTTGGTAATGGGATATGGAGTCTTTGGGCCTGATTTTCAGTTGCTTTGCCCCTGTGTAACTCTGGGGTAAATGACTGCACAAGGTGCAAGGCAACTGAGAATAAGGTTTCCATTCACTTCTATGGCAACAGCTGAATTAAACCCTGGTTGGTAGGTAGCCCCTAATTTTGTTATTAATCTGGTGGCTCCTTTGTCTTCCTCCTCCAGCTACGCTCTGTATCATCTTATATAAATGACACCTCTTCAAAACCCCTCCTTCTCTTTATCCAGTTGCCTCCTCTCCTCTTCTCGGTGTCCTATCTTCTGTTTGTTTACCTGAAATTGTAGGCCCTTTACAGCAGGGAATGTGTCTTACCTATGGGTCTGATTCTGATACCCTCACTCAATGGAACTACTTGTAGAATGAAATCCCTTTACTCAGCCAGTAAAGTAGTATTCGAATCTGGCCCTATGTTAGTAAGCACTATATACCTTTATGGCAGTACCTATATGGTTCCTCATAACAAGGATTGTTGGTGGCCTATGTAAAATGGATTCAGTGGCCTCAAGTCCAGTCATCAGTATCTGCCTGGTGGACAGACTCAGCGAAGGGAGCTAGAATCGAATGGCCTATGGAACCTGCATTACCTCAAGCGTTTGAAAGGGGGCACATAGGAGGGCAGCTTTCACTGCTACAGCCGACGCTGTATCTGTCATGTGAGTAAAGGAAGATCTTAATCTCCAGGGCTGTCAATCCAGTTCCTTTCAAGTGTACTGAATTCATTTTTGGAGGGAGAGACAAAACATCTGTGTAAGTAGCATAGAGGTACTGGTAGTGACTTCATTCCTAAGGGCGCATTGAGATTTGCGCTTTAAAGCAGGATTTCAATCCCTGTGTTTCACAGTTTAATTAAAATTAAGGCTGTCCTTGATAGAAGTATTTACGCTATGATCCAGAAATATCTTCAATCACTCTGCTTTTCTTGCTATCATTTCAGTAAATTATCCCATGTCTCTCATCCACCTGTGTTCGTGCTCACAGGCAAACAGAGCATCTTTAAACATTGTGGACCAAATTCTCATCCCTGCTGTAACTCCACTGGAATTGATGGACTTACACCTGGTGGTGGTGGTTCAAAACTTTTATCTTCAGTATTAGAATAGTGCAACATGCATGGATAATCATTTGTACTAATGAGAAAATGCTGGATGCAAAAAGCTATGCAACTGCCCATCTGATAAACGTTTCCATGCAGGTAAACAACTCCCAGATTAATACGGTAACCATGGCATCTCCCATCTGTTTCCAGGAAGGACTATTCTGGAGAGTACACAATCTACTTAATCCCTTGTACTGTGCAGCCCACGCAGCCGTGGATTGACCCAGGAGACAAGCCATTGGCGTGTACTGCTCATGCCCCAGAAAGGTGAGAAGAGGCGCTATTCTCCTGTTTCACTGCTCACTCAGACCCCAAGGCCTGCGTTCAGAGTTGGTACAAATGGGTTAACCTCAAGGGAGTGGATCGTATGAGTAACTGATAGTTTGTGGAGTTGGAAATGAAGAACCCTCCAATGAAAGAGATTGAAATGTGTGGATATAGGAATGAAGAATAGTTATATTGAGATGTGAATGTGGTTGGGGTACACAAATTTCATAGATATTAAAGAAAGCCACACACAAACAGAAGGTGTGCAGTGGAATATGCCCTCAGAGGAGGTGGTGCAGGGTACACAGCACCACAAGCTGAAATGGCTTAGATAACAGTGTTGACTTTGTGCTAGCTTTACAAGGAAGTGGTCTGTCTGCTTGCATCATTTGCATGGAGACAGTAGGCATCTGACATGAGCTATAACAACAGCAGAAACGAGAGGGGAGAAAACTCTCTATTGGCTTTGGATTCTAGCAGTGAATGAGATTGTCCTCCATGAAAATAGTAGAACAGGGCTCCCTCAACATTAAATCTATAGTTTGACTGGAGCCCCTCAGAACGATTTGTAACACGGCTAATTTCACTACGTCTGAGCACTTGGTTCGGATGTCAGCAAAAAATGGTCAGAAAGGCAGGGGAAAGCATGATATCTTTTTGTTTCCCTTTGCTTCTGTCAAAGACAATCTGTGGAGTTACATAGGCCTGATCGTCACCGGGGCTGAATATCAGTGGCTCCAGGGGGAGTTGCAGTACTCAGGACATCTGAAAATCATAACCACGTTGTTCTTGTTCTCCTTTTGGGGTGAAGTTCACTGCCCCTGCCCACATACACTCAGACAGAGTAACTGGGCTGCGTGCGGGGTACTAAGCAGGAGTTGGGTTGTGGAAGATGAAATTTACTGTCTTAATATCTGGCTCTTTTTTGATCGCTACTAAAGGTGGGTTAGTGGCCACTGTCTTTCTCCATCCCTTATGGGGCATTTGGGTATATGAAACTCACGCTCGTTCCCTTGGCCTGCCTGCAAACCCCAGATCAATGCTGGTTTAGTCAGTCCCAGTTCCGGGGCTTGCAGGTGATGCAGAAGCCCACAACTAATCTGCCTGCTCCCCCCCCGAACAGAAGTTGATCCAGTAAAAGATATTACTTCACCCACCTTGCGTCTCTGCTCCCCACTGGACAGCCCTGCCTGTAGGCTTAAATAGTGTGCAGTAGCCCTCTTCAACTGAGAAAATTTCACTCTTGATGCATAGCCTTTCTACCAGGCAACAGCTATTTGTTATTAATGAGTGTTGTGCCCCATATGCTCCACTTTGAGCAAATAAACAGTAGGAAATAAAGCTCCAAAGTGTCAAACAATAGTACCACAGCTGCTGGGCTCTTCTATAGACTCCCATGCTCTCAGCAGATGCTGCATCGCTGGAGGAAAACGCTGACTTGTGACAGCTGCAGCTCAGGGGAAGATAGGGATCTAACGTCTAGTCTACACACAGATTTTTGTAGAACTGTGTTGGTTAGAGGGTGCAATTTTCACTCTAGTGTAGATGGCAATAAGCTAAACCAGCATAAGTACCTTTATATCAGTATAACTGGGTCCATTCTAGGATGGTGTGTACCAATTTCACTATAGTGGCATAACTTACATGTGTGGACAAGTCCAAGCTGCATTTCCTTCTTTTCTTTCTGAGTGCTTGCTCATGTCCATTCCATATTAGGTGTGTGTGCTTGCCACCAGTGCCGGAAGTTTTTTCCTCAGCAGTATCCTTAGGGGGTGCCAGAGCCCATCCCCTGGAGTGGCGCCCACATGGCGCGGTATAAGGGGTGTGGCTGGCTCCCCCCACCCTCATTTCCTTCTTGCCACCAGTGACGGTGCTGGAACATCTGCTGCTTTGGCTAGCATTGTTTCATTTTCTGTTCTTGTGAACTTTGAAAACCTGTAGTATAGTTGTATATAGTTAGTGGTTTCTTAGTTACCCTTAGTAGTAGTTCTTAACTTTTTGTGAGTCCCAAACGGGACCTCAAGCTTTACGCCCTGCAAACGGCTGATGCCCATCAGCAATCCACATACCAGCTGCCTAAGGTGCTTAGGCGAAGGGCACAGCAATGACAAGTGCCATATCTGCAAGTCCTTTAAACCTAGGACGAAGAAGGAGTTCAATATCCATCTGAAAGTGCTCCTAATGGAGTCGGCACTCACTCTGGCAATGGAGCAGCGGGTCGACTCTGCACTGAGCACCACAGCCTTCGTGCGCAGTGCTCCGTCGGTGCCATCCATGAACCAGCACCGATCCCACTCCACGGCTCTGGGGAAGAAGCCGAAAAAGACTGGGAGGGGAAGATCTCCTTCCCTCCGTAAGGGACAGGAAAGGGCTGGGGGGTGAGTCACAACCCGTGCTAGGTAGCTCAACACCCCCTTCGGGAAGTCGGGCCCCAGCTCAAGTCAAGCAGTGCAGCTTGACCCATGCTTCACCTGCGACCCTGGATAGCGGTGCAGGCCCTGGCCAGCTTCAGGTGCTGTCGACATCCGAAGCTCTTCAAGTGGCTCAGGAGATTCTGACGTTCCCGGTGCCACCCACATTGGCTCCCGTGGTACCTCGGTCTTGGGGAAAACCCGCGTTGGGACCTATGCGTGTGTCCCAGCCTCAGCATTACCGATCCACATCGAGAGGGACATCCTGCCAGTGTTCACCCACCCGAAGCCGTCATGCCTCAGGACTGGAGAGGTAGGCTCAGCAGAGCCCTCTTTGGTCACCACACTGGGGCACTGATCAAGAGACTAGAAGTGTACCTCGCCAGTAGATTGGTGCAGACCCTCTGAGGCATGCGCCACCCGACAAGAGCTCTGGGACCGGCCCCAACCGTCTCCCAGGGCCCAGGACTGATCCTGGAACCGATCGGACACCAGAGACCGCCGATCACTGGGCCATCATCGCCTGTCTCCAAGAAGGAGATCGCCCTTTTGGCAGTTAATCACAAGGAGAGGCAAGGACAACCTGGGGCCAACCCCAGAAATAAAGACTCGAGGAGGCTTGATCTCATTGGACGTAAGGTTTATTCATCTTCCAGCCTTCAGCTGAGAGTGGCCAACCACCAAGCCGTCCTTGGCCGATGTGACTTCAATATGTGGCAAGCCATGGCCAAGTTTGAAGGGTCACTTCCCAAGGCTTCCAAGGAGTTCCTAGTGATCCTCATTGAGGGCACAACTGCAGCCAGGGCAACCCTCCAGGCAGCGTCAGAGCTGCGGACGCTGCTGCCCGCACCATGGCTTCCGCTATCTCCATGCGGTGAGTTTCTTGGCTGCTCCTTTCTGGGTTGTCCACCAAGGCCCAGCAGTCCTTGAAGGATCTGCGCTTCGATGGCAGGACCCTATTTACGGAGCAAACAGACAGCAAGTTGCATGGCCTCAAGGACTCCCGCACCAACCTGAAAACTCTGGGTCTCTACGTCCCAACCCCAGTGTATAAGCGGTTCAAACCGCAGCAGCCTCAGGGCCAGGGGAGCCAGCCCCGGCAGGACAAGCCCCATAAACAAGCCAAAGGTAACAACCCCCGCCACCCAAGCCACTTGCCTCTACCCTCGGCACAGTCGGGCTCTATCCATAATAAGCAGGGGGCCAAACAGTTGTTTTGAGGATGTGCCTGAGGGCAACCCACCAGATTATTCCCTGGATTCATCTTTCCCAGTGTTCTTCAACTGCCTTTCCCCTTTCCTCCCGGCTGGGTCCTCAGCACAGTGGAAGGGGGGTTATACCCTCCAGTTCCTTTCTCCCCTGCCCCCTTCTCATCCGCCTTCCCCGTCCCTCTTCAGGGACCCCTCTCACGAGAGTCTCTTTGCGCAGGAGATAAAGGGGTTGCTACAGCTGGGTGCGGTGGAAGATGTTCCTCTCGAGTACAGGAACAAGGGGTTCTATTCCCAGTACTTTTTAATCCCAAAGGTCCAGGGCGGTCTGCGGGCCATCCTGGACCTGCCAGACCTCAACAAGTATCTACAGAAGCTAAAGTTCCACATGGTCTCTCTGGTTCTATTGGCTCCTCCCTGGATCCGAGAGACTGATATGCTGCCCCCGACTTGAAGGACACATACTTCCACATAGCAATCTTTCGAGGACACAGACACTTCCTCTGGTTTATGGTGGGGCCCCACTACTACCAGTTTATGGTCCTCCCGTTCGGCCTGGCAACAGCACCGAGAGTGTTTACCAAGTTCCTGTCGGTGGTGGCAGCTTACCGCAGGCGCTGGGGTATCCAGATCCACCCGTATCTCAATGACTGGCTCGTCAAGGGCGGCTCCAGATCTCAAGTCCAAAGGGATGTTGCGGTGCTTCAAGCACTGTGCCACTCTCTGGGCCTATTGGTGAACAACAAAAAGTCAGTGTTAGTGCCAGTGCAGAGGATAAAGTTCATCAGAGTGGTCCTTGACTCGACCTGCGCCAGAGCATTCCTGCCGCTGGAAAGATTCCACGCGATGGCAAACCTCATTGTGGAAATCTCAGCGTTCCCTCTGCCTACAGCCAGGGTCTGCCTGTGCCTGCTGGGCTACATGACAGCATGCACTTACGTGGTCCACCATGCCAGACTCCGGATGCAGCCCCTGCAACAATGGCTGGTGACGGTCTATTCCCAGTCCTGAGACTCCCTGGAGAAGATTGTTACCATTCTCCAGGCGATACTTACCTTGCTGGGATGGTGGACCGCTGGACAGTCCTGGAAGGGGTTCCATTCGACAACCACCCTCACTCCATCAAGTTGGCATCAGACACCTTGGACCCCAAGTAGACCTGTTCACTACCAGACAGAACAGGAAATGCCACCGGTTTTGTTCTCGACCGGGTCTTAGCAAGGACTCCCTCTCCGATACCTTCCTCCTGTTGTGGTCAGGGAGCCTGGTGTACTCTGTGATAAATGGGGGGGAGGAAGGGGTAGCTCCCTTTGATGGACAGCCAGTTAGCTGTAAAATCCCTCTTGGTAGCTGTTCTCTACTTGCTTTACCTGTAAAGGGTTAAAAAGTCCCTCAGGTAAAGAAAAGAAAGTGGGCACCTGACCAAAAGAGCCAATGGGAAGGTAGAACCTTTTAAAATTGGGAAGAAACTTTCCCTTTGTCTACTGTTCTCTGGGCTGCAGGGACACGGAGCAGCAATGCTATAAGCAGAAATGGTGTATAAGGTTTGAACCAGGTATAAACAAATTATTTTCCATACCTAGCAGGACTCACTGGGATAGGGAATGTTTAGGTAGACGCGATCAGGTTTATTTTTTTATTTTGGCTTGTGGATCTCCTCTGTCCTAACTCCAGATGCTTTTGTTTGCTTGTAATCTTTAAGTTGAACCTCCAAAAAAGCTATTTTTGGAATTTATCTAGCAAAAAGCCTAAGTTCCAAATGTATTTTCTTTCTTTTTGTTTTTAATAAAATTTACTTTTTTTAACAGGATTGGATTTTTGGTGTCCTAAGAGGTTTGTGCCTATGTTGTTTAATTAGCTGGTGGCAACCGCTAATTTCCTTTGTTTTCTTTCTCAGCTCTTCCCCGTGGGGGGGGGGGTGAAAGGGCTTCAGGGTACCCCACAGGGAGGAATACCCAAGTGCTCCTTCCTGGGCTTAAGAGGTTTTTTTTTTGCATTTGGGTGGTAGCCGCGTTTACCAAGCCAAGGTCAGAGAAAAGCTGCAACCTTGGGAGTTGAATACAAGCCTGGAGTGGCAAGTATTAATTTTTAGAATGCTTGCGGGCCCCCACTTTCTGCACTCGAAGTGCCAGAGTGGGGATTCAGCCCTGACATACGCCTTCCCTCCAAGTCCACTCATCAGCAGGGCCCTGGCAAAGATCGAGAGACCAGGCGCAGGTTATCATGATTGCCCATGATCTCCTACCCATCTCCAGGGGTACTGCTTTGGAGTCACCTAATATGGAACGGACATGAGCAAGCACTTGAAGAAGAAAAGACAGTTACCTTTTCCATAACTGGTGTTCTTCGAGATGTGTTACTCATGTCCATTCCATGACCTGCCCTCCTTCCCCACTGTCGGAGTTTCCAGCAAGAAGGAACTGAGGGTGGGGGGAGCTGGTGGCGCCCTTTATACGACACCATGCGGGCGCCAATCCAGGTAGTGCCAGAACCAGTCCCCTATGGATACTCCTGAGGGAAAAACTTCCAGCACTGGTGCATGTGATGAGCACACACACCTAATATGGAATGGATATGAGCACCACATCTCGAAAAACACCAGTTACGGAAAAGGTAACTGTTTTTTTTTTTTTTTTCTCCTCCCAAATTTAGATTTTTGATCCCAATTGCCTTCCAGCAGACAAACCGCCCAGTTCCTGTCGTGTACTCTCTGAACACAGAGTTTCAGCTCTGTAACAATGAGAAAGTATTTTTGATGGATCCCACTAAATCTGAAATGTCTTTGGCAGAAATGGATTACAAAGGAGCTTTTTCAAAGGGTAAGACCTTTTCCTTCGCCTTGTTAATTTACTTTAGCTAAAGGGTCTGTGCTGCCTCTATTATTGTGTAAGAGAAATTATGTGATATCGGAGATTTGTCTTGCCTATGTGAGCATGCTATGTTACAGAATCATGCTACAACCCTGTCAGACCATGACTATAACTGTTGTATAATACAGTCATACCACAATATGGCACCATCTACATAGGCAACTCTAAACCCTGTCATAATACTATTCCCCAGCCTGGTTGATTTGGCTGTGTATGTAGTCTCTTTAGTCTTTCTGAATTGCTCCTCTTCCTCCCATGAATATAAATATGACTATTATTCTCTCAACCTTCTCAGGTCAAATCCTATATGGCCGTGTGCTTTGGAATCCTGAACAAAATCTAAATGCTGCTTACAAACTGCAGCTGGAAAAAGTCTATCTCTGTACTGGCAAGGATGGTTATGTGCCTTTCTTTGACCCTACTGGAACAATCTATAATGAGGGGCCACAGTATGGCTGTATTCAACCCAACAAGCACTTAAAACACAGATTTCTGCTACTGGTAGGTTGTACTGGACAAAATTGTGACATGGAATTGTGGCAGCTGTGGAGTTGTGGGTAGTTATGTCAGGGCAGATTCTGGAACCATCTCTTTGCTAAACTGTGTGACAATCCGTGACAGGAACACTTTGTATTTCTAATACTGCCTTTGGTCTGATAAAATTCCATGGAGAGCCAGTGAGGTTGAGCAAATCTCAAAGACACAGTTCACATCACAAAATTACTGACTGGAGATGGAGACGAAACTACTTTCTAACCCAGGTCAGGGGTGAGGCACGATGAGGCCCATTCCAGATGAGGAAAATGAGCCATTTGGCAAGCACAATAGCTAACACATCTTAAATAGCATGTTTTAAACAGCACCTCATTTAGACAAGGGCAATGACATTGAAACACACTTTAGCTTGTCGTGGGTAACACTACGGTCCCTGTGTTTAGCTAATGTGTTCGTGAAATGGCACCACGTTTTCCTAGCGTAGACAGGCCCTGACTGGAAGCTTGCCCAGCTGTTGGCCACACGGTGCACGTTCTGTGTATAAAACAACCTCATGTTCTAGGGTTGATCCAGCATCTTTCATGAGCATTAAATTCGCTTTCTCTTCTTCACAGACACCCTGTAACTTTTAAACCCAGGCTGTTTATTTGATCCATAGCTCACATTTTTTAGTCCGCTCAATCACTCTCCTCAGGCCTTGTCTACACCAGGCTTTTTTGTCTCCAAGTTTGCAGCATGGATCTCAGTGCAGGTAGACAGACAATAGCAGTGTGACCGTGGCAGATCAGGCTAGCCACCCGAGCATGTACCCAGGGATCAGGCAGGTTTGTACTAGGGTGGTTAGCCTGAGCTGCACACTTCAGTTTTCAGCATGCTAGCTAAAGGGATCCCCTGGAGGCAGCCTTACACCTGTGTGCCTCAGTGCCAGCACTTGGGGAAGCCTCCCTTGCCTGGATACAAGGCCTTTCGGGCTCTTTTATGCCACTCTAGTCCCTTTATGCGGCATAAGTGGGCTGGAGCAGGGGTGAGGTTCTCACCTGTAGTGTCGACACACCTTGAGTTCTGTGTGCTTTCACTGAAATATTTGCCTATGATGCTGTCTGTATCCCACTTTTTCTTATATGTTCCTAATGCAAGTAGCATCTTACTGCACAGCTATGTGAAAGGCAGGAGGGTGGGGGTTTTATAGCATATTAAATATAAGTCCAAATCCTTACCCATCATTTCCTCACTCCTTATTCAGACACCTTCCCATTGGTCTGAGGACTAGGAAAAATGGAGGAAAATCCTTGTGATTTGGATCTCATTTTTAATGTAGGAAGGGTTATACAAATATATTTGTAACAACAGCCCCCTCAGCATATAGAAGGACATTTCCTCATCAATTTAACAAAAATCCTCTTTCATTGTATGAAATAGTGACTAGTGCACATCACGTGTTTAACTGTAAGTGCAGACGTTGAGTTTAACATTTCCCAGGGGCCTGGATGGCAGCCATGCGACCATTCAGCAGCATAATAAAAGGGACCCTTAGTATTCGGAGTAAATTTTCATGCATCTATATATTAGGCTGGTTACACTCAGCACTGGGGTGTTTAGTTTAATAAACCTAATCTAGGGATGATCTATTACAAACAAAATATCAAATGCTGTAAATCAAATTACAATTATAATTACACCTCTACCCTGATATAACACGACCTGATATAACATGAATTCGGCTATAACGCGGTAAAGCAGTGCTCCGGGGAGGCTGCGCACTCCGGCGGA
The DNA here is from genome assembly GCF_013100865.1 of Trachemys scripta elegans. Lineage (NCBI taxonomy): Eukaryota > Metazoa > Chordata > Testudines > Emydidae > Trachemys > Trachemys scripta. The sequence goes on from NC_048302.1 coordinate 13,895,071, forward strand.
TCAAAGCAAGTTCGATATAACGCAGTTTCACTATAACGCGGTAAGATTTTTTGGCCCCGAGGACAGCGTTATATCAGTGTATTTCCTATGCTGTGAAATGCACTATATTAAAAATTATTCTTTCCTGAGTCCTAGGAGTTGGCACTTTGCACAACCACTTGCATGGGCTTGGGACTTGGGTTTGACTTTTGGCTGAGAGATGTGGGGCATTATTCTTGGACCTGGATTCTTGCTTCCCCTCAGAGAGATCTCCAGAGGTGACACGCTTAGCCCCAGGTGGCTGATGTATTGAGCCCCAGACACATACCCGCATGGATCTCAACGCTGTATTAGGGCCTCCGTGTTCATTTTTATGTTTGATTGAGCACCGCTTGATGATGTCCTTTTTAGTGAAGTCCTCCCGAGTCTAGTTCAGCAGGGAATTTGTTGGCTGTGGTTTGGTCTTTGCAGGAAGAAGGGAAGCTGAAGTAAGAAACTGGGAGAGTAGCAGGACTCTAACAGGAGCACAGAAGTTTCTCTCTGGGGAAAATAACGGCAACTGGATAATTTATGAAAAAAACTGGTTAAAATTTCTCTTGGGAAAAAAATGAAAGGAAAAAATTAGGAATAGGGACACTTGTGTCTTTGGATTAGCACCAGGAGTTAAGGAAGGAGTGTGGTTTAAGGAAGTTTTTGACTCGAGAGGATGGCCTTTAGATGCACAAGAAGAGAGTGGAAGAGGGCCATGCTGGGTCAGCATGGAAGGAGGCACAAAGACATGAGTGAGAGATGCTCTTCTTGTGTCCTTTTGCTGCTTCCTAGAACACATTAACCAAAAAGTCAACTCTGACAAATATCAGTTGTCATGTAGCTGTTGGTTACCAGTTTGTTACTAATGTATGTGTCACCCATAGTGTGTGGTCCCATTTCTTCAGTACATATTGCTTTCTGTAAATTCCAGGACCGAAACCAACCTGAAGTAATTGATAAGTACTTCCACGATGTACCTTTTGATGCCTACTTTGTCTCTGAATTGTCTGATTTCCACTTGGTGAGCAGCATGCCAGGAGTGGATGGATTTACTATGAAAGTGGATGCTCTCTACAAGGTGTGTTGCATGAGATGCACAGTACCACAAAACAAACTTTGTTATACAGACAGTCCAAGATACTTTGTGCTTTACAGACTCTAGGCCTGACCCTGCATGTATACAAGTCCAACACACACTAGAGCAAGCCTTGCAGTGCTATCTAATTTTCTGTGGACAAAGGCAGCACATATTTCCTAGTGCCAGAAACACTCTTCAACAATTTAGGGCCCTAATTCTGTCCTGGGATCCACTAGCACAAGTCTCTGTATCCATGCAGAGTTTCATTGAACCCAGCTCATATTCACTTCCTTTAATGCTAATCTTCAGGTAGGAAGTGGATTCCAGAATTCCAACCCAGGGCCTTCATGTTCAGTCTGTGAATGTGCTGAGTCCCTTTAACTGATCCTGAAGTCAGTAGGAATTTAGAGTACTTAGCAGTTCTCCCTGGATCAAACCACTCAGTTACAAAGGTAGAATTCCTAGAAGGTGGGTGCTGTCCCTGTTACCCAGCAAGATACAACTTAAGGAGCAGGTCTAGAATATAGGTGAGACCTACATTGTCAACAGCTACATGAAGGAAGCTATCTATCAGTGGGTTTTTCAGGAGCTGTATGTTAATCAATTTGAAGGTTCCTATTGACTCCAGTGCCCACTGATTCAGCTCCTTAGTCAGCACATGATCGCACCTTTGCCATGGTGGGCTCTCGGACAAGGAACTTGCCCTTCCCTGAGATCCATCTCAGCTCACTCTAAAATCATCATATCATAGAACCATAGACTAAGGTCAGAAGGGACCATTATGATCATCTAGTCTGACCTCCTGCACAACGCAGGCCATAGAATCTCACCCACCCACTCCTGTATCAAACCTATGTCTGAGCCACTGAAGTCCTCAAATCGTGGTTTAAAGACTTCAAGGTGCAGAGAATCTTCCAGCAAGTGACCCATGCCCCACGCTGCAGAGAAAGGCGAAAAACCCCCAGGGTCTCTGCCAATCATATGTTGGAACAAGAGGCATTAGATGGGAGAATTTTATAAATATGTATTATCTTCCCCTCCCCTACACTTTTCCCACATTTTCCCATTAAATTCAATTTGGATTTAGGGCTCCCCAGCACTCTTCAGGATCAGACCTTAAATTAGACAATGAATACTGTTCAGCACATAAACTGGAGATCAGAAATTCAGTTCAGCTCCCCACCAACTCCCAGAATGGATTTATTTGTTTGACCTTTCCTAAGACAGTGCTGTATTTCGTTTTTAAAATAGATTTGTAATTAAATATTTGTAATGACAGTTAGTTCTCCAAGCCATTCAGCAAAGAGTCGCTTTTAAAATAGTTATGATTTATGAATAATTTATTAGTATTATCATCATAGTTATCAGAGCTGGTCCAAAACAGTAAACAAATTCATAAAAACAATTTTACTGTTCTTTCGAAAAAAATGTGAAATGTTGATTAATTTTTTTCAAAAATCAAAAACTGTCAAACTTTCAGAAGCTAAAAATGGAAAAAAATTATGAATTTTTGGGGGTCAGACAAATAATGTTGACACAAAACATCATTAAAAAAGGAAATTTTAAAAACATCCAACCAGCTATGTATTATTATTATTTCTAGAACTGGACAGAACATTTAAAAATGATTAACACTGAAACAAAATCTTGACACAATATTCTGGGCAATATTTGCCCCCATTGTTTGTCAGCTCAAATTGTTAATATATTGCTGTTGGTCACCAAACTATGGGATAGCGTGATGGCTTCCATCGTGGTCAATGCACGGAGAACTGAATGGGCACTTCCAGAGCTAACGCTACAGCTTGAGCTAAAGCTCCCCGAGGACTGTAGGGTGACCAGATAGCAAGTGTGAAAAAATCGAGACAGGGGATGAGGGGTAATAGGTGCCTATGTAAGAAAAAGCTCCAAAAATCAGGACTGTCCCTATAAAATTGGGACATCTGGTCACCCTAGAGGACTGTAACAGACCCATATCATCTGTGAATCAGGCACAGACAGGCACCTATAACATGCACTTGTCCCTGGCTTATAGAGTAGCACTTTGCCCATTTCCATCTGCTTTGAACAGAATTCTAGCATCACTTTAGCTAAAGACCCAGAGTAAAGTCTCTTGTGTGTACGTTCTGTCATAAAGGTGGAAGCTGGACACCAGTGGTACCTTCAGGTGATCTATATAATTGGCCCAGAAACCATTGCAGGGCCCCGTGTTCAACGGTCTCTCACTCACCACCTGAAACGCAGCCGCAGAGACCTGGTGGACAACAACGGCAGACTGATTCTGGATGACTCGTTGATCTATGACAATGAAGGCGACCAAATCAAGAATGGCACCAACATGAAATCGCTGAGCCTGGAGGTTCAGGAAGCAGTAGCGGCTGCTTCCTTATCACAAACAGGGGCTTCCATAGGAAGTGCATTTGCTGCCATCATGCTGCTGCTGCTTGTGCTCCTGTTAGTTTGCTTCATAACCAGGAAATGTCGAAAGCAGAAGAAGAAGAAAAAGCCTGCCAAAGATATCATGGAGGAATATCCTCTCAACACCAAGGTAGAAGTACCCAAGAAAAACACAGAAAGGGCAGAGAAGAACGTAAACAGACAATACTGCACTGTGAGGAATATCAATATATTAAGTGACAATGAGGGTGCCTACAAGGTCAAAGGTGCTAAGGTCAAACAAGTGAACTTAGAGGTCAAAGTTCACAACAATTTACATGATGGAACAGAAGTTTGAGAGTGCACATTTTTTTGTAAAAGCTTTTTATAAATTGTAAAAAAAAAATTAAAAATTTACTGGTATTTTTATAATCTGGTGGAAAAGGGAAGAATATAGCTTTGAGTGGTGGACAGCAATGCATCCTCCCATGCTTCAACTCACAACTGAGCTACCTCATTCAAAGCAGGATTGTGTGACACACCCAGGGCAGAAAACGTTGAAACTTTCATGTGGTATCTCTACCAACATTCAGTTCTATTTTACGCTGTACCGCTTTCATAACAGCATTCCTGGCAGCCAAATATTTACGTAAGCTCTACAGTGATTCTAATAAGAACAGTTCATTCTAATGGGGTTTAATAATGCTGGAAGATCAACAGGCCAGTGCAATATCCTTAGATCAGACACAGTGTTTAGCAAGGATCCTTAGAAGAGCTGGAATCTATTCAATTCCACTCTATACTGCTTTCCTTTGCTCTTCCTTTTTGCTGGAAGACATCATGCAGAACATGACAGTTTTGGTCAAGCATACAGCCACACACAGCCAGTTCTGAAACGAATGCCAGTATCTTCTCAATGGATGATCTGCATGGGAGTGAAATGCTCTTTAAGAAAATCACCCCAGGCAGAGGGCCCACATACTGCAGCGGGTATCACTTAAGCCCCATGTTAAAGGGGAATTAAGTTGTGCCCAGGACCTTCTGCATTGGAGTGATTGTCACTCACAAATGAGTGTGAATCTTCTATTGTTCTCTGTCCTGGAGATTTAGGGTGAAATCCTGGTCCCATTGAAGTCAATGGCACAGCTCCCATTGACTTCACTCTGACTCTTTGAATCACCAATCCCACCACGTATCCTTCCAACTCAGTGAAGTTTGGAACCCAAAATCATCTCTGTTTGGTCTCCCAGTCAGTAGCAGCAGCAGATTTCTCTGCTATGTTATAAGATTGAAATATCTTTCACTGAGAACACTCCACAAAGTCAATGCAAAGAACTACTTGGAGCCGTCTGAATGAGGGGGTGTCAACTTGGGGGTTGCAGACAGTTGGTTGTGGGTCACAGTATTGTTAAATGGGATGGAGTCCTAGCTAAATCCCAGCTATATGGGAAGAGAGTCCTAGTATTGAAAAGAGGGAGAACCATTGATAAGGATAAGCAGTTGAAATGTTCTAACTTTTGCTTACAATGATCTGAGCACTTTCGTACTGTAGTGTTACATTTTCATGGTGCTGTACAGACATTAATGAACCTCTTAGCATTATTCCAAACTGATATTTGATTTTGATGAGATACCAAACCTTTTCTCCCCTGACCCTCAATCACATACAGTACAAATGGAACAGTTGCTCTACTGCATGATGCACTAGAAAATAGTGTGCACAAGCACGCCATGCCTGTTATTTATTAAACAATATTGCCTTATCTGCACTGATTTCTGAACTCATCAGTAACCTTTACACTCCTGGGTGCACTGTAAACTGCATGAAGTCTGGAACACACTCTCATCCCCCAGGCTTTGAATTCCAGCTTTGTGCAAACTGGAAATAAAGCAGCTGGTATTCTCTATTGCCTGCACATTTTAGGGTTTTAGGTTTCCCACATCATTACAAAAACACACAGAACAACATGTGTCTTAGTTTTTAAGACGGTTCTCTTCATTTTAAAATACATTATTTTTTAAAATGGAGGGACAAAAAAAATCCAAAACTTGTTCTGACCGCAGTAGAGCAACTGCAACTCTGGTGTCTAATGATTCCATTCACCCTTTATAGTAAGGTTCCATTTATAAATAGTTTACAAATCAATAGATGTTTTAGTAAATAATAATAATGGTCAGTTTCATTATCCCTTTTTATAGATGGGGAAATTGAGGCACGGAGAAGAGAACTGACTTGCCCAACATGCCCCGGCAGAGCCAGGAATAGTCTCCTGAGTCTCGGGGGACAGACAGTTCACTAGCCACTAGGCTACAATGGTTAATCAATTGTTATAGAGGCCAAGAGTTTGGTTATAATCATTTGACACATTCTACTGATGTGCTGATAAACATCTGTATCTTATGGCTGTAACAGGCGTATAACCTCGCTGCTCACGTATTAACCCTTTCCAAACTGTTTATAAATGGAACATCACTATGAAGTGTGACTGTGATTCCTTTAGCTATGTCCCCCATCTCTATTATTATATTTCCTGAGGTGGCACCATTTCAGGTTTGTTTCTGGTAGCTCAGACACTTGGTTTACCACTACATACTCATACCAAGGTCACACAGACATACCTAAACAAGCAATATTTTGGGTTGTCAAAGATCTGATATTACTTTTCTGGGTCTATTAGGCATTTGGCCAGAGGGTATTTGTTTGTTTGTTTTCCCACAGATTCAACAGCAACTGGATAATATGTGTAAATATAACATGTAATGTGCACTTTCTGAGTGGAGGTGAGATCTGATTATTCAGCTTAAATATTTACAGGGGAGGGTCTGTTCTCCCTGTGATGCATGCAGACTGCTCCCATTGGTGATTGTTTTAGACTGTAAGATCTGCATGGCAAGGACTGTCTGCTTTGTGTCCTGAACAGCACGGAGTTGCTCAGTGCCTAGCACCAGATCTATCCTAGTGTTAAATGGGAATTTTATGCATATGTTTATGGAAACTGAGAGGTGGAAAGTGGCAGTAGAGCCAGCAGATTTCACACAACACTGTGTAATAATAGAGCCTGGCATCCCTCCTGTGTAATGTTCACAAAATAAATAGAGGAACTACCCCCAGCAGATTAATTACAACAACCTCACAATAGTGACTTGCCTATGGAAAATTAAAATGCCTGCAAAATTTGGGGTGTTCCTTCATCTCACTTTGATTGTCAATATCCGATCTGTTAGACGTACACTTAAAATGAAAGTGTTGAAGCTTTGGATTTGTGACTTAATCATTTTATTCACAATTGTCAGCCGTGTTTTATATATGTTGATTAAAGAACATGGGTGGTATTACATTTCATTCAGATATGTAGCACCCACGTAGTCTCAGCTTCTGCAGTTTGCTTGTTAATGCGTTATAAATCCTACTGTACTTTTTAAAGTGTTGAAATTAGTACAAATAAAACCTTGGAAGTTCATTTTCTCTTGTGTATTATGGTGCTGTATAAATAAAAACAGAGCCAAGGTGCAATGTTACAGTTTTCCATATTTGTACAACTGTTTTAACCAGACGACACGGGGGACGTTATATATTTTTGCTCCTGAGAAATAATAATGTTGAGACAGGCTTACGTATGACTGCATTTTTCTGACCTTGTGTGTGCATATGTTTTGATATCCTTCACTTATTTTATTGTACATTGCAGCCCCCCGTGAAGACCGGCTGATATGATCTGAATATATCATTTGTGGTGCTGTCAACCTGTTTTCTTGATTATAATTTATGTATTTTGAATATCACTCTATTTGTTATGGAGTTAATGTTTTTTTTTCCATGCAGTACAACATGTCACAATACAATTTTTTTTTTGCTAATAAACAACATTTTGGTTACTTTGTAATACAAGCTTTCAATTTATTTAATTTTTCATGACACACATGAAGCACCCGAATCACTCTGGAGTCAGTGCTTTGAAGAAAGATGTCTTAGAGTTGGACACACACAGTGTTATCCAAAAGTTCAGTTATACCCTAATTATTTCCCATTAAATTAGCAATCAGGTTATGGTTGTTCAACATTAAATTAAAAATAATTACCTCATATCTAGCTAAACTCCAAAGGCTATCAGTGTCTCCTCCATCATTTTACAAGAACTATTTAGAAACAGACTTCAGGAATTTAGGTGGGGTTACTCACCTCCACAGATTACTACTTCCTCGTCCCAATCTGTGAATCCCAGACAAGAGACTGATTCCTGGACAAGTCCCACTATGTCTTACTTTCTTTTTCATTTAAAATTCTTCTCAAAATTTTGTTTCTTTTTTAATATTGAAATCTGGGATTTTTTCCTTCCAACATCCTTTCTTTCTTCTCTTATCTATATTTTTATAGACTTTAAGGTCAAAAGGGATCATCATCATAATCTCACCACTCTCACATTGCAGGCCACAGAACCTCACCCACTCACTCCTGTGATAGACCCCTAACCTCTGGCTGAGTTACTGAAGTCCTCAAATCATAGTTTAAAGACTTCAAGTTACAGAGAATCCATCATTTACACTAGTTTAAACCTGCAAGTGACCCATGCCCCATGCTGCAGAGGAAGGCGAAAAACCCTCAGGGTCTCTGCCAATCTGACCCAGGGGAAAATTCCTTCCCGACCCCAAATTTGATGATCAGTTAGATGCTGAGCATGTGGACAAGTCCCACCAGCCAGACACCTGGGAAAAAATGCTCTGTAGTAAATCAGAGTCCTCCCTATCTAGTGTCCCATCACTTTTCTTTCCATTTTCTTCTTTCCACAGAAAAACTATGACTGCCACTTAAAATTCCAGCCATTACACATATCATTTATCACCATTTCCTGAAAAAAAGCTAAATGCCACAAGTTGGGTGTAACAGGGAAATCTCAATCCTCCTCATTGAAATTTGAATGATTCTCCTAAGGGCTTGTCTACAGTACCGTGTGGGTTTGATCTAAGATACGCAACTTCAGCTACATGAATAGCATAGCTGAAGTCGACATACTTAGATCTACTTACTGCGGTGTCTTCACTGCGGTAAGTCGACAGCTGATGCTCTCCCGTTGACTCCACTTGCTCTCCTCGTTCTGGTGGAGTACCAGAGTCGACGGGCGAGCACTCATCAGTTGATGAGTTGTTCTCCAACTGGTTTTTGAATGTTATAATTCTTGACGTCTGATTTGTGTCCATTTATTCTTTAATGTAGAGACTGTCCGGTACATTATACATTGGCCAAACCGGACAGTCTCTACGTAAAAGAATAAATAGACACAAATCAGACGTCAAGAATTATAACATTCAAAAACCAGTTGGAGAACACTTCCATCTCCCTGGCCACTCGATTACAGATCTAAAAGTCACAATATTACAACAAAAAAACTTCAAAAACAGACTCTGAAGAAACTGCTGAATTGGAATTAATTTGCAAATTGGATACCATTAAATTAGGCTTGAATAAAGACTGGGAATGGATGGGCCATTACACAAAGTAAAACTATTTCCCCATGCTTATTTCCCGCCCCCCTACAGTTCCTCATATCTCCTTGTCAATTGCTGGAAATGGGCCATTTTCATTACCACTACAAACAGTTCTTTTTCTCTCCTGCTGATAAAAGCTCACCTTAACTGATCACTCTCCTTATAGTGTGTATGGTAACACACATTGTTTCATGTTCTCTGTGTACATATACATCTTCCTACTGTATTTTCCACTACCTGCATCTGATGAAGTGGGCTGTAGCCCACGAAAGCTTATGCTCAAATAAATTTGTTAGTCTCTAAAGTGCCACAAGTACTCCTATTCTTTTCACAAATAACAATTCTCCTCCTAAACAAGAGAGTGTAGATCAAAAGTTGTGCTACTTTTTTCTCTTAAATTTCTTAGAATTTTTAAAAATTTTACTACTATTCCTTCTCTCAGTAGGTTTTCCTTTTTTCATATTTGGCTTTCCTTTTATCCATTCTTTTTCTTTCCTTCTTGCTTCCTCTTCAGTCTCTTTTTCTTTTGATTCCATTGACTTACAAAATATGGCTACTGGTGTCATTGCCTGGCAAGTCACTCCACACCAGATACCGAACCAAACCATCTCACCTCTGCAGGGATGCTGAACTCCGCAAGTTGGAGCAAACGGAGGAATTCACTCATCCTTTTGAACTGACTAGCTCACCTAAGAAAGTAAAGAAGCTTGACAAGCATTAAAATTCCCAGTGCAAACTACAATAATCTCTATCAGATCCCTTCAACTGGTCTCTAGCAGTTTCAACTCTTCTTTCTTTCCTTTCATTTCATTGCTGTACTGCTTCAGAATTCGATCCATCAGACACTTTCCTCCACTGCCAAACTTAGTATTGAACTGAAACTTGTAATAGCCGTTTGGAAAGTGCTAAATGAAATTTTCACTTGGATGATGTGGCCTCCCATCTTCCCTTCCAGCTGCCTCAATCCTTCCCTGATAATTGATCCAACTGCACCCACCACACAAGAAATCACTTATTCAGAAGAGCCAGATTTTCATCACAACTTGTCATAAGTAACGACAGAAGCAAAGCAGTTGTATCACTATATGTGTAATGAATATGCACGTGCTGTGTCCAAACTAAACTATCTTGCTCGCTCTCTCATCCAATATCCAAATATTTATTTCACTGTCAGAAACACAAGACCCTTCATAATAAATCTGATTAAACAAATGTCAAATTGGGTGACGTCCCTATGGAGGGAGGAACAGACACAGTCACCTGCCAAGCTTCGTGTTTTAATCTGGAAAGCCTCCCTTTGACTCCTGTGTGGGAAACGTACCCTATTTCATTCTTAACTGGCCTCTGAATTTTGCCAGGTGTCCTTCATAGGGCCAGCCACTGACTCCTGACACAGACCTAATTGTTAAATCATGATTTTCCATCCAGGCACAACAGTGTAAACACAAATTATTATTTTACAAAATATGACCTGGACACTGTACAGCCAAAAATGCATCTGCAGAAACTTTTAAAGAATCGGGTCTCTTTCAGGTGTTTCAAATTGGATGCCCAAACACTCTCACACCCAGAATCACCAGTTTCTTCTGAAAATTTTGGTCAATATATTTTAAGAACTTTCTCTTTCATAACATTCCCTCTGCCAATCCCCAGTATAGGAGGTTAGTAAGCATTAACAATCTGAGGAGAGAAAAAGACCGCAGAAGGTATCACCTCTGAAGTGAATCTTTGATCTTCTGAGCAGGGACTATAGCAAGTCTGAATTTCTCAGGTGCAAAGTGAGTTAATCCTATCCTAAAGTGCACACAAGCAAACCCTCACAACAGTGCTTGAAGCCACCAGTCCCCATAACCCATAGGAAAAATTTCATCAAATGGCTGCTTCAACACCTCACAGCTAGCATTGCCTTCCAAAGATTAAATCTCTCTTGAAGCAGACAAACAAGAGCCCATCTGGAATCCAAAAAAGCCTCTAAAAATGTCAGAAGCTGAGCAGGATTCAGAACTGACTTTTCTACTCTCACCCCCAATACCAAATCACTGAAGACCACGTGCAATATTTTCAAGGTGTCAAGCACAGTTTGATCAGATCATATTCTTTCAAGCAAGCCTTTGTTTAAAGGTACATCTGTAAAGTCTAACAATGAAAGTGTGCAGCCACCACTGTCAGACACGTAGTGAACCTCCTTGACAATCTCAGCAACCCAGAATGGTGCACATTGTACTGTCTTAGCTAGTCCTGTCTTAGACCTGACCCTGCAGTATTTCCTGTGCGTTTTCATTATCAAGATGTGGAATTATGCATAGCAAAGATTAACAGATGAACAAAGGACACCAGGGTCTGGAGTGGTTTCAAACTCTACAAAGCTCCAGAATCTAAAAGGGAAGTTAGGATAGGGTGATGGAAAAAAATTGCAACCCCGTCTTTAGGGACAGATGGCAGTGAAACAAAGTGAGCGCATCTCTCTCTCAGGTTCCAGATACTCTACATTAATAGAGAGGGCGACTCTTTTCTTTTCCCTTTGTTCAGGAATGTCAACTCACGCAGGAGGCTTGGTTTGAACTGAGGAATAAAAAGGTATGTTCCCCTAAAACTGGGTCATCTGACTCAGCTTATTCGTGAAAAGCTCTCCGATACTCTGAAAACTGAATCATCTGGTGATGTAGAAGATGAAGAAAAGACTTCTGGAGACTGTTCCTCCTGTGAATGCCATTGTTCCTCCCTCGGCAAATGAATTCTGTGGAATCCTTACGAAGGGCAGAAGTTTCATTCTCTATTCTTCAACAGGCTCATGCTCAGTGACCATCCATTCCTCCAACAATTTCCAAAAGGAAAACATCACCCATGGAAGATGAGTGAGCAAAAAATCATTGCCCAAGAGGGTCAAAAATACAAAGATCTGTCAACCAGCTATAACTTATCTATCTCCCCATTTTTCTACTTTCCTGAGTGCTTACATTATGCTCATCACCATATTAGCTTACCACTTCTGGTATTAAAATTATTTAAATAGTGCTGTCGATGAGCTATAAGATCTCAAATATACTCAGTCTCCGACTTTTCCTGGTTCACTGGTCTGCAGGGTTCAAAATGCTATGGTAATACCACTTGACACAAACAACGGTATCAGAAAGATTGTTACACACCATATGCATGGGCAGTTTCAGTGTCCAAGCCAAGTTATTTCTTCCCCTGCTCCAGTTATACCTTGCTTGCTTTCTTCCAAGTCCAATATCTCTTCAAAATATTATTTCAGAACCAGAAATTCAAGTACCTAAATGATTAAACAGAAGCCAAATGGGCAGCAGATATCAACAGTCCGGGGCTGATTGAAAGCCCACTGAAGTCTATGACAAAAATTTCTTGGAAAGAAATTCATTTCCCGAAGTTACTGGTCAGTGCCGCCACTTTCAAGACATGAATAAAAGTGACTATTTAAGAGGTTATTGGATTATACTTCTGTCACTTGGGCCCCATAACCTGGATGTCATCTTCAACTCTAGGTATCCAGACATCCAGAGTATGTCTAAATGTTGCAGATTTTTTTTTTTTTTTTTTTTTTTTTTTTTGCAGAACACCTCTAAGACATGGCCTTTTCTATCCATCCACACAGCTAAAACTTATCCAGGCTCTCATCCCCTCATGACTTGATTACTGCAACATCCTTTTCTCTGGCATGGTGGGATGATCTCCTGGGGTACCCAGAATTGTGAGTTACTGTGTTACCGCTCTCAGCCTCAGCAAGTGAGAGCTTTGCCACTGCTAAGCTACAAGTCAGTTCCCTGACACACCTACTTGTCCAAACCTCGCGTAGCAGGTAACAATTAGTAAATCCCAAATCCTAAATTCCTCAGAGAAATCTTTCTGCCATGCACAGCTCCTTCTTACTGTAACAGTCACAAAACCTTATCAAATCTGTTGCTCTGTTGAAGAGACAGTACACAGCAGCTTATTACCTTACCTGGGGTTAACAAACACTCTATCTCAATCAAAGCACTGAGTTGGTTATAGTAAAAGTAAATGTCATTAAAAAAACATAGGTTTAAGTGATATCAAGCATAAGGAAGAATGATAGAAATGGGTACAAGCCAACAAAACTAAGAATGTTTCTAAGACTTCATTATAACTTTGTCCTTTGTTCAAAAATGTTTTTCTTACCATTTGTCCAACATGGCTGACCAGTTTTTAGCCAGGATCCTTCACAGAGCTCAAAGTCCTTGGTTTCTTTGTTTCCTCATGTGAAGGATAACTTAGGAGTTGGCTCCTCCTTTCATGATAGCCCAGTAAACCTTTGAATTGTATCTCTTGAAGGGTATCCCCATATAAAGTTCCTTTCCCCTGCCGGGTGTAGACACCTTGCTGGTTCCTCCCCCGCTGATTATTTTTACAGTGCTAATGATCTGTTCCTGCAACCTCTGATACAAATGAACAGCCCATTGAACTTATCCACACATGGTCTGAGATGCTGGCCTCTTTTCTTTGTCTGGCGAAAACTTATTTATTAATTCCCTCTAATCTGTCTGGTTCAAATACATTTTAGTCACGTATTTACAGCACATCTGTGAAGTTCTTTGTGGTTAACTTTACATGCATCACATAAGAATATTACTGATTAGTGCGTTATTAGTTTTCCAGCGAGATGTTACATGCCACTTTTTGGGTATATATCATGACAACAGTGCACCATCTGGCACTGGGGTACTCTTAACGTCACACCTTGACAAAGAGAAGCTTGCCTGCTCATATTTACTCAGATTGCTGCAGCAAAGATAATTTTTGTAGCCCATCACTTTGATCATGTCCTCTCTCTCTGTGTTCCTCTTCTGTCTGCCCCTTCTCTATTGCATCAACTATCTGCTGCCTATTGTCATTTTCAAGCTCCTTTGTGGCCTATCCCCACCTTTCCTATCATCTCTCATTCACTATCAAAATGCTGACTCCAGCCTCCATCACCCACCTGTCACATTTTCAAACAAGCACCTTTATGCTTTCTCCCATGCAACCCCTCACGCTTGGGAGGAGCTCCCCATAAACATCCACAAAGATACTTCATTATCTTCCTTCAAATCCCTCCTTAAACACTCCTTTGCTCTAATGCCTACAAAAAAACTTGACAAGAGTTAAGTTGCTGGTGCCCTGATACCACTGCCTATCAGGTGGGAAAAGGGCATTTTTTTTATTCCAATAGAAAAATCCCGACCAGCTCTAATCATAGGTACTTATATGGCCCCCATTACCATGGTATCTGAACGCCTCGCAATCTTTAGTGTATTTATCCTCACAACACCCCTGTGAGGTAGGGAAGTGCTATAGGGAACCAAGGTACAAAGATAAGTGGTCCCACAGGAAGTCTGTGGCAGAACATGGAGTCCCAGGTTAGCACCCTAATTATAGGACCATCCTTCCTCAACTGTACATACTTCAAGCCCTCAATGCGCTTTTCTTCCTTTCAGGTCTCCTAAGCTACAGCCAGCGCGTTCTCTCAGAGACCATCGCTCTGGTTGTGTTGCCTTAATCTACCCACACAGTCAACAGCCCCCTTGAGTTTAGGTTGCCACATACACCTTCCTGGCACATACAATGTTGCCCGCCCATTTCCCCACAAAGTCATTATTATCCATCCAGTGGCCTCTGTTCGGGTCCAGTCCAGTCCAGTCTGACACTTCTGGGCAGAATGTCGCTGGTCCAGCCAGTATGCTGTTCTGGCTGCCTCTAAAATGCGAGACAGTTGTTGGATGGCAGCTGATACTAGTGAGGCAGGAAAAGCCTCCCCTGTCCTGAAGGGATAACAGGTCCCGTGCCCTAGAGCAGGGAGTGTGAAACCTGGTGATGCTGGATTTGTCAGGACATAGGCAATGCCCAGCATCCCCCTCAGTGCTATGAAACTCCCGGTCAGTTTGGGAGAGGCAATGGGACTCTAGGTCTCCCCTCTCTGTTCTGTACTGCCCAACTGTCACTCCCAACTGTCATGGAATCTTAAGATACCTGTCAGATGGAATGTTTGTATCCAAACAGCAAGGTTAAGGCCCTGTTGGTGGTCTTTCCCCTTAGTCACCCCATGGGGCCGGCTCCACCATTTTGCCGTCCAAGCGGCAAAAAAACAACAAAAAAACGTGATCGGCAGCACTTCGGCCGGAGCTCTACCGCCGCTGCTTCATCCTTCGGCGGCAATTCAGCGGCAGGCCCTTCCCTCTAAGAGGCATTGAGGGACCCGCCGCTGAATTGCTACTGAAGAGCTGGATGTGCCGCCCCTTTCCGTTAGCTGCCCCAAGCACCTGCTTGCTGCGCTGGTACCTGGAGCCGGCCCTGTCACCCCATGGGTCATCTGGGGTCAGTACCAAGCAGGGGGCAAAAGGGAAGGGAAGTACCATCATTGAGGCCCGAATCACTCTCTTCCACTGAAATGCTCATTAAGGGAGAGGGGGCAGTAAATACCATCAGAGAGAGGACAGACATTTTGCCTCTCCCCCAACCATGGACCATCCAGAGTTCTATCCCAGAGCTCATGTATCCTGTGGGATCAGTGGGAGACTAGGAGTATGGGTTATTCATAGTGTGTCACAAGGCCAGCACCAGGAACTCCTGCCCTCCCATGGCTCCCTGACAATGTAGCTGTGTTGTCAGGTCTTTCCTTAGCCATTGTTGTCTAGAAGCCCACTGTGGGTAAAGTGGTTTTCCTAGCACAAAGGGAGCTATATAAGAGAAAATGCTGTCCTAATATGCATGTCCACAAGTCTGGGGCTAGTGGGAAGTGTGTATGTCCCATTCGGGTAGTGTATGTCCTCTTTTCACATTAGCTCATCCTCACCCTGGCCACAGTTTACTAATCCTGGGCCCTCTGTTGGGTCCAACACAAGGGGGCAAAGTGCTGCAGAGGCAGCTGACCCCTTTCCCACAGCAAGGGGGACTCTCCATACAGCTAACATTGGCTGCCTGATCTGGTTCCTTGAAGGACCCGCATACCCCATGGATAAATAAAGTCTTGCTGGCATTTGATTTCACACTAGGGGCCTTGTCTCTGTCCCAGCCCAGCCCAGCCCTCACTAACCCTCACGGGTGACTGTCCAGAATATTTTCCTTTGGGCTCCCAACTGGAGGATGCTAAAGTTGGTTCCTTTTATTCACAGTCCCTTATTTCCCTTTTTTAATTCAAAGGCACACACGTTTTTGAAATATTCAGTGTAAGTTTACAATTTTAGAAAGCCCCCCAAAACAAATTAAGTTGATAAGCTATATAGTCATGGCTTTAAAAATACAATTTTATGAGCTGCAGGAGAGAATCCAATCCCAAATGGTGGGATTGCCTCTGAATTTGATTAAGCAAAAGATTTGAGGACATATAAATGACAAAATTCTTCTCAAGACACCCCAGGTGACATGCTCCTGCCACTACTGCACCTTTCTGAAATAGCTGGGACATGCCACTCCCCAAACCAAAGCTTTATAGCTGCAGAATATTCTGCCACACATCACCCACACACCCTGCCTTCTAATCTGCAAATGGTGCTTGCATGACCTAGTGGGCTGTGACTGGCCAGGGTGACAAAAGACTTCTTAGCCCAATCGCTGCCAACTGTTGCAGCCACCCTTCCACACTGCACTGTATTTGTGAGTGATCACACCACGAACCTCCACAGAGCAACCAAACCCCAACATTTCAGTCAATTTGTTGCCAGTGCAGCTGTGGGGTTTTCACGGCTATTCTATTCACAAATGCAGAAGAGAGAGAAAATCTGCCATGACTTTAGGCCATCTAAAGGGCAGGGGGGTGAAAATGACTCAGTTAAACACATCTGTGTTCAATTTTTGTTAGAAACGTTAAAAATATATTTAAGTTCAGCTTCATCCCCTTGCCCAGGGACTGCAAGAAGGAGAGAGCAGGTGCCCTAAGAATGGAGGTGGCTGGAAAGAAGCAGCCCTGGGGGCAAGGGCAAGAGACAGGAACGGGAACTGCTGGGATGGGGTGGAGCAGTGGGGAGGGTTTTCCACCTACCCTGGCTGGGCAGGTGGAGCCTACGCTGGGGGCGGGTCAGGGCGGTGTCCGCTCCTCTCTCTCCTGCTCCGGGCGCTGTTTGCAGCTGCTCTCGCCGCGGGTGGTTTGCGGGGACTTCCAGGTACGTATCTCCGGGGGGCTGAGCCCGCCTCGGGCTGCCCCAGGGGCCGCTCGCCTTCCCCGCTGTGTCAGGCGCTGCCGAAGATTGGGGATGGGGGGAGCGATTCCACTTTCCCTGCAGAGCTGCCCCAGGCCCCGTAGCCGCTGCTCGGTTCCTGCTGCGTGGGGGGAGTTTCTGGGTCTCCGCCCCTGTCCCGTCCCAGTCCGCCTGCGCCAGCGGGTGAGAGTGAAATCTGTGCCGGGGGGCAGCCGATGAGCCCCTCCTGAACTTTGGAAGTGTTTGGGGGAAAGCCAAGCCACCCCCCTGCCTTTACAGAGCCCGAGATTTGACCCCACTGCTGGCCTAAATTAAACCTTATTCACCAGGTGTAGGTGTTTGTGTACTACGTGTCCTTAACCCTCTCTTGGATAGTCTTCAGGGCGTCTCAGATCTGTTAGCCTCTTCCCTTCTGGGCCACATACCTTCTCATTGGCAAGGGAATGGCAGCTCAGCAATTGTGTACATGGAACAATGTTAAGGGAGTGTTTTAATATGTATTTTAGCTTTTTTAATATGACCAGGGAGCTGGAAACAAGGAGGAACAGCTAGTGTTTTGTGATCAACCAATTGGTCATAGATTACCACCAAGTGTTCTGTAAATTTAGGCCCCAAGCCCACAAGCAGCTTTGGAACCGCTGGACTATTCAGTTTCATTTTCAGGGCTAGCTTGCGCAGCCTTGGTGTGTGGGACTTGCAAACACTGAAAGAGAAATACTTCCTGAATGCATTTGTAGTAACAGTGGATCTTATTTTTTTTAAATCCAGTTTTTAAAATAAAACCTACATTGAGGAAACAAGCTGCCTGACAGTGCTCTTTTAAAGAAACTGCTTAAAAACAGGATTTTGCATAGTGGAGGTGATCCTTCATGTGGGATTCACTGAATTTAACTGATCGCATTTGTCATTTGGTTTTCTGATGCTTGATAGTAGGTCAGCTAAGTAGACGACTGTATGACAGGGGATGGATCACTTGATGATTACCTGTTCTGTTCATTCCCTCTGGGGCACCTGGCATTGGCCACTGTCGGCAGACAGGATACTGGGCTAGATGGACCTTTGGTCTGACCCAGTATGGCCGTTCTTATGACCAAAAGGGTCCCAGGATTCCAGCCAGTAGATGGACAAGGCTAAAATCCACTGGCTTTGATAAAAATACAAAATAAAAATATGCAGTCTTAAGTAAATATAGACCAGATTTATTTATAAGAAACTTCAACTTCATATCGTTAAACTACGAAATTAAGTCCTAAAAATCTCAAATTTCTTCTTGGGGTGATGCAGAATCTTGGAGGAACTTAGAAATGCCCAAAGAAAAGATGAAAAGGTTATGCTCTCCTGTGTGTGAATGGAATTTTACTGTAGGATGAAATAAGTGTGGTGAAAGAAACGGATATGTTTCAGCATTAGTCATGTGTATCTGAAGCAATATAAACAAACCAATGAACAAATTCAAAATTCCTATTAGAGTGAGGAACCAGTTAACTGAGGACTGAGTCCTGGAATCTTTACTCATGAGTAATTCTCCTGTAAGAAGTGCCATTGAAATCAATGGGGTTGTTCAGAAAGGTAAAGCTGTAAGGGTTAAGGACCCAAGATGTGTAACTCATTTCAAAAGATAGTCCACGTCCTGTCATAAAATGTTCCTGCCAATGGAGGTTACAGATTGTTTTGATTCAGACCGCCAGGATTCAGTTAAGCCACTTTGAATCTAATTCAGCAAAGAAAACTCAGTTTGCAGGAGGAGGTGAAATCAGAGTTAATAAACCTGGCTATCCCAGTCAGGGTAGAAGATGGTGGACAAGTGCACAAACCAGATCTGATAAGGGTGCGGGGAGGGAGAGGAGAGTCTGCCAACTGTTAAGACACTTTTCCAGATTTTTGTTTTTATAATATCAGGAAAGGCGGGAGGATTTCTTTTAAACAAAACATTGAGCTGAGCGAGTATGTTTAAATAGTGTGTCTGCCAAATGGAAAAATCCATGTAAGGTTCTGTCTTCAGACTCCAAAACTCTATATTGTATTTGTGCTCTGACAGCATATAAAGTATGATCCAAAACTAACAGCTTTATAGTTTCCTGAGAGACTTTAGCTTATTTATCTTAATCCTTATAAACTTTTACCTTCGCTCTCAGTAAAAGGTGCTTTAAAAAAAATTCTGCCATGTTGTGTTTAAACATTGGATGGTTGATAACTTTGTTTTTTATGATCAGTAAATATAAATTAGCACAATGTCTTATTCTATTTAATATCTGATTGTTTTTCAGGTTTTCAGTGAAACAATCAAATCATGGCATCCGTTTGGGTGAGTTTAAAAAAAAAAATTCTTAAAGATAACTTCTGGAAAGTCCTGTGATTTTTATTTCCTCTAAAAGTGAGGCAAACCTTCCACAAAAGGGTATAAAAGTGATACCACAGGGTATCACTGTGGAAAAGAAACAAGATCAAATTTTTTCAAACACAGATGTTTCTCACTTCTAATGATCGCCAGTTAGAGTTTCTGGATATTTGTTGCTTTTGAAAAACAGGCCAGTTTTTATAGGCACCTAAATATGGATTTAGGATCCTACTTTAGGACCCCTATTTTTGAAAATCCTGGCCTAGATGCACACTTCACCTTTTTGATTTGTTTCCAGATCTGACACCCAGCACCCTTGAGAAATAGCTGTGAGGTGAAAGAACTCCCTCTGTGCTTTTATGGATGTGTAAAATAAATGCTGAGGAAGTTTGGGAAAGGAAGTCTGCCTGGGAATTGTTTGGCGCAGACTATTGGGAATTAGGATTTCTGAGGTTCTGTTCAAGTCTTCCATTGTGTGAACTTAAGCAAGTCTTACTTTCTAGTGTGCTTTGAATAGAAGAACAATGGAAAGGTATCTCCATTTCTATAAACTTCATACACTATACACTTTCGCCTCATACAATATTTAGCTCTATCTACCCCAGTCCAGGTACTTGAAACTTTCTGATTAGCCTTGACAGGAACCAACTGGGTTGCTATTCTATCCTGGAACAGCCCTGCTTCAGTTTTAAAAGATGCACGTAACCTTCTTCATCTGCACACTTTCTGAAGGGCCCTGAGTTCTTGCCTGGACCACCTGGATTCAGTGACATGTGAAAGCTGTTGTGTTCAGGCATTTTTACTGGCTTGAGCATCAGAGCAACTACTCCCACAGGGCGACTTGATCTGGGAGGGAGAAGTGCTATGCCATTGAATTAATGGCAGATGGAATTGAGACAGAACATTTTATTTTGTCCCACTTAGAAACATTAAAACAATGTCCCAGTGGGTAGATTCATCTTACTGACCTAATGCAAGTGAACCCTGTTTGGAGATTAGAGTTCTGTTTTATATAGATTCTTATACAGTCCTCTTCACTGTAAAGACCTGAACTCTGGTTCCTGCAGGTTTCCCTACTCCAGATGTACATAAATGACACAACTGTGCTGAAAGATTGCTGTAAAATAAGCTTTCAAACATAAATGGATTCGCTGTCTCTTGCATGCCAGTGTTAGAGCATATTTTATAATTGCAATACTAGTCCAATGGCTGGAACTTGAGGCAAGACCAATTCAGACTGGAAATAAGGCATAAATTAACAGTGAGGGTAATTAAATTGTTCCAGTGGTTACCATAGGATGTGGTAGATTCTTAAAAATTGTCAGTGATGAAATCACAATTTGATGTTTTTCCTAAAAGATCTGCTCTCAAATAATTCCTAAGGCAGTTCTGTGGCCTGTGTTATGTAGGAGATCAGACTAGATTATCACAACGGTCCCTTCTGGCCTTGGAATCTGTGACTCTAGCTGGAGGTGTGTTTCTGTTGACCAAGATGTCCTGGGAAGAGAACAATCAACTCCTACATCCTAGTCCTCCTCCTTCAGTAAATATTGACCCAGAAGAAGGCTCCAAACAATGGCATGAAAAGCAAAACAGAAAAGAAAAGCATGTTAGATGTGGATTTCAAAGCGAGGAAAATGGTTTCAGCCAGAAAATTGGGGGAGAAACTTTGAGTTAAGGGAAAGTATTTCTAAATATGTCTGCAATGAGGATGAGAAGTTCTTAACCACTTATTCAGAACTAAATAGAAATGGAAGTAAACCGGGTTGATGCCACTCTATGCAATGACCATTTGAAAGAAGTAATTACACACTGCAGTGTAAATGAAGTAAAATTCTCTAAACAGGAAACTAACAAGGAGTGTTAAATTATGGCTTAAAAGGGTTGTATGATAAAAGTTGTTAAACCCAGACATTCTATCTTTTTAAGATGTTATTTATTAGGGGTAGTTATACAAAATGCTTCCAGCTTCAAAAGAGCAGGATATTTTTCTGGAGCTCTTCAGTCTCTGGGTATGAATCAACTCGGAAAATTCCTCCTCTGAAATTATACCACTTTTGTCTTTGTAGGCTCTTCATAAAAATATGAATTTTGGCTATTCCAAGCAAACTCTCTTCCTAAAGCTTCATGTAATATGATGAACCTGCCTACAGGGGTCACGAGGTAGCATTGCCTGTCTTTGAGATACTTCAGCCCTGTAGAGGACTTAATATCTCATAACCATTCACTGCTAGCTCACTATTGCATAACTAGACTAGAGAGATGGTCCAAACCAAAATCCAGATTCAAACAGCTTGAGCTTTGGGAAAGTCCAGATCCAAACTTTAAGTCTGTCTTATTGCTAGTGATGAAATGTAGTTGTTTGGCCTGTGCAAAGGAGTGGCAGTCCAGTTCCAACCTAGGTAATCACATCACATGTGGAAGCCTCATTAGCACTCAATGGAGGCCAACGATTTGTTAAAATGGTATTTAGTTTGTGGAGTAAAAATTGACTTCCATCTCCATGTCTCTCCATAGCCGCCAGTAGATCCTTTTGTCTTACCCTCGTCATCTGATGCAGCCTTCCCATCCCTCTGCACCTAACTGACTTCATGTCTGTCTTGAGATCCTCTTTCTTGTCTATGACCCTTTTTCTCCCTCCCCCCATAGTCCTTTCTCTCATGAAACTAAGCCAAATCCCCATTCTCTGTCCTTCTGTTTTCAGGCTGATCATTTGTTCGTCCCATAACCCAGCATATGGATCAATGCTCCCTGTAGCATATGAAGTATTGCACCCAGCTGCATTTCTGATCATTTATCCTACAAACAATAGGTTCTTTTTATACTTTTGAGTATGAGAAGTTTTATATGACCATTGTATTTACCTCTGTAGTAAGGTAGTGTCAAAGCATTGCATTGATGAATGATTTCTTGAGTACCTATGCAACTTCATGTGTCCTAGAACAAGAGGAGATGGCATTGCCAGGAAAGGATTGGTGGGATAAGGGACGCTGAGGGACTACAGCTGGCAAAAGCAGGCTTTAGGTTGAATAGGCGAGAGAATAGATTCATTTCCATGCCTACAGAGGTGGTCTCACCAAGACCGGGTTGAGGCAAGTTAGCAGTGCATGGGCGGGGAAGCTCATATTACTGCTGTGCATGCTGCACCTGTTCTGTGGATAAATAGAGGCCATCAGGCTCTAGGGAAATTAGTCTGGCACCATTAAATATTCAAATTTCTTTTTGAGGAAGAAAGAGCTCCCAGAAGGGTGAGATTGCCAGACCTAATAAACTAGTCACAGGTGTGCAGTGATTCAGAATGCAGCCTGGAATGCATGGAAGGGAATGAGTTTGAGCCACTCCAGTCTGTTGCAATTCAGCAGTGGAGGTTTCTGAGAGAGTGGTTTTGATCTTGGAGACAGCACCCCTTACTGGTGGTGCTTGCCCTGGACTTCACCTCTGACCATTTATCCACAGGGGTTATGTGGTGTGGGGGAGGCATTTAAAAACAAAATCTTCCGGGATGTTGGTTCTTCCAGGACCTCTGACTGCTTTCCCCACAGTTTGAAATGGGTTGAATGAAGCTCATGGGACTTCATCCTGTTAACTGGAAAGTGGAGTGAAAGCATATTTTGGAAAAGGGCTGCTAACTGTTGTGATTTATTATCCCAGCTGGAATAATAAACAGCTGTGAGATCTCAAGGATAGACTGCTAGATGCCTTAGACGTCCCTAGCCCTAGAAGTCTTTTTAGGTCAGGTTGGGTTCAGAGCTCCTCCTTGCTTAACTCCCTAAACCTGGTGACCTTCAGCTATTTTCTATTCCATCTCTCTTGTCTCTCACCAGTTCTTAACACTGCTGCAGCCAGGTCTGTTCTCCTTTCTCAGCTCTGCTCAGCAGGCCTTCTCGGCTTGAATCAGGAACTGCCCTTCTCTGGGACTTGTTACTAGCTGGCCTCTGAGCCCCCACCTTGCACAGAGTGCAGAGTTGCTGTTGCTTTCTTTCAACAGCAGGTTCTTGCAACATGAACGTGTTTTGTCACAGCTATAAGTCACCACGTTGCTGGTTTGCATTTCAAGTGTCCTTCTTGACTAGGATGGAGACCTTCTAAATAACAAGTATAACCTTTGAATGAAGGGAATACAGGGGAGTCGCATCTTATGCAGGGGTTAGGTTCTGAAGTCAGCGCATAAGGTGAAAATAGCATATAGTCAAACACTCCTTGAGTGGAATGGCGGGTGGAATCGCCTGCACTACAGGTACAGTATTTAAATTGTTTTCTCCTTTTTTTTTTGTTTTGCCAAGCGAGTATAGTTAAAATTGCATAAGTTAAATGTGCCTAGGATGCGACTCCACTGTAGTGCATATAAAATAAGTGAAAAGGTTGTGGAGTGGAAGGTTCGAAGATGTAAAGGATTAATGTTTGATTTAGGGCATGGTAGAGTATTTACTGTGCAAAGAAAGCATGAGGCCTCAAGTAATTTCATCTCAAGTATGAACATTTGAGATTTGGCCTATTTCATGCATTCATTAAAAAATGAGGGGGAGAGGCGGAAGAGGGGGGTTTCTGGCTGGAGAAGGAAAGGTTCTAGAATCATTCGCTAATGTTACTGTCCTACTTTGAGCCTAGTATTTTTCCTGATAAGAGGCAACATGTCTAATGTGAAGTACTCTCGGATCTCTTCAGTTGACATCCGTTAGCCTGTGGTGCTAATTCATAGTTCTGAAACAAATTTTGTTTTACCCTGACAGTTTTGCAATACCCCACGAATTCTCCGTTTTGCTGCATCAGAACTTTGGCAAATCTTCAACTGTGAGGAAATGCTACTTGAGGCAGAGTCAGTTACTTGTAAAATAGTTACTTTACAAGGTGTGGCTTCATCTGTCCCATTCACACTCCTGCCTTGTAATCCCAGGTGGCTAGTGAGTCTGGTTAACCTTCTGGATTACCATATGCCCCCCCACACACACACACACACACACACACTCTCTGTTGCTGGAAAGAACAGATTGTAGATTCCATACTTGGCTACAATTTTTCAACCATCTTTCTCTTTATCTTTATTTTAAAATAAATTGAGATTGGTATAACATCAGACGCTTATGAAACTTGAACACAGGAATTGCCATACTGGGTCAGCCTGGAGTCCAGTGTCCTGTCTCTGAGGGAAGGTCTATACTTAAAACACTGTATTGGCACAGCTGGAGCACTTAAATGAAGGCACTCCTACGCCAACAGGGGAGAGTTCTCCCATCAGCATAGTTAATCCACCTCCCCGAGAGGCAGTACTGTAACTGTCAATGGGAGAAGCTTGCCTGTCAACATAGCGTGCTCCACACAGGCAGTTAGGTCGGTATAACTTTGTCGCTCATGGGGTGTGGATTTGTCACAATATAGGTAGACCAGTGTAGACCACACCTGAGTCTCGGTGTTCAGTGTGTTAGGTGAAGATGCAAGGATCCCAATAAAGGACAATTATGGACAGTTTTCCAGCTCTGGATTTCTTAGCCAGCCATGCAAATTGACCAAATAACTACCAAGGCTGTAAAGATAGGAGCTGGTTGTATAGCAACTTTCCCACCTGCTCTCAAAATGCTGAAAGTGAGATGACTTAGTTTGTTTTTGTTTTTTTTTAAAGGTTTATTCCTGTAGCAGGCTGGACTGACACATTTATAGTCTACAGCAGTAGCTTTTATGTGATTAAACTTTAGAAATAAACAAGAATATTTGTCTGGAATTTTTTTTTGCCTGGATAAACTAGTGAAAGATGCAAAACTAAAGTAATTTTGGTAGCAAAAATAATTCGAACTTTTGAAATTCAATGACCAATTCAACCCGAACTTATCTCACTGTTAGAAGCACTGCACTCTATGCCTCCTCTAGTCTGGACATCTATTCTGCATGATTAGGTGCTCTCCCTGCAATTGATATCACGTGGGTACCATTGCACCCACCCAGAGCCCCACGGAAGTCAGTGACTCCATGTGGGTGCAGCAATCCACCTATGCACCGGCACTCTGGAGAGTAGACTTTTGCTAATTCACACACACAACTGGGAGACACATTACCAAGTAAGCGAGCAAACAATTTTAAAAAAATGGGGTATTGAATCACAAAATGGACTTCATTTATTTTATCACAGTTTTCTCTCTAGTCTAAGTTTCTGGTACATCATAGTATACTGGTAAACATTACCACAGTTTATTTTCTAGGATTTCACTAATTTTTAGGAGATCCTACAACCCTTGCCTTTTAATGTAATGCAGCAACTTTTTTTGAATTGGTTTTAATTGGGTTTTTTCCCCCCATGAGTATCATTGACTCTGTAGAGGAGATATTAAAGCGCTTAAAGGTATGTCCACACTGCAGTCAGAGGCTACCAATAGCATGAGCTAGTCACGTCTCTGGCAGGCTTGTATTTGAGCAGCAGCTGGCACTGTTATGGCTTCATTTCTGTTGGAACCCGAACTAGCAAGAGATTTAAGCTAGCTGAGGTATGTCTACACGTGCTGAAATCACACCTCTGATTGCTCTGAAGACGTACCCTAAATGAGTTAGGCGCAGAAGTCCCATTCACCTGCAGTGGGACTTCTGCTCCTAACTCACTTAAATGCTTTTTAAAATCTTGCCCCCTGGTGTTCTCTATCATTCATAGGTATTCCTAGCCAAAATCTGATTGGTTTTTTTGGGGTGCTTAATCTGCTGGTAGGCAGATGGCTTTCTTTCCTTTATTGAGGGAGAGAAAGGGATGAGGAAGAGAAACTTGGCTCAGCACTGCAGTCTGAATGCAAAGGAAAAGTCCCACTGAAGCCAAAAGAAGTTTTGCCTGGGTATGGGATGCAAGATCACACCCTTTTGGTTACGTCCCTTGATTTAGTTTCTGCCTGCATTCAACCCTCTGCTTGTCTTGAGAAAGCATAGTTATCTGAATAAAGTGGATGTGTACTAAAAATATCCCAAAGACAGTCTCTGCTAACCGAGCACTGCTACACTGGCAATGCAGTGTTGGTGGGAACAATCTCAGGAATGTGCTAGCCATGTATACTTACTGTTTCTGTCAATGCTTTGAGCCCAAACATGTCCAGAACAATGGAACAGATAGGAGTTCAGAATCGGGACAATGCACATTTTTTAAATGATGTAACTAAGTCAACATTCCTGAAAGACTGAGGTCATAGCCTGTTTGCTTTTTTTTTTCCCTCCACACCCACAAGGATATATCCCTGTTTCCCCATTTAAATAACTTAAATACAAGCAGGGCAAGAAAATTAAATGGGATTCTGGTTATGGATTTCCTGTCTTGTATAGCTGATCTGTGCATTTTTCAATTCTTGTCCAGTTTCTTCCCAAGATTATTCACTAGCACTGCCTTACAGTAACCCTTCAGTGGGAGGAACTGAAATATCCTTGATCCAGTGATCTTTCAGCAGATGGCCATTAGCTTTTCTAGTTCATTTTATTCGTTGCATTACAACAGTGTCTACAGACTGCAGCTGAGATCAGGGGCCCGTTCTGCTAGGCTCTGTACAAAGTCCCAGCCATAGAGCGCTTACAATCTAAATAGCCAGGTCAAGTATGTTGACTAATCAGATACAGCTGGGAAGGGGATAAGTCTTGCCTATAAAGTGTGTGTGGAGCTGGAGTTCACTACAGGAAGGGACAGTCTCCTGCAATAGACCCTGGAGGAAAAACTCCAGGTAGGAAGCCTTGAGAGTTGTGGCTGGGTAGAACCCCCGCTGGAAGTTGTTTTTTATTTTGTCAGTTTGATTGTTTGGACAACAAATGAAGCCTGGAGGTAAAAGCTGAAGACTAATCTGGGTGTGACTGATAATACCTCTGGTTGGTGAGGAAAGTTGCCAGCTTCCATGCCAATTGTGAGAGCACCAAAAAGTGGGGGAGAGACCGTGTTGGTATTGTCATTTTTATAGATGTAGGGAGTTGAAGCACAGAGGAGCGAAGTGACTTGGCCAAGTCATCACAGGAAGTTTGTGGCAGATGGAAATTAAAAACAGACCTTCTGAATCCCAGTCCAGTGTCTTCATATACAAGGCCACGCTTTCTTTAAATTATAAACCTATGCTGGCAGAAATGGAGATGGCTGACCAATGTCTGTTTCCCTGCTTAGTGTATCAACATGGATACATGTTGGGCCAAATTCATTGACTGTGGTGTGCTTACATGGGAGAGAATTTGGCCCTTTGCGCCTTCTGTGTACAATGGGTTTAGGATGCTTACTTTTATCTCCATTCAGTTGAACTCTGCTGAATCTGTCACTTCTTAGCAATATTTTTCTATTTTTAAACTGACTGCTAGTTAATATTTGGATTTCAATTTTATTGAATCCCCCTCTGCTGCACACACCCTTACCCTCCCCCAATAAAGCTAGAATGGGGCAGGGATAAGACTGAACAAAAGGGGAATCAGAGGGAAGAGGAGAACAACATCTTAGTTTCTGTCTGCTAGGAGTTAATCAAAGAATTTTTTTTTTTTTAAACAAAGTTAGACCAAAAGCTTTTCACTTTTTGTCTAAGGTGCCTCTGCTCCAAAACGTTACCCGGTCTTTAGCAGTCAGGTCAGCCAAGTGGCAGTGCCAAGCCTATATCCCTGGAGGCAGTCTGCTCTTCCATCTAAGAAGGATGAGTTGTCTAGCTACAAGCACTTGAGAAAACTTTAAGTTCTTTAAGACTTAAATCCAAAGAAGTGTTTCATGGACTGTTACCAAAGTCCCCTGTCAGACAGTATTTTAGTTAATATGTGCCTAATCTCAGGCTAGTTACCAGTGGAAATGCACAATGCTTGACAATCTCAGCAGAGACCCCCTACGATAGAGTGGGCATGGAGACTGAGCTTGGTCTCCAACCTGGCTCAGGGACAGGGTTGAGGAACACTGTTGGAGCAGTGCAAGGAAGCTGGCATTCTGTGTCCGTTTGAGACTGAATATTTAGAATTACAAAATCTTACCACTGCTGTTGTTTCAAAGTACATCTTTCCTGTTTGTGTGTTTCATTAAGGTAGCCACAGTGGACAGTATTTTTGTCAGCAGGCAATAATTTACAAGATGTACGTTAGTAGTTGGGGAATAACTTGCTTGTTTGACATGTGTTCACCAAGAAGTGCTATTAACTTTTGTGGGAACAAGGTGCGGAGAAGGAGTCCATGATGAAGGCAGTTGCGCAATAATGTTGCAGCATATCCTGGTATTAAACAATACTCCAGGACTTGCCCAACAGCCTATATGGGGAAGCTTACTGATAGAACGTTTAAACCTGAGGAAGTTTCACCTTCAGATCTGTATCTAAACTAATGTTAACACTTGTCTTTAATTCTGTAATTATGTATAGCAATCCTCTTAAGTGTAGCAGCACTTGATTAATCATAACCCCACCCAAAATGTGTTACTTTGGGGGGGGGGGGGGGGAGCAAATTTCAAAAGTGTTCAGCTTGCAAAGTTTCCTAATACAGGGTGATCGTTATGCTCCATTGTTAGTAAAAACAAAATCAAGTGTCTATGAAAACAATGTTAAACAATTCAGGAAATTAAAATCAAACTGTCATACAACTCAATGGAGCCTGTATTACAATGTGAGAGAGGGGAAAAATCAGATCGGTGTCAATCTAGGGAGAGAAGAGATTTGAAGGTAAGTAAAACTGTCTCTGTATGTAACATACACTGTAAAAAGAGTGAAAACTTCACGGAGCAGCATCTTGTGGGATTTTTACTTGTCATTGTTTGCAATGCCCACCTGAAAGCTTGAAAATAAAATTTTTCATTGAGTTTGTAACATCCAGTTAGCAAATACATTTTGGCTTGTTTCTAATGTTACCTAAAATCAACAGTGTAGCACTTTGCATTTACCTCCTTGGAATTGACATGAGAGGTCTGTGACAGACGTGGCAATTTCTTGCCATATCTTTGCGAGATCTTATTGAATTAAGTTTAAATAGCTTTGGAGTCCGCTGGATTTTAAAAGCAAAGTTAATGTATTGTGAGAATGTGTAAACTCTAGGAGGGAGATGTGCCCAGTGTAAACGCTGGAAAGTGTTAAGTTTCAGAAGACTATTTCAAACAATGTGCCAGACAAGAAGGAACTCTCGGGACAAAGTTGTGAGTTTCCTAAGAAATACTGAGGGGAGATGAATGCAAAGTCCCACCTTCTGATTCTCTCCTTGAGGAGAGAATCCGTCTGTCTGATATAGGGTCTCTGAAGATCAAAGACCCCAAGTGTATAAAGGAAAGGTTAACTTATGCATAAGTGTGCTTGTTCAGAGCTAAGGCAGTTATGAATTTCCTTCAGTTTGAAGGACTGATCATCTACCAGAGTGCTTGTTTTAATGTGTTCTCTGTAATGCTTTCACCTCAAGAATAAATCTGTGGAGAAAGGGCTGTGTGGTAACTTGTAACTGTGGGCAATTAGGCTGTTTGCATTGTCCTCAGTGGCTGTAAAGTGCAGATGCAGGTCTGTGTAGGCAGTCTGACGTGTTAGAGAACATGGTGCAGGCTGCACAATTCCTTGCCTCTAAAAACCCTGATCAGGAGGAAGAGACACAGGTGTCTGCCCAAGACAGGTGAGGGCTGATGAGCCAGGAGCCTCAAGCAGGTGCCCTTGCTGGACCATGGTGTGTGTTGGGGGGGGGGACACAGGTGCAGTTTCCCAGAGCTGTGACACTGTCTGTGTAGCCTTGGAAATAACTATAACTGTGAGCTTCTTTTGCAGCAGCAGTGTCCTGTGTCTGTGCAATGATGTGGTTTTAATCTTTCTGTGGCCAGTGGCTCTTAACTTTAATAAGATCATTAACATGCATAGTCCTTTGTACCAGGTTTCAGTAACTTTAAAGCAGGTCAGAGTTGAGGCTTAAACCAGACTGTTAACTGAATTATTTAATATAAAGGTTTGTGCTAAGGCACTGAGTGGAACTAGCTAGAGTATGAGAAGGGGAGGAGGTGTAAAGTTTTTTCCATCATCTGTGGATTTACTTGGGTCTTGACCTGTGCAACCCCTTCTGTTTCCATCCTGGACTTCTCTTGAGGAGTGACTGCTACCCATACTGTGGTATGATACGTTGGTGATGTGTATACGTGCAAACAAATCTTTGAATGTTGCCACTGATTGCAGTGTTGCCATTTTTGGGGTGCCCAGTTTGCTACACCAAGGGCCTGAATCTCATTAGATGAACTACATGCAGCTCCCGGAGTTCAGCTGGATTTGTGGTTGCTCATCACTTCTGAAGATCAAGCCTAGGGTAGTTCAGGTTGGTCCCCGTCAAAAAATTGACATGAAATTGACACATCCAAAATCAGGTTCCACTTTGAGAAATTTTGGCTATCCCAGCTAAGATGAAAGTATCAAACTCGCTTTCCCTTTTATCCCCAAGCAGTTGAACTTAGGTCATTTTATGTGAACCACTAACCCACTACCCTAATGCACCATGCACCAATGAGTCAATAACCCTTTTACTTCAGATACATTTTGATGATAATATCCTGCCCAACTTGGGTGTAGTGGGGAAAGAGGATTATATTGTTTATATAAAGCAGTGTTTGTACCTTTCTCTAACAATGTAGAAGCTCTTTGATCAAAAGCCTGAATTATTAAAAAAAAAAATGTAGCTGATGTGCATTGTGAATTAGATCTATTTAACCATAAATTGTATTCAGCAACACTATGCATATCCAATTACTTTTCCCTATTACCACCCAGACCTAATTTTGCTTGCTTTAAAAATGATCATCTTCCCTCCGGCACATTGGTGTTTACGGGGAAAGCAGTGCCATTATGATTGAGATTAAGGTAACTTGCATTGCTGTAATCTGATTATTTTTGTTTGACATTTATATTCCAGTCATACCCAGAGGCCCCACTGAAAGTTGTTTCAATATTTAGAATTTCAAGCCTGTTCATTTGCCATTTCCCCTGTGTGTCCATGCCAGAGCTAGAATTTTCCTTCAATTTAATACAAAAAGGGTTATCCTGGCATGAAACTCTCTAATTAAAAAAAAAAAAAAAGGGGGGGGGGGGGGGGGGGGGACGACAAATCTCCCCATCACTAATCGAGACTGAATACTTCAAAAAGCCTGTGAACAGGGGATATATTGGCACCAACCTTCCTGGTGAATCTGCCGAAAATGAATGTTTTGCTACAGAAATAAGTTTGAAAAAACAAATGTCAACATGGCTTAATCATTGTGCATCTGTAACCCACTGATGAATATGTATTATCATGTCCCCAGAGGATATGAGAGGTTACAGTCCCCAGCTACAGCATTTGGACTCTTTGAGCTGCTGCAGCTTGCGTTATGCTTTTTGCACTAGGGACCTATGGAGCAATCTCCCCATTTTATGGATGGGGAAACTGAGGCAAGGTTGCATAAGGCCAGTGAGAGTTGATATCAGAGCTGTGATTAAAATGTGGGAAGTCTACACTCCCAGCCCTGAGCTCAATTAAATTTTAAACACTAGTTTATTGTTGCCATGGTGAAAATATGAAGCAGATGGAAACAGTTTGTCAAACTTTGAACCTAAAACTCTTTGGGGATTTTTGTTGCTGTTCGATCTCAAAATGTTGTTTTGATCTCTAGGTTGGAAGCAGAGGAACCATTCGAGATTACACAGGATTTAATGCTTCCAAGGACGCTGAAACTGTTCGGAAGGCAATCCGCGGAATTGGTAAATATGCATCTAAGTTTCACTCCTATATTGTTACAGAAAAGCAGATATGGTATTCTGTGTCGGGCTTAGCACAAAAATGCTGGAATTCTGTGTGCCATAAAAACGGCCATACTGGGTCAGACCAATGGTTTATCTAGCCCAGTATCCTGTCTTCTGACAGTGGCCAATGCCAGGTGCTTGAGAGGGAACAAACAGAACAGGTGATCATCAAGTGATACATCCTCTGTCATCTACTCCCAGTTTCTGGCATTCAGAGGCTAGGGATGCCCAGATCATGGGATTTCATCCCTGGCCATCTTGGCTAATAGTCATTGATGGACCTATCTTCCATGAACTTAACTAATTCTTTTTTGAACCCTGTTATACTGTTAGCCTTCACAATCTCCCCTGGCAATGAGTTCCACAGGTTGATTGAAATATTTCCTTCTGTTTGTTTTAAACATACTGAATATTAATTTCATTGGGTGAAGCTTAAATATTTCCTTATTCACTTTCTTCACAAGAGTCATGGTTTTATAGACGTCTATCATATCCCCTTAGTCGTCTTTTTCCAGACGAGATGTCCGTCTCTTTAATCTCTCTCTTCATACAGAAGTTCTATACCCTTAATCATTTTTGCTGCCCTTCTCTGTACCTTTTCCAATTCTAATACATCTCCTTTTTGAGATGGGGTGGCCAGATCTGCACACAGTATTCAAGGTGTAATGCCTCCATGCAATCAGTAACTATGATGATTGCGCAAGGTCACACTTTTGACAAGGGGGGGGTACTACAACCACCTGAAACCCCTGACACTAAGATAATATCTGCCTAAGGCCTTGTCTACACTACGAGAGTAGTTCGATTTTACTTAAATCGAATATTTGGAATCGATATTGCAAAGTCGAACGTGTGTGTCCACACTAAGGACAGTAATTCGACTTTGTGAGTCCACACTAACGGGGAAAGCGTCGACATTGGAAGCGGTGCACTGTGGGCAGCTATCCCACAGTTCCCGCAGTCCCCGCTGCCCATTGGAATTCTGGGTCGAGCCACCAATGCCTTCTGGGTAAAAAAATGTGTCGAGGGTGCTTTTGGGTAACTGTCGTCATCCATCCATCACTCACTCCCGCCCTCCCTCCCTCCCTGAAAGCGCCGGCGGGAAATCATTTCGCGCACTTTTCAAGTCATTGACAGCGCGGACGCCACAGCACTGTGAGCATGGAGCCCGCTGCAACCATCGCTGCAGTTGTGGCCGCTCTCAACGCCTCGCAGCTTATCATACAGGTTGCCCTGAGGCAGATGCAGAAAAGTCAGGCGAGGAGGCTACGTCAACGCGGTGATGGCCTGAAGTGTGAGAGTAGCACAGACCTCTCAGAAAGCAGGGGACCCAGCGCCGAGGACATCACGGTGGCAATGGGTCATGTTGATGCCGTGGAACGGCGATTCTGGGCACGGGAAACAAGCACTGAGTGGTGGGACCGCATAGTGCTGCAGGTCTGGGATGAATCACAGTGGCTGCGAAACTTCCGCATGCGGAAGGGAACTTTCCTTGAACTTTGTGAGTTGCTGTCCCCTGCCCTGAAGCGCAATGACACCCGGATGCGACCAGCCCTGACTGTCCATAAGCGAGTGGCCATAGCCCTCTGGAAGCTTGCAACGCCTGACAGCTACCGGTCAGTCGCGAGCCAGTTTGGGGTGGGCAAATCTACCGTGGGGGTTGTTGTGATGCAAGTAGCCAAGGCAATCGTTGATGTACTGCTGCCAAAGGTAGTGACCCTGGGAAACGTGGAGGCGATCATAGATGGCTTCGCAGCGATGGGATTCCCAAACTGCGGTGGGGCCATAGATGGAACTCACATCCCTATCCTGGCACCGGACCACCAGGCCAGCCAGTACATTAACAGAAAGGGCTACTTTTCCATGGTGCTGCAAGCACTGGTGGACCACAGGGGACGTTTTACCAACATCTACGTGGGATGGCCGGGCAAGGTTCATGACGCTCGTGTTTTCAGGAACTCTGGTCTGTTTAGACGGCTGCAGCAAGGTATTTACTTCCCGGACCACAAAATAACTGTTGGGGATGTGCAGATGCCTATAGTCATCCTCGGGGACCCAGCCTACCCGCTAATGCCCTGGCTCATGAAGCCCTATACAGGTGCCCTGGACACTGAAAAAGAACTCTTCAACTACCGGCTGAGCAAGTGCAGAATGGTGGTGGAGTGTGCTTTTGGACGTCTCAAGGGGAGATGGAGAAGCTTGATGACTCGCTGTGATCTCAGCGAAACCAATATCCCCATTGTTATAGCAGCTTGCTGTGTGCTCCACAATCTCTGTGAGAGCAAGGGGGAGACCTTTATGGCGGGGTGGGAGGTTGAGGAAATTAGCCTGGCTGCTGATTACTCACAGCCAGACAGCCGGGCGATTAGAAGAGACCAGCGGGAAGCGCTGTGCATCCGGGAGGCTTTGAAAGCAAAGTTCCTGAGTGAGCAGGGTAACCTGTGACTTTCTAATTTTGTGTACAGAGAAGCCTTCACCCCACTTCCAACACACGTTTCAAAATAAAAATAGTTCTACTTTGTTAAAGCACACCGTTTTCTGTAATACTGTTTTCGCGGGAATTTTTTAAAACTGGGACGCAGACTGTGGTGCGGAGCGGGTGTAGTGTAGTCGCGCGAATGCAGCTTCTAAACTGAAGGACTGACAGGCTCCGGTGCGGTGGGATGGTTCTTTCAACGGAGCCTGTCACCCCTCCTGATAGGGACTGTGTGTATGGGGGTACTATGTGACTTTGTGGCGGGGGGGGACGCTTACAGATCCCCTGCTGTGTGGCTCTGTGATCCTGCCTAAGGACCGCCGCTTCAGATCTCTAACTGCCCTCCCGTGCCACAAAGTCACAGAGCAACCCACCTCCCACCACATAACATGAAAAGAACCTCCCAGACTAACCAGGGTAAGTAGTCACTGCATCACTGCACTATGTATGTGCCCTGCTGCTGTGCCTGCCCCCGACTATGTACCCTGCCAAAGGTGACTGTCCTGTCCAATTACCAACCCCCTTTCCCCCCCTCCTCCAAAAGAACATGATGGAAACAGTAGTTAACAGAAACATATTTTTTATTAACAACTACACAGGGGACTGGGAAGTGAAACTTGGACGGGGGCTTGTGTCAGGCGGGAAGGAAAGAACTTGTCAAACTTTGGGGACTGAGAGCCTTCTGCTGCTCGAGCTCTCTGCAGGGGTGCAGTGAGAGTTAGCAGGGACTCTGCCGCCTCTCCTTCTGTGCACTTTGGGTGAAGGGAGTATGGGACTTGGTGGCGGGGGAGGGCGGTTAGAGATGGACTGCAGCGGGGCTCTGTCCTCCTGCCTCCGTTCCTGCAGAACATCCACAAGGCGCCGGAGCGTGTCCGTTTGCTCCCTCAGTAGTCCAAGCAGGGTTTGAGTCGCCTGCTGGTCTTCCTGACGCCACCTCTCCTCCCGATCCATGTTGGCTTGGTGCATTTGGGACAAGTTCTCCCGCCACTGGGTCTGCTGTGCTGCCTGTGCTCTGGAGCAGGCTATAAGCTCGGAGAACATGTCCTCCCGTGTCCTCTTCTTCTTATGCCTAATCCTCCCTAGCCTCTGGGAGTGTGATGACAGGCTAGGTTGTGAGACAGTCGCAGATGGGGCTGTGGGAATGGGAAAAAGGGAGTGAATTCCTCAGAAAGATAAATGTAGTTGTGAACAAAGAACATAGTCTTTCTCTGTGAACAGGACCATGCACAGCACCTATCACATGCGCACTCAGCACAAGGTCGAATTCTCGGCCTTCGCATTCACTGTCTGTGGTTTTGCAGAGCACTTTTGAGAACCCTGTCAGGACAACGGAATTTCTGTTGCAGGCAGACATGGTAAGCCGTAGATTCGTGGCAGCTTAAAACTTTAATATTAGCAATGGCCTCATTTCACATTGAAATCAATGTCGGTCCCTGCTGCCAGCAATCCGGCAAGCAGGAAGTTTGCTCCTGTCCCACACCCTCGCGGCTGTCCCCGGGAACGATCCCTTTCGGCTGACCCTTTCCCGCCTCCACCGCGTGGCTGCAAACCAGCCAACACTAATAACATTCCCCTACCTCATTCAAAGCAGGTCTTCATGAGCGACATCACCCTCATGAGGATCTCTGAGAGCGACAGACAGAGAATGCTCCGGGAAAGCCTCCAAAGACCAGGGCCGTATGCCGCCATGCTGTGCCAAGCAATGATTCCGGAGTACTTGCTAGTCTCGTGGCGCGGCAACGTGTCCTACTACGGAGGACCCAATAAGGCCGCTCTCCCCAAGAACCTAATGCAGCGGATTTCAAATTACCTGCAGGAGAGCTTCCTTGAGATGTCCCAGGAGGATTTCTGCTCCATCCCCGGACATATAGACCGCATCTTACTGTAGCTGCAGTAGCAGGGACTACACAGTAGAGCGGCTTGGGCAGGACAATCATGCAAAACCGGACATTGCTAGATTTTTTTGAAATACTTGCACTGCCCATGACTGAACCGTTAAGTTATTCAAAGTAATCATGAGAAACCCATTTTTTACATTGTTAATAATCATGTTCTGTTACAAATAAATGTTTAGATGTTTACAACACTTACTGGATGATCCTTCACCAGATTCTGTGTCCGGGGTAACGGCTGGGGAGGGTTGGTAGGGGATCTCTGTAAGGGTGATGAAGAGATCCTGGCTGTCGGGGAAATCAGCGTTGTGAGCGCTGTCGACTGCCTCGTCCTCCTCATCTCCTTCCTCATCTTCCCCGTCCGCTAACATGTCCGAGGATCCGGCCGTGGACACTATCCCATCCTCAGAGTCCACAGTCAGTGGTGGGGTAGTGGTGGCGGCCGCACCGAGGATGGAATGCAGTGCCTCGTAGAAACGGGATGTCTGGGGATGGGATCCGGAGCGTCCGTTTGCCTCTTTGGTCTTCTGGTAGCCTTGCCTCAGCTCCTTGATTTTCACGCGGCACTGCGTTACATCCCGGCTGTATCCTCTCTCTGCCATGTCTTTAGAGATCTTCTCATAGATCTTTGCATTCCGTCTTTTGGATCGCAGCTCGGAAAGCACGGACTCATCGCCCCACACAGCGATGAGATCCAAGACTTCCCGATCAGTCCATGCTGGGGCCCTCTTTCTATTCTGAGCTTGCACTGCCATCAGTGCTGGAGAGCTCTGCATCGTTGCCAGTGCTGCTGAGCTCGCCACGATGTCCAGACAGGAAATGAGATTCAAACTGGCCAGACAGGAAAAGGAATTCAAATTCAAATTTTCCCGGGGCTTTTCCTGTGTGGCTGGTCAGAGCATCCGAGCTCGTACTGCTGTCCAGAGCGTCAACAGAGTGGTGCACTGTGGGATAGCTCCCGGAGCTATTAACGTCGATTTCCATCCACACCTAGCCTAATTCGACATGGCCATGTCGAATTTAGCGCTACTCCCCTCGTCGGGGAGGAGTACAGAAGTCGAATTAAAGAGACCTCTATGTCGAACTAAATACCTTCGCGGTGTGGACGGGTGCAGGGTTAATTCGATGTAACGGCGCTAACTTCGACATAAACGCCTAGTGTAGACCAGGCCTAAGTCTCATCTCCATTTGAAGGTATTTTTGCCGTTCTCATTTTCTATTTTGCTTTCAGCAAGTGTTCATGATGGAGATAGCTTCAGAACAAATTGACAAATCAGCAAGGACAACTTGGTTACTAAAATGCCTCCTTGCTGAAGTACAAAAGTGAATAATATGCTTCATTTCCTAGTGAATTAAAACTAGTTTGAATAACTCGTTTTAGTTTCAATGCATTAGGAGTTTTGTTGGGTTGTGTAAAACTGGGAGTTGAACAACCCTGAGTAAAATGATTTTCTTTCAGGGACGGATGAGAAAACACTGATCAACACCCTCACTGAAAGATCAAATGCTCAGCGGCAGCTGATTGCGAAGGAGTACAGGGCAGCTTCAGGAAAGGTACAGCTTCGGGGGAATAGCTGACAGTAAAAATATTATCCTGTAGCATTTTCATTATGCAAAACTAACCTGTATATGCACAAACCCTAACCGATCTTGATTGAGATTGCATATGAGAAATTAATGCATCTAAGTAACTCCATTTGAATTTGTAGCCAGCTCTGGGAACAGAGCAGGAATATTTTGATTAAGGAAAAAACTAACTCTACAAACTCTTTTCAGTGCACCATGAAGCATGCCCTAAACACGGGGAACCAAACCAATGCTACTGTTGCAGTGTGGACTAGGCACTATAAATAAAGTAACTCTTACCATGTATTTTTGGGAAATGACAAATGAGAAGGCTCGGAGTTAAAAGGCCCCTTTTCCAGCATTTGCAGTTACCTTTTACTGGACTAACTAACAAATGAATCTGATTCCCTGCCTTCTCCACTTGAGAATCAGTATCTACATTTCTGTGACTGTCTTTTTAAGAAAAAAAAAATTCAGTGGGCTGACCTTAATTTGGCCTTAATTTTGAATGGGACCTACTCAAAGAGTGGAATTAGCTTTCTAAATAATAGTAGTTTTTTGGGAAGGAAACATCAAAAAGCAACACAGCCATGAGCAAGATGCTTCTGAAAGTAAAGTGACTGAGGAGAAGCAGGGTGGAATTATTCCAGTAGTAACAACTAAACTCCCTAAACTGCCATTTCATCTGGAAATAATGTGATCTGTGCAAGCTAATCATCCTGGGTCTTCCCTGTTTGTTTAGGACCTGAAAGATGACTTGAAGAGTGATCTCTCGGGCAATCTGGAGCGTATTATGGTTGCACTTGTAACACCACCAGCTGTGTTCGATGCTAAACAGCTTAAGAAATCCATGAAAGTAAGTCTGCAAGCAAATTTTTCATTCTTTTGATTTAGAGCCAGTTTGAAAAAAGGTAAATATATTTTGTAAAAATGTTCAAAGGAAATGAAAATACTTTGTTTAAAATTTTCCATTACATTTTTTCCCCAAATGAAAAGATATTTAGTTTCAGTACGGAGAGGAAACATACTAAAACTTTTTTACTTTTGGGGAGGGGGAAATATATTGGAGTGGGGAAGTCAGGGTTCCACACATCTGAAATGACCTTTTTTCAAAATATTTCAAAAAAGTTTAATTGGAAAACAATGACAAAAAGTGACCAGAACCAAATTTTCACTGAAATTTGTTTTGGTCAAAATGGAATCTTGTTAAAACAAAGGTGAAATTGTTCATCTATCTCTACTCCTTAGTGTGTTATGCAAAATATCAGGGTGATTGGAAATTTTTTTCCATTTTTCAGATAGCATATTGGTGGGCTATGACACTTCTAGTGCTTTAGTTATAAGGTGGCAGGGGAAACCATGCCACAATTTATTAGCTATTCGTTGCCGGAAACTCTCTTCAAATCCTGACTTCGTTGTAAGTGGGAATCTGAGTTTGGTGTTCTGTCTAGTTCTATTTCAGGACCCTAAAACAACACTTAATTTGGCATGTCTGCTCTGTGCTCAAGCCCTGAGATTAGAATGTCAAATGTGTTGAAATGTAGGAGTGACCTGCGTTCTCAGAGCTGCGTGTGGATTCTGGCAGAACCTGGCCTCTCATCACTGGCTCATTCCCTTATCTGCAGATTTGAGAAACTGTTAAAGCTAATGAGCCATCTCTTGATAGGCTCAAATAACTTTTCATTTCAGTAATTGAATCTTTTCACAAACATTATTTTCTTGCTAATGTGAATTGTCTGAATTTTGATATTTGAAATCACAGTATTTTGGGTATTCATAGAATCATAGAATATCAGAGTTGGAAGGGACCTCAAGAGTGTGCAATGTGTGATGTTTAGAATTCTTGCTTCAGGTCACTTGAAACTAATCCCCAAACAACCTCTATAAAAACTGCATTTTTTCCTTGTAATAAACTGTATGACCTTTTTTTTTTTTTTTTTTTTTTTTTTTTTAGGGTAGTGGAACTAATGAAAAAGCACTGATAGAAATCCTAGCCTCCAGGAGCAGTAAGCAAATGAAAGAGGTATCCCAGGCATACTATACAGGTAATGCTTTCTCAAACATATGTATATTAATACTGTTACCTGATTGCATCCTATCCAGTGCTCGATAGTCGCTTTTCATAGATCATTTCAAGTAGGTTATTTTGAACTTGGAAAGTTGAGCTTTAGATACAAAAAGTATTTTGCAATAATTGCAGTTTTTACAAAAGATTGTGTACTATGCTGTTAGCAGACACATGCACTCCCATGAGGTGATTCAGCATGTCGTACCACTCCACTACCTACAGGACAATTCCATATTTGGGAACAAATTTGCTTTTTAAGTACACACCTGTGCAGGCAGTTCCTGTTGAAATTAGAGCCATGTGCCAGCATCTGAGGGCAAAATTTTAGTCTTCCAGCCAAATTCCAGTTTCAGATGCATGGCTTGGCCAGTAATGGATGTTTTCCCTTAAGGAATGTGGTGATGTGCTCCTTTATATCTTGCATATTAGGTTCATTCCCTTTAGAGTTGTGCATGTAATTACTTTAAAGTGCACAGTACAAACAGCAGCCAATAGGAATGACTTTAAGATTTGTCACTGGTTTTTTTTCATTATAAGCTCCACCTTCAGGGGCAAATGCCTCAGCCATGCAAACTCCTTGCGAACAAACTCGGCACATGAGTCGTGGAGAATTATTTTAACAAGTGATGCACTTCTGAATCGTGTGTGTGTTTACCGAACAGCATGTGTCTGTACATACCTAATATCAAGTTTAAGATGCTGTGGGGGAGGGTGCTGGTTTCTGAAAACTTTTTGGGTCAGATGCTCCACTGTGTTCTGGCCCCTTTGCGCGGCTCTGATGGCACAAATGGGCCAGTAAAGCCACTGGCTCTACAGGGGAAGATTACTCCAGTGGCTCGTATGTCACCCCCTCCTGCAGCATAAGAATATTGAGGGGGCGTGGCCAGAGCACTCCTGTTACTCCAATTTACCCTACTTGCTCCTATGGGATAGAGCCATCCGAAGTAACTTTGAGTATATCTCAGGCTGGTATTTGTCACACCAGGATTGGCATAGAACCAGCTCCATAATATGGGAGCTTCAAACAGCACCTTTGGGGCTGCCGCTCCAGTTGTACCCAGTGGATACCAGAGAATCGGGTCCATTATTTTTAGTGATTTGGAAAAATGCACAGAACAGGTTATGAAGCATTGCACTATGGCTACATCTACATTATGAGCTAGGGGTGTGGTTACCATCTTGCATACAGGTAGCCAGGCTAGCTCAGTGAGCGCTAATGTGAGCATAAATAGCGGTGTAGCTGCAGTAGCATGGGCAGCAGTAAGGCCAAGTATAAACCTGCCTGAACCTCACAGGTATGTACTCAGGACAGGTAAGCCAGTGCCACTGCAGCAGCACTACTACTTATACTCCCACTAGTTCTCATTGGGCTAACGCGTGTATGTGCACACAAATTAGGACTCGCCCCCCCAGCTCATAGCATAGCCA
Organism: Trachemys scripta elegans; assembly: GCF_013100865.1. Taxonomy (NCBI): domain Eukaryota; kingdom Metazoa; phylum Chordata; order Testudines; family Emydidae; genus Trachemys; species Trachemys scripta. Next base: position 13,936,622 of record NC_048302.1, read on the forward strand.
GTGTGATTCACAGAAGAGATGTTTCTTTGGCATGCATGGCATCCGGTAACCTATTGGTCTCATAAGTGTTAATTCTAGGATAGACTGAAGTTTAAGTAAATATTTTTCAATGTGTATTTGCCATACATGTTCTCGGAGCAATTCATTGTCATGCTATTTAAAAAATACTGTCCGTTTCAAGCTGCAACACACTGTCCAAAGGCGCTTGACAGCACTGCAGTAACTTTCTTGCACCTCTCATTTTAAAAGATCAGGTACCAGAACATGTGGTTTCCGTCACTGTGTGTATACATAGATACAGGAAAATCTGAGATTTTTATTGCTTTTTTTAATGGTAACTGGCAACAATTCTGCTCCTTTCCCAGGAGATTAATTGCTTAGCAGTATAGCAGGTGAGGTTGATTTTCACATTAGAAGAGCAAACTGTGGACGCATATCCTGGAAACAGATGCACCTAATGCTGGGTACAGCCTTGTTTGGATTCATAACTAGGAGATTTACAGTTCTTGTGTGATAGGCTAGTTAAAGTACCATATAAGGAGCAGTTTGAGTTGCCTACTGTAACACATTATAGAATCTTCTACAGGAAGCTTTGCAAACAAAAGGCAGGAGGTAAAACAAATGAAAAGCAAAAAAGTTCCCTTTAGTGAAAATGTCACTGTGGTGGTGGTTAGTCTGGCATGGAAAAGCCTGTGGAGACAGAAGTATGGCATATGTGAATAGGGTACTAGAATGAGAGCTGGGGTCAATTCCTACCTCAGATGCACTCTTTCTTCGTGACCTTGGACAAGTTGCTTAGTTTAGGTCCTGTCTAAGATGGAGATAAAATTTCCCTCCTCCCCAAGGTGTTGCAAGGATAAAATCCATAAATGTCTGACAGGTTTCAGAGTAGCAGCTGTTAGTCTGTATCCGCAAAAAGAACAGGAGTGCTTGTGGCACCTTGGAGACTAACAAATTTATTAGAGCATAAGCATCCGAAGAAGTGGGCTGTAGTCCATAAATAAATTTGTTAGTCTCTAAGGTGCCACAAATACTCCTGTTCTGTTCTTTTTACAAATGTCTGAGAGTCTCTTGCATACTACAGTGATGAGGGTATATCAATGGCACCATGGCTCTCTACAGAGCATGGGGCATGTGCCGATGAGTTCTTTGACTACTCAGTCCGATGCATGAGTAACAGTCCTGTCCACAGCGCGCACACCCACACACTAGCAAGGCTCTGAATCCAAACAGCAGATTCTTTCCACCTCTGACACCAGTCTTCACAAATCTTGATCCGGTCTGCCTCAATCCCTCGCTCAATCGACAAGCTGAGTCCACCAGCCAGAGTGGCATTCTGCAGTGCCTTCCCAGATTCTAAAGCAGTGGTTCTCAAACCTTTTTTGTACTGGTGACCCCTTTCATATAGCAAGCCTCTGAGTGTGACCCCCTTATAACTTAAAAACACCTTTTAATATATTTAACACCATTACAAATGCTGGAGGCAAAGCGGGGTTTGGGGTGGAGGCTGACAGCTCGTGACCCTCCCCCCCCATGTAATAACCTCACAACTCCAGTTTGAGAACCCTGTTCTAAAGGATACTAAATCCATCTTTGGAAGCATCCTAATCTAGGCAGTGGTCTGCTTCTTTCTAGACCCTTCGAGCTTCCGAATACAGCGCACACTTCAGGATCCTGTAATCCGGCATTCACTTGACATGTCCAAGCCACCTGCATCTTTTTTCTTACTAATCAACCGTCCCATGAATGACCTAGCAGCATGATTTAACACTTCCACATTTGTCACCCTGTCTTGCTTGTGTAAAATTCTTCCAAGTTGGCATCTGATATGAAAACGGTTTAGTCTTCTGATATTTTGGCATAAGTTGTTCATGTTTCTGAGCCATACAGAAGAGTGGATAAAACACATGTCTTCTGAATATGGATTTTCACTTTAGTTGACAACTTGTTGTTCCAGGCTGTCTTGCAAAAGACCCAAGTTTCTAGCTGCTCTGCCAATTGTACTAGTGAGCTCAGCATCAGAATCTACCTTGCTGGTTACAATAGAGCCAAGGTAGCAAAACTGGTCAACGACATCTAGACAACTACCATCTAAGATCTCTGGAACTGGTTCTGAAGAGCCTTGGTGCATGAGAACAGTCTTTGTCACACTTATTGCTAGCCCAAAGATTTTGCATGAATCAGTAACTCCTCACTTAGTCATCCCAGTTAATGTTGTTTCATTGTTACATTGCTGATCAATTAGAGAACATGCAATGCTCCCTTATAACATTGTTTGGCAGCCGCCTGCTTTGTCTGCTGCTTGCAGGAAAAGCAGCCCGTTGCAGCTAGCTGGTGGGGGCTTGGAACCAGAGTGGCCCAGCAGCCCCCCTATCAGCTTCCCTAAGTTCCCTGTGCAGCAGCCGCCCAGCAGGCTATCAATTGCCAGCAGTTCAGCTGTCCCTCCCCCCACTGCCATGTGCTGCTTCTGCCCTCTGCCTTGGAGGTGCAGAGGGGGGAAAAGGGATGCTGTCTCCCTGTTCCTGTACCCCATCTCCATAGAGCAGGGGGGACAACTACAGGGCTCAGGACAGAGAGCTTGCTGGCAGCAGCTGCTGTCTCCACTTGCTGAACTACTTAAAAAGGCAGTGTACTTAGAGTGAGGTCAGCGTCCTTAAAGGGGCAATGCACATCTCTCTCTCTCTGCCATGCTGTCTCCCCTCCCTCCATTCATGCTGCCTTGTAAAGTGTGAGATTACATTAACAACAATGTGCTAACCCATGAGGGCTCAGCCGAGTGCTAGTTCATCATTTAGCAGTAAGGCATCCCCTGGGAAATATCCCTCCCTCTTCCACCCTCTGACTCCACCACCTCAGCCAAACTTCACAATCATCATTGCTGTGTACAGTATTAAATTGTTCGAAAACTTACTGTGTGTGGCAAATAAAATTTCCCTGGAACCTACCCTGCCCCCCCCCCCACACTAATTCTTATGGGGAAATTGGATTTGCTTAACATCTTTTCACTTAAAGTAGCATTTTTCAGAAATGTAATCACAACGTTGAGCGAGGAGTTACTGTAATATGTTGTAAAGCATCAACATTCTGAGCCACAAATGTTGCATCATCTGCCAACAGATATTAATATTTACTTCTCCTTCCTGCCTCAATACATGTTCTGTGATAGGCAACTTCTTGAACATCTTAGCACCAGAGATGATGATTTGCTTAACAGTGCAAGGTTCAGAGCTAAGACAAAGCTGAAGAAGATCATCTTAAGGGACCTGTTTGCAGATGATGCAGCCCTTGTGGCTCATAGTGTTGAGGGCATATAAGTACCTAAATAATTAGGGAATTATGAAGATTATTAATGGAGTAAAAATGTCAAATCTCCCCTTAGTTCTCAAACACTGCTCCCAAGTTGGCAAACCTATTGCTTTTAATTGTAACCTGTGGTGTGGTGATGGACGATGACTTGTTACCGAGTATGATCCTCTTCCATGGGAGTTATGAGTCCTCAGGTGGCTACAAGGACAACTCTTGAACCACAAGTTCTATTACAATGAAGGCAGATGTTTTCAGGCTCAGCAGGAGGCGTTGACCATGACTGGAAGCCAGTCTCTCCTTCCTCCTGTGCCTCTTGTCCTCATCAGCTTGTCGGCGAGCAAATTCAAAATGCAGCTGACCATCACGTAGGACTTCACTCCATTTTACCGATCCTGGGCAAGTGTCTCCCAAGTGTCAATGTCAATATTACTTTTTTAGATTGTCCTTCAGCAAGTCCTTATAACGCTTCTGTTGTCCACCCACGTTACGGTGCCCTTCTTTCAGCTAAGAGAACAGGACCTATTTTGGGAGGCGATGGTCTGGCATGCCAACAACATGACCAGTCCAGCAGAATTGCTGAAGGATGATCATTGCCTTTATACTGGTGGTCTTTGCCTCTTCCAGAACACTAATGTTGGTGCACCTGTCTTCCCATTTGATCTTCAGAATCTTACGAAGGCAACGCTGATGATACCTCTTGGACTTTCAAGTGGTGTCTATAGGTTGTCCAAGTTTCAGACCCATACAAGAGTGTTGGAAGAATAATAGCTTGATAAACAAGAAGTTTGGTGTCTGCTCGAGTGTTATGATCTTCAAAAACCCTGTGCCATAAACAAGAAAAAGCTACACTGGCACAGCTCAGGCGATGTTGAATTTCTGCATCAATATCTGCCTTGGATGAAAAATTACTTCCAAGGTCGACATTCTCCAGTGCTACTCCATTGATTTTGATAGATGGGACATGTAATACCTTATTTGGAGAGGGCTGATAGAGCACTTCAGTCTTCTTGATATTAAGAGTGAAACCAAGACCTGCATAAGCACCATCAAACACATTCAAGATAGTTTGAAGGTCTTTCTGAGTGGGCGAAGATTACGTTGTCATCAGCAGACTGAAGTTCCACAATAGATGTTGTGGAGATCTTACTCTTGGCTTTCAGCCTGCTAAGCCTGAACAGCTTTCCATCCATTCTATAAACTACTTCAATGCTGGCTGTAAACTTCCCAGCAGTTAAGTAAAGACTAACAGCAATAAAAACACCAAAAATGGTTGGAGCAATGATACAACCCTGTTTGACTCCTGTTTGTACTTTGAAAGGTTCACTCTGGGAGCCAGTGCTGCTCAGAACAGTCACTTTCATGTTATGAAGCAATTTTAGGACACTGATGTATTTATCAGGACATCCAATCTTAGAAAGTACAATCCAGAGGGCACGGTGGTTCACTGAATCAAAGGCTTTAGTTAAATCAATAGAAGCCATGTAGAGTGGTCGGTTTTGCTCCTGACACTTTTCTTGCAGCTGCCGTGCTGTGAAGATCATATCCGCAGCTCCATAACTTGGTCAGAAACCACTGTGACTCCAGTAAAATTTCTTCTGATGGGGCAGAAGGCTGGTTGCAAGGATCCATGCCAGAACTTTGCCTGCAACGGCTCGGTGGGAGATACCACAATAATTTCCACAATCCACTTTAGCCCCTTTCTTGAAGAGGGTGACAATAGGGCATCTCATTTTCCTGAGTGTTAAGGAGATCTTCAAAATGTTCTTTCCAGCAAGAATTGATGGCTTTGTTGTCCTTCAAAAGTGTGGCTCCATCCTTGGAGCGCAGAGGATTCATGCCATGGCAAATTGGCCCATAAATAGCCGTGGTGGCACTAAAGAAACCACACGTATTGTGGATATTAACAAGATGTTGGAGTTCTTGCGCTTTCTCAGTTCACCATTTTGTTCTGGAGTTCTCTGGTTTTATGTTACACTTCTTCCCTCGCCTTGGCGTGCATCGCTGCTGTTACTACAACAGTTGCAACACTTGAATTTATAAATGACTCTGTAAACCCAGAAATGGTAAATATTTTGTTTTGTACTGTACCAAACTCAGGTTTGGGGGAAATGCTTTAAAAGTCTTTAAGAAAAAGGACATGGTTGTAGCATTAACTCTGTTAGATGAGCAAGTAATAGTACAATAATGGAGCAGTTTCTTTTTACTTCTCAGAATTTTAATTTCTCTGTGGTATGTGCAGAATTCCTGTCATAGTTTCCAGGTGCTAGATATAGGTCCCTCTTCTTCCATCCAACATGGCAACAGCCACATCAGTATTCTAGCCCCACCAGTCAGGAAGCAGGAGGTAAGAATGTCCATAAATTTTATATTCACTGAGGAAAATCCAAGCAGTTGTACATCTGCTTTGAAGATGTAACAAGCACAGGGCAGTCTGCAAAGACCTTTGTTTCATCCAGTTACCCCTGTTTTGAGCCCAATAATTTCTGTTTGACTGGATTCCTTAACTGGAGATGTGCTTTAGTCTTGATTTTGAAGACCTCAAGAGATGGGGAATCCACCACTTCCCTTAATAGTTTGTTTTAATGGTTAAAAACCCTCCCTGTTAGAAACTATTTTGAATTTGTCTGTCTAACTTCCAGCCATTGGTTCTTGTTATGCCTTTGTCCACTAGATTAAAGAGCCTGGTGTTTTCCTCCCATAAAGGTGCTTTTACACTGTAATCAAATCACCTGTCTTCATGTTGATAAACTAAACAGATGACTCTAAGTCTCTCACTGTGTACAGCATTTGTATTCTGTCCTCAAGTCACTTTTTTAAGGCTTTTGTTTGCACCCCCTCCAATGTTTCAAAGTCCTTTTTTTAAAATGTGGACACCAGAACTGGACGTGCTATTTCAGTATTGGTCTCGCCAGTGCTGTAGATTACCGGGGGGGGGGGGGGGGGAGAGAGATCGCTTTCCAACTCACTATTTCCTTGTTTATACATCTAAGAATTTATACCCTTGTTGCCACAAGCATCACACTGGAAGCTCAGGTTGAGTTGCTTGTCCATTATGACCCCTAAATCCTTTTCAGAGTCACCACTTTCCAGGATACAATCCCCCATTCTGTAGGTATGGCCTGCATTCTTTGATCCTAGATATGACCATGCATATGACTGTACTAAGGAGAAGAGGCTGGATTGTGGGGCTAAACTATGTCAGTGGAGTGATGAATCTTGCCTAGTACCATAACATTGATACGTCAGAGTTGTTGCTGGGTAGGCTAGGATGATAAGGCTACAACACATCAGTTACTGGTCAGTGATCTTCCCTGGTCATCCAGATGCCTTTGCTAATCTTACCTTTTGATTTTTTTTTGTTTTGTTTTGTTTTTTAAATTACAGAATTCAATTAAATTTGATTATTTTTCTTTTTAGTATATAAGAAGAGTCTTGGAGATGACCTCAGTTCTGACACCTCTGGTGACTTCAGAAAAGCCCTATTAACTCTAGCAGATGTAAGTTCCGTCAACTGACAATCAACATCATTACTGTACAGAATTGACATTTAGATCTTGAAATTGTAAATATCAGCAGTCATAGTGAATCCTCTGACAACTGATACAGTACTTCTAGGGTGTGCATAGCTTTGCTTATTTAAACTTAAGGTAAGCGAGTGGCATGGTAGGTTAGAGTACTGATATTTCCCCTCTAGAGATTGAAGTTCCTATCTGGACTTTTCGGTTGAGATGGATTTGGTCTTCTCTTATCCTTGTCTACTTTTATACCACTTGCAGCCCCATAGTTTTATCACAAGTAACCATAACTGGCATTCTCTTCTTGGACTCTTTGTACTATAGCAGTTGGGATGTTGCAGATCAGGCTTGAGGAGTTGCACATTGAAGCCAATGCGCAATTCATGCTGTGGCGTGGCTATGGCCTTTGCTGTTGCATGATCCATTCAGGAGTACTAAATCCAAAGTTTGACGGGTCAGCCTCTGTCCTATTCCCATAAGAAGCAGAATGATGCAGTTTCCCTCATTCATCACTCTCCTATTGGACCCCAGCATTGTTGAACATAATGAGGGGGAGTCACCGCTCCAGGCTTGGTCAGGTAAAGAGGAGAAATAGCAGGAGTGGTGGCTTTGGCCTTAGACCACACGTGGAGGCCCCAAATGCTCATACTCTGCCTTCCCCCCGCAATGCTATTAATGACACTGTCAGACTAATTTGGGGTGTAAAAGGATGCTGGCAAGAGCTATCACAATCTAAAATAATTATTCTTGGGTGGTGACTGGGAGAAGGTGCCTGTATTTGAGACTTTCAAATTCTGCACCTTTATGGGCTTTAAACTTCATTTCTCTTTATTGCAGGGCAGAAGAGATGAAAATATAAAAGTGGATGAACATCTTGCAAAGAAGGACGCACAGGTACAGCGAAGCAAACCAATGACTGAACAAAGCTGCGTTTGGCATGTAGATATAAAGTGTTCCCTATTGCAATACAAAATTAGCTGCTAATCGGCATCTTACAGGGATGGATCATACCCAAGAAATTCAGAGCTTTGAACACCCCAAAGTTGAAATGGAGTGGGCAGGGAGATCATGAGATTAGGCTTTTCCCCCTACTCCTTCCTATCACTGGCATTAGTTTTCTATATGTAATCCAGTCTAGAGTACCCAGTTTCCCAATTTCCAACAATGCATTGTTAAACTGCTATAGTCACCTTTGAAGTGTAAGTATTACCATTTTATCTGTGGTGAGAGTGAACATGAACATGGGTTTCTTTGAGGGTTTTTTTTTAAATGGCCTATGGGGAAAGTTTTTTCATTTTAGTTAGACTTCCCATTAACAGTGTAGAACTTTGGATTGCCCTTCTCCTTGTTGCCACCATGTGAGGTGCAAAATTTGGGCCCAGCAATCCTGGGCCAACACACTGCAAGTGCAGCTCATGATGCTCTCAAAACCTGCCTGGGGCTGGTATGTGAGTGGTGCTGATGGGATCTATAAAACACCATCCCCAGTTTGGCCAGTGGGAGGATTATAGTGAAGCCTCTGTCTGAAGAAGACACCACAGCCACTGATGCCCTTGAGTGGAATGGATGGCCGGGAAAGCTCCAAGGAACCCCCATTCCTGAATAAGACACGTTGTTTACAAAGTCCTATTTGTATTTGATGCATTGGAATTAACGCTAACATTCACTTTGATGAATTGCATCTTTTAGAAAGCAAATGTTTCCATGCTGTCATATTCCTGGAAATAGCTTCTCATTTTGAGACATTTAAGGGAGTCATATTTTTCCACAGTATAAGATGGTCCAGTGTAGCTCAATAGACAGGCAAGTTCTGCTTTTTATGACTACTCTCTCTCTCTCGAACTAGTTCAATTTTCCAGGCTTGAGTTTCAGCAGCTCATGACAGCAACACTATGGCACTGCAATGAAGTCCATTGCATCGCCCAGGTTCAGAATCCTGTCTTCAGAAAACTTACTGAAAATGCAGAGACTAGTTTGCAGTGGCACGGCTCAACATTCTTCTTTTGAGGTCTAGTCTAGTGGCCACAGTGATGTCCTTTCTTTCCTTGTAATAGGTTCTCTATAATGCTGGTGAGAAGAAGTGGGGTACAGATGAAGATAAGTTCACTGAAATTCTGTGCCTTAGGAGCATACCACAACTGAAACGAAGTATGAAATTGATTTTTGTACCATTTTTGTGATATTTCTTATTAAATTATGATTGTTTTCTATAGCCAAGCATTTGTATGTGTAATTTGGATTGAGGTGCCACTCATTGTCCCACCATCACTTCCCTGCGTCCATCAGCTTTTGCTAAAGGTTGCAGAATAAAAACCTGAGTGTTTCTAGCTCTCATGGTTGTGAAGATGAGCAGTACTGTATCTATTCACATATGGAAGGCTGCAATTTGAAACAATAGGTCTAAGATGCATGTATTGTCCTTGTTGAGTGTGCCACATATCAGCGTGTGTGTAGATTTTTGAAGTGGGCTCTTCCTGTGCAGTTTTACTCTAAGGTATTTTCATTCCCACTTTTGCAGGAGAAGAGATGGAAAGTTTGATCTTAAACCCAGGCAGCAGGTGGTCTTTTACTTATCCCTGTCTCCAAAGACTGTGTGGATTGAATAGCGTGCTTTAAATGTAATTGTCAGCATGTACAAATGTCATGCAGACTTGGGGACCAAGCAAGCCTCTGATAAGGAAGTAATTGTTTGCTATTTTGTGAATCACTGAATGCATCTTTGCCTTATGACTAATGGAATGTGCTGCATGAGACACCCTCTTTTCTTTATGGGGAAAAAAAACAAAAACCCAGCGATCGTGAAAGCCTTCAGTGGATAAAATTTGTCTCCACCCACTCAATATATCCGAGTGTCTTAATTTTATGATTATTAAAGCAAGACAATTGGGTAAATGGGCTAACTGAAGCAGGGTCTGACATGCTGCATTAAAGAATAGAGGCCAATTGCCTTTAGAGAGAAAGTGGTGTATGTTAAAATGATGGCACTTGAAGGTGGTTTATTCCTTAATATTTTTACATATATACCTTGATTGGCTTAGAATGATGGCACTGTTGCTCTCATCGTATGGTATGTGTTCATCAAAGGGCTGCTTCAAATAATATTGAAGGTAGTGGAAAGACTCCCATTAATTTCACTAAGGTTTGGATCAGACCCCAAATGGAGCCTGACACATGAGAACACTGAGTAATTTCCTTGTGATATATGTATCAACAAACTGTTTATCTTTTTAGCATTTGATGAATACAGGAACCTCAGCAAGAAGACGATTGAAGAAAGTATACAGAGTGAAATGTCAGGGCATTTTGAGGATTTACTCTTAGCCATTGGTAAGATTCTTGGGGGACAGGTGGGGAGGCATGGCTGAAAACAAGCTGTGCCTTTTTTAAAAAAAGTAGGATAGGTAAAATATTAGTCAGAATACCTTTGATTTACAGTGACTTTAATTCTTGCTTTTAGTGATAAGCAGTATCACTGCAGTAAGTATTGGTAACACTGACTTAGGTTTACAAAAAGAGGAGAGCTTGTTAGTTCTGTAGCTTATGTTCAGCTGTGTTGGTGTTACAATTAGTACAGTGGTAGCATCTAGCAGCCCTAATCCTGCACCAGGACTGCTTTGTGCTAAGTCCTATAGACCAGGCACCCCCTCCATCATTTATACTGACTCTAGGCAAGTTCCAAAAAACCCTCCACCATACTTTGGTGACCCATCCCCGACTTCAGCCACCCATAGTGCTGAACCATTTCTGTAGCACTATGGGGTATTTTACTTTCAGGGCAGGCCTGAGGGTTCTATAAAGTCGTGTTGTTCTTAACAATAAAAATGCTTTAATTAAATATCTATAGATTCACTCTTCATATAAGTGGGTGCATCTCTCATGGGAGTGAGTGTGTAAAATGTATGTAGTTTACCAGCCTGGGGAATCAGCAGGAAGAGAACTGCAAAGTGAATGCAGAATTGGCCAGGTGCATATGTGTATATACCTGACTTGTGCATGCATGTCAGGCATTAACCGGTACAAGGCTGGTGCATGCAATTGCATTTACAGTAACTCCTTGCTTAGCGTTGTAGTTATGTTCCTGAAAAATGCAACTTTAAGCAGAACAATGTTAAGTGAATCCAGTTTTCCCCATAAGAATTAATGTAAATTGGGGGTGAGGGGGAGGGGCGGTTAAGTTCCAGGGAAATTTTTTTCACCAGACAAGTCTGTCATCTAAATGATGAACTAGCACTTGGCTGAGCCCTCAAGGGTTAATGCATTGTTGTTAATGCTACCTCACACTCTACAAGGCAGCACAAATGGAGGGAGGCAAGACAGAGCTCCCTCCATCCTGAGCCCTGTCGTGTCCATCCCCCCCACACACACTGTATGGAGAAGGGGTGAGCGGGGGGAGGGAGACACCCTGACATTAGCACCCCTCTTCTCTTCTCCTTCCCCCCCCCCCCCCCCAGAAAGCAGGAAGTTCCCAGGAGCAGCTCCAAGGTAGAGGGCAGGAGCAGCACATGGCAGTGGGGGGAGGGACAGCTGAACTGCCTGGCAATTGATAGCCTGCTGGGCGGCTGCCACACAGGGAATGTAGGGGAGCAGGGAGCTGATTGGGGGGGGGGTGAAGGGGGGCTGCCAGTCCACCCTCAAGTCCCCACCAGCTAGCTCCAACAGGCTGCTCTTTCTGCAAGCAGTGGACAAAGCAGGCAGCTGCCAAACAATGTTATAAGAGAGCATTGCACAACTTTAAATAAGCATGTTCTCTAATTGATCAGCAACGTAATAACATTAACTGGGAGGACGTTAAGTGAGGAGTTACTGTACCTAGCTTTGAAAATCTGGCCATACATGTCCTGTCCATTTATAGTGAGGGCTTGTAAGCCAAAGAAAGCTGTATGGTGGTATTGTTGTAGTTTAAGTGGCCTGCTCTAACTCTCAACTTTTCTTTTAATAGTTCAATGTGTGAATAACACTCCTGCATTCTTTGCTGAAAGGCTGCACCAATCTTTGAAGGTAGGTTTTCAGCTTCCATACCCATTCTTGAACTCTTGTATATCTTTAAGAGAATCTTAGGTTTCTAAGAGTGATGTCTGTAAATATAAACACAGGACTGGTCCCTTACCACAGATAATTCTTGGAGTCCGGTTAAGTGGGGAAGAGAATACCATTTCTAGATGTAGATGCTGGTTTTAGCCTAACTTGCATAATGGTTTTATATGGTGTATTGTACTAGACAGCTCTCTTCTGTTTTATCAGGGTGCTGGAACTGATGAGTTCACTCTTAATAGAATCATGGTTTCCAGATCAGAAATTGACCTGTTGGATATTCGAGCTGAATATAAGAAGCATTATGGCTGCTCCTTGCATGCTGCTATAAAAGTAAGAATTATTGTAATGAACTATTTTTACATATTGGAACAACGTTATGTAACAAATGTGCTCATGGAATAGAACATTTTCAATATTTTTTTTTCTCTATTTGAGGTATATATATAAAAGCTTTATTTGGAAGTGTCAAATCTAGTTAAGTGGGGGTAAGCAAGGAGGTGTTAGTAGAGGAGTTTGAAGAGGAGAGGGGTATAGCTTTAGCATCTGTGTTCTGGACAAAATGGAGTAAAATGGCAATTGAGTAGGTCAGACCAGGTGGCTGGAGGCAGGAGATGACTAGGAAATAAACAAGAATGTGAGCTATTGTGCCAGATGTATCTTCTTTCTACACAATGTACCAAACAAGACTCGATCAAGTTATTTGGGAGGTGGAGTCCAAGGTGATTAGGAGGAAGATTGGGAGAGGGGGTATAATTGACAAGGGAATGGGGTGGAAAGGAAGTGGGGCATTTTGGGTGGAAAAATAAGACTTTGTTTTGGTCATCTCGAGCCTGCAATGGGCAAGCTGGGATGATCTCAGACGGTGAGCAATGCATGTTCAGAGATTTGTGAACCATTAGCTTAGCTTGCTGACTCCACGTGAGGACGAAGTGAACAGGTATAGATGGAGAAGATGAAGTAACCAGTGACCACTGCAGGATACCAGGGAAGGGGGACTGGGTGCTCCTAGGTGCTCAATATATTATAACGGCAGAACTGCACCACACTGTCTGATACCCAGAATGTTTGGAACTGCCTAGCTTTAGTAAGAGGACATTAACATTAAGAGAATCATTTAATCCTGTTTTAAAGTGGAATTTAAAAATTTATAAAAGGCAGGTGTAGGACCTTGTTTCTGATGTTGTACTGCCTCTTGCAGTGACACTTCCCACAGCTGACCTGCACCAGGCAAGCATTACACCCTAGTACTAGTTTTGTGGTATGGTAGCTAATTTTCATAGTCTCAGAAGCAGATCAGGGACCATTATTAGCTATTTGAAACAGGATAGTTGTGTAAGTCCAAGGTGATGCCAAGTGCTTAATGTCTCTTTGTTTAGAGATAGTTGTTCATTTTAAATAACGTTGAACACACTAGTTTAGTTCTTAAAGTTCTGTTCCTACAACACTGACTGTAATTTCCTTCTCTTTCCAATGACTTATTAATTCAACCTTTTTCAGCTTCCATTAAAGTGGGAGTGGTTTTCCCCCCAGAAATGTCACTCAGTCCTTCTCAGAGATCCTCTCTCGGCTCAATGCTTTAAGTCCAGCAAGTAGCTTCCAACACTTCTCAAATTTCTGAGGTTGGGAGATTATTCCTTTTTTTTTTTTTTTTTTTTTTTCTTTTTTAAAGTACACTTCTTTGGATTAAATAGTCTTTTGAGTGATCTTTTCTGTCAGCCTCTTTCATAAATTGATGCACAACGTTTCGTTGCTAGAGGTGGAACTGATGTGATGAGCCCTGTTCCATACGTAGCTCTGAATTGCACAGAGCTGATCATCACAACTAACTGCACCATAGAGTTTTTATTTATTCTTTTTTAGGATAAAACCTAGAGTTCCATACAAAATCAGTGGGTGCCTGAGGCTCTTTCTTGATTAGGAAAAGAGCTAGCTAAGTCCGCTCTTTCCTTTCCTAGTGTAGATGCAGGGTAAGGCCTTGTTGCTTGTTTCATCTGGTGGAAATTGTAGTCTAAATTATCCTACAGCTGCACTGGGGAAAATGATAGCATTTAGGTTGGTCTTAGCTAAAGTGTGTGCTAAACCTGTCTGCTTTGCTTAGTTCAGGCAAAGCATGAGTTCTGCAAACCTACATGGGATTCCATTTTTGGCCGGTCAGCTGGTACTGATCACTGAATGGGCCAGAGCCCTTTAAACTATCAACTTGTTTATAACTTAATTCCTATATTGAGAAACAAATAGAAATGTATGGAATGACATTGCTAATGTCTGTAGAACACAAATGCCAGGACATAGACAAGCTTGTAGGGGAACAACATCTTTCATACCATTTAAATACTAATCCAGCCTTCAAAGAATCTTGTGTCATTGTAACATCATAATGCTACTGTACTCTAGCATCCAAACACTTTGAAAAATGTTATGTATTCTTTCTTTATTACCTGCACTCTGCTGCAGAAGACTCCTCCATAGTCCTAGATTCTTGTCTTCATGAGAAAGTTGGACTGGCTTAACTAACGGTGTCATTCTAACCTATTTAGTTGAATTCATGCAAACCCCTTTTCTGAACACACTTTTTTTAATTTTGGCTTGAGTGGCTTAAAATGATTAGGCATCTGTTTGAACTAAACCAAAATAAACCTGGCTTAAACTGAAATTGATACACACAGCCTTTTACAGCAATTAGTTCAACTAATGCAACTTCCTGTAGTCAACATTTTCTGACCTGCTGTCTACGGACAAGCTTCTAAATCTGCATTTAGGTTCAAAAGTGAAAATTGCCTGACTTTCAGAATGACCAACCACTGTAGTTCCCTGTGATACTGGAAAGTGAGATCACACGTTTAAGAGACTAAATGTAGATTTGTGGTACCTAACTTTAGGCGCTGGGGTTTGAAGGTGTTGGATTTTGTTTGTGGTTAAACAGTTTTCACTCAGCTACTTTCTGCCTGTCTTTGAGTACTGGTTTAGAACTCGGTGGACCAATTGAGTCATTAATTTACATGGGTTAATTTAGAACTTAAACTTGCCCATTGATTTAAATCAGGTTGAGGCTTTGTAAAAAAAACTTAAATTTGTGCCACTGCAAATGTAGATTAAAATTTTATAACAAACTACGTTGTAAGTTGTAGTGGAAGGGTGGTTTTTGTTAATACTGCTGCTGGAAGGCTCTTATGACTTCTAGAGGCAGGCAACAGTACTGAAAACTGAGGCCGTAATCCTGCAGACACTTCACTGTGTAACTTCAGTCACAAATAGTCCCGGTGACTGCAGTGGGACTGCTTGCACTCAGAGTTAAGCCTGTGCAAGGGTGTTTGTAGTATAGAGGGCTAATGAAGACTTTAACATCAGGGCCACCCAAAGGGTGGGGCAAGTGGGGCAATTTGCCCTGGGCTGTGGGGCCCCCACGAGAGTTTTTCAGGGGCCCTGGAGCGGGGTCCTTCACTCACTCTGGGATCCCCAGAAAACTCTCGCAGAGCCCAGGCCCCCAGAGCTTCTTCCGCTCCGGGTCTTTGGCAGCAGAGGGTCCTTCCACTCCAGGACCCGCCGCCGAAGTGCCAGGTATTTGGCGGCAGGGGGGCCCCCTGCTGTCGAAGACCCCAGGCCCCCTGAATCCTCTGGGCTGCCCTGTTTAGCATAAGTCTGTCACTTCAAAACAAAATTGTTCGTTGTTAATGCACAGTTGACTTTCAAAACATAACAAAGTTATTGTCCTCTTTTTTTAATATACACATGCTGCCAAAATTTCCAAATAGCCTGAAATCTGTGTTTAAGCACCTAAGCGATTTTAAAAGCACAAATCCAGTGATTTCAAATTACTACCCCCCTGATGGAGGAGTACAGTCTCGTAAAGCATTTCAGCTTTCTGGACCTATGGAAGTTCACTCTATCAGAAGGTGGTTGTGGTTGTAAATGTAGCACAGGCTATTACGGAAGTTACTGAGGCCCTGGTCTTGTCTTTTTTTAACCACAGATGTGCATTTAAGTGGGAGCCTTTCTACTAGGACAGGGGCGGGCAAACTTTTTGGTCTGAGGGCCACATCGGGTTTTGGAAATTGTATGGAGGGCTGGTTCGGGGAGGGGGTTGTGGCCCAGCCCCCACCTCCTATCTTGCCCCCACCAGGACTCCTGCCCTGTCCCCGCCACCCCATCCAACCCCTCCTCTCATTCCTGACGGCATGCCCCCCTGGAACCCCTTCCCCATCCAACCACCTCTTATCCCTGTCCCCTGACTGCCCCCTGCTGCCCCATCCAACCCGCCCCTCCTTTCTGACTGCTCCCCTGAGACCCCTGCCCCCATTCAACCCCCTATTCCAACTGCCCCAACCCCTATCCGCACCCCCATCCCCTGACCACCACCCCAAACTCCCTGCCCTCTATCCAACCCCCCGCCCGCTCCATGCCCCCTTACCGCGCTGCCTAGAGCACCGGTGGCTGACGGCGCTACAGCCACACCGCCCAGCTGGAGCCGGGTGATGCTGCCAGCACAGAGCACCGGGTCAGGCCCTAGGAGCTCACAGCCCTGCCACCCAGAGCATTGTGCCGACTGCGGAGCGAGCAAGCTGAGGCTGCGGGGGAGGGGGCTAGTCTCCCAGGCCAGAGGCTGGGGGCCTGGGCAGGATGGTCCCGCAGGTCAGATGTGGCCCCCAGGCTGTAGTTTGCCCACCCCCGTACTAGGAAGTTCAACGTAAATCTGAAATGTTACGTAGGAAACTAAAGCCAGTACCGAACATACTCTTCAGCAATTTAAAGTTATAAAATGGGGAAAGTAAAACTAGCAGCAAGTCTGATGTATGTTTTTAATTTTGTAAAATCATGATTTTTTTTATCAACACTGGTTCAGTATTTTACTGCAATCATGATGAATTAAATCTTCTCCCAGTCAAGAAAATGGGAGTTCAGTTATTCATTTCAGTAGGAGGATCAAGTATCTTGTTGGCCCAAAAAACGGGGGGCGGGGAGGGGGGGGAGTGTGGAGAAATCCTTTTCAAAATAGCAAATGATGCGTAAGGTGATCATCACTAATGTCACTTATTTTATTTTTTTTTCTCTGCACAGTCTGATACCTCTGGGGACTACGAGACCACACTACTGAGGATCTGTGGTGGGGATGACTGAAAGTAAATTCATAAGGAGCGCCATGCTATTGCTTTTCTGCTACCTACAGTAATGCTTCTTGTGAAGCTTTTTAAACATTTAAGCAATTGTAAAACTGCAACATGCTGACTGCTTTCTCATCAAGTATCCTAATAAACAGATGTTTGTTTTTAGTGCATCTCTTCAGGCTGTTATCTAACCACCTGCTGGCATCTGGATAAACTGTGCTTAGACTATCAGAAGCCAGATCTTCCAGCTATACATAGTGTTCCCCTGTAAGCTAAGTCTGTCTGGAAACAGTTGCTGTCTTTCTACAGCTGTACAGCATCAGAAAAAGTGATATTACTGTAGGGTGGTGGCAGAATACAAACTAATGGAAGGTCAAGTTGATAGTTACAAAGGCTGTGTTTGGTAGTTTGCATTGGTGGACTGATGATGTAAACACTGGATTCTTCTCCAATGAAGTTGTTCCAAAGAGAACCATTTATTTTTATATATTTTAGGGCTGTCAATTGCGTTTAATGCATGCAATTAACTCAGATTAATCCATTTTAATCACACTGTTAACAATAATAGAACACTAATTGAAATTTATTAAATAGTTTTTGGATGTTTTTCTAAACATTCAAATATATTACTCCTGGGGGAATTCTAAACCACTCCACAATGCAGAATTTTGCAGAATTCCCTGTTTCCGCCGCAGAATTGCTGGCTGCCACTAGGGGCCACTGGACTCTGCAGAGTCCAGCTCACAGTGAGTGGAGCTAGTCTGGCAGGGCTGTAGGCTGCATGCTCTGCTTGATCCTCATTCTCCTGAGGACGGGAGAGGGCCTGGGAGACCCAGCTCTGGCCAAGGGTGAGGAAGAGCAAGGCCATGCCCCCTGCTGGCAGGACAGTAAAGTGTGTGTGGGGGAGACTCTAGGGGTGTAAGTATCTGGGCTCTGGGGGCCCCAACACAGCCCCCTCCAACTGGAATCAGGTTGTCATAGGGGTTTCTTTAATTGTCTACTCCCGGGGGAATCTTCTTTGCTCTTGTCTGTATTGTTGACCTGCTCGTTGACAAGTATTTTGAAATAAATTACTAAAATAATTGGAACTGGAGTGATTATGTTGTGGTGTTTTGAGAAACCAAATGTGCAGAATTTTAAAATTGTATGCAGAATTTAATTTTTTGGCCCAGAATTCTCCCAGGAGTAAATGTATTGATTTCAATTACCACACAGACTAGAAAGTGTACAGTGCTCACTTTCTGTTTTTTATTACAAATATATGCACTGTAAAAATTATAAACAAAAGAAATAGTATTTTTCAATTCACCTCAAACAAGTACTGTCGTGCAATCTATTGTGAAAGCACAACTTACAAATGTAGATATTTTTTTGTTAAATAACTGCACTCAAAAACCAAACAAAGTCAGACTTCAGAGCCTACAAGTCCATTCAGTCCTACTTCTTGTTCAGCCAATCGCTCAGACAGACATGTTTGTTTACATTGATGGGAGATAATGCTGCCTGCTTCTTATTTAAATAGTTGCAACAAACAAACAAATCAGGCGTATGTAGCCTGAGACTATGGAGACAAAATTTGATAAGCAATGCAATTTGCATTAGTGTGATCAGAGAGGGCTCAGACAAATCAGAGGCAGGTAGCACTACTGCACAGAACTGACCTCTCATCTGCCTGCTGAAGGCTATCCCATTTGGGAGAAAGATAGGTGGACTGGGAGAAATCCCTTTGCACCTTGATCTGTATAATCATGATGGACAGACAAATTCAGGGAGGCCATCTTCTAAATATCATATTAGTTGTACTACACAGAGCTCATGTACATTCCTGGCCAAATAAATAGGTTAGAGCCTATATAAGGGACATTTCAGATGAGAAAACTGAAATTGGTCATTTCAAAACATTCTTAAAATCACAACTGGTAAACAGAAGTGAAACTGGAACTGCAGTTGGACTGACCCTGCTAGGGCAGACTACGGCAACTGGTTTCTTCTCTCAAAACCAGAAATAGAAGTGCAGCCACTGGGATTCACTTCCTTAATCCTTACTGTGATGGTTAAGGATGAACAGTTGTTGCTGTGTGTGGTTTTGTTTGTTTGTTTTTTGGAGTTTTTGCTAGTTCCCATTGGCTGTTGACTTAGTGCAGTTTTATGCAGTTTCCACAAGGTGGCAGGGTCAGTTAATTGGGACCTATTATAAGCAGAATTGGGTTTTTTTAAGAAGTTTTTTAATTTTTTGAGTCGTGGGGTCTGAGGCCTTTTTTTGTCAGCGGTGACTTCAACACAAACTTATAGTTTACAAATGGTTGTAGGAGTGGTTTTAGTGATGGACTGGTTTCAGTGTATATGCATGTCATTAGAATTTTAGAATCCTATCCCCAATCCTGTTCAATTAAGAAAACACACTCAACTTTTTGGCCTGGCCACTTGACCCATCCTGTGTTCCAATTTTTTGTCCCACACTGTGATATGGTTCTACATGGGAATGTGCCACATTAAGGCAACAGACCACGGAGGATGGAGAGAGTGAGGATTACATTACTTAATAATGTAAGTGCGCACCTTTATTTTAATATTTTAACATGTAAGTTAATGTATGCAGCAAAACTCAAACTATTAAAAAAAAAAAAAAAAAAAAAAAAAGGGGGGGGGGGGGAATTTGTATGAACACCCGCACTCCCTTCCCTCTGAAATGGGTTGGCTTGTTTAGAAAGGCAGTGCCGCTTTTTTCCCCCTTCCTCCTCTTGTGAGACTTGGCAACACTGACTGGGAGCCAACTTTCCTACATCAGAATGGTAGGATTACATAGCATGGTTCAAAAATCTTAAGTAATTACACTATAGCTGTCGTATCTATAAGATACTGGTTTTTAGCAAATTCCTGTTGTGGTCTAAAACCTTGTTCAACTGTAGAGATTTTCTAATTCATCTAACCCTGGACACTTTGGACAGTCCTAAACAACACTTAATGTGAAAAGTTCTTATCACCTGTCCTTCAGGCTTCAAGCCTAGCATGGTCATGCTAGTATACATTACCGTAGGAACTGGAGTACAAGAAGACTTAATTTTGGAAGTATCCTTTTTGGCATACTTAAACTCCCTAGCATCACAAGACCAAGCTACAGGATGATGATTTTATGGTCCAGTTACTGGACTGGGAATCAGGAGATCACTTAATCTGTACCTCACTTTCCTTTCTGTGCACTGGGGAGTGATAGCTTCACAACATTCCTGTGAGATAAGTTGTTTGCAGAGCATATGGAGATCCTGAGATGGAAGGTGTAATATGTACATGAAGCATGCTGTTAACTTCCTATCAGGGTCAGCCCAATCAGTGTGCAGTAAATGTATGTACTGCACGACATGTTACCATGAATGGGCCTTTTGGATGAGCTAAACACCAGACAGTCTGTGGATGCTGTATATCATGGCATGCTTTAAAATAATGCTTAGCTTTTGGTGTTCACTTAGATTTGAACTTGTCTCATATTCCCCATGTCTAAGTAACTTTGACCACTGATTGTCTGATAACAGAAAAATTATTTCTAAGTTCTTTCATTAAATTGTATGTATTTTCTAGTACTTTGGCAACTTGACCCAGTTCTTGTTTTTTCAGCTGCAACATTTTGGACACTACATTTATTTCTTCCAGAATTTTCGTCTGAAAAACAATCAAGAACTACACTGAAGCTTTCTAAACATTTACATAAAGATGAAGTTTTGTCTCACTCTTTGGGTTTACTGGTCTTCAGAATACTTTGACCCAAGGCCTTAAGTATAGCTCTGTGGATATCTCAAGGCAACCCAAGGCCAGCATATAGGACAAAGTATTTTCAGAGCTAGGTTGGGTTTGCTTTCAAAAGAAGAAAGCAAAGACTATTGATTAATGCGATGGCCAAAAAAATTACAGAATTTCTCAACTAAATCGTAAAAGTTTTGAAATTCTGTGATTGTTGGTACTGAATTGTTTAACTCTACATGCAAACTGTATGCAGCACAATGCCCATATCCTATTTTTTCAGTCATTCTTGCTTGTACACCAGAATAGATTCCACTTACATTCACAGTACCATTCAGCTCCTTGTCCTTGTCATTTCAATAGTCCTAAACCATTGTCTTCCATGCTCTCGACGACATTCTCAGGATTAGGACTTGATTATCCACTTACTTCATGAAATCCTGGAAAGCTCTCGTTAATATTTATTTTGGCAGGATTCTTTTTCTATGGCAACATACTGAAAACCTTGGCTTATTTGATTGACTTTTAATAAGTCCTGGGTTGTGTTCATTATTGTTGATTTAAAATGGAGAATTCTTGATGTCCTTAATTTCTGTAACCTGGTCTGATAGCAACTATATGATCTTGTTTTGAATTTCTGGGCTGAGGTTTGTTGGGCTGTTTGGCTTCCTTGTGAGTTCTTCAGGAACAGGGGCATATTTGGCCAATAGTTCAACAGTAGACAAAAAGCTATGACTGTTTGGTGGAGCAATCTCCCTTTCCTTATTTTTGATTCAAGATCTTTATCAATGTTACTATGCAAACACCACAGATCAGATACTCAGCAAGCTTCAAAATGGCAATCCAGATGTTGTGAATCACTATTTCTAGATAAATGCTCTCAGTCTTTAATTCCATTTAGCCAGGCCGAGTAATCAGAATTATTTTCCCGATCCCCAAAAAGCCAACAGTGTTGGTAGTAACGTTTGACCAGTACAGGAGAACAGCATAACCAGGTTTGTTTGTTTGTTTTTATTCCAGCCTTTGACACAGTTTCATAAGATGTTGAAAAGCATTGATTTGTCTTAGACTTATGGGAATGGTCCCTCAAGTTGACAAGGGCCATGTTTTACAATAAAACATTTCTGTTCCAAACTCAATTTCAGCACTACATTTTTACTCGTCAGTGGGATTTTTCTCTAAACAACTCAGTTTGAACTTTACTGGACTAAAGAGATCCTTGGTCGTTGTAAGGTATTAACATTTTCATTCTGAACTAAGTCTGCTCTTGAACACCATCAAGTTCAAATGTCTTGTGCTATTAGGATTAAAAACATTTTCAACAGTTGCTGTCATAATTTTCCATGATTTTGCCACTGGTAGTTGAAGCTGTCATGGGCACAGCGGTTGTAGTGACACTTGGCCACAAATTGCTGTTTTCTAAAAACTTTGATATTTGCTCCCTACTCTTCTTTTGTTTCTTGAACTTAGCAGCTCTAGTCAGTTGTTTCAAGGTTTTTAAAATAGTGCATACATTTCTGCCAATACAAAGACATACAGTGCTCACAGGCAGTGAGCAAGTGTGAAGTTTTATAGTGCAGGAATGCTGCAGAAATGATCTCAAGTTGGTAATTTTGACACGAGTCTCCAAAATCTAGCTTGTATGTGATGTCACCATAAGATAAAGCACCCATATTCAAAACCTAACCAACATTTCGTCAGTAAATTTTATCTCATTGAAAATCTGTGCAACAGCAGTTCAGACTTCACATATTAGTAATAAATACACATCATAGCAACCTAAAACGTCTAATTTAGCTTTTTCTGTATCAAACTTTAAGTAGCATGGCACATCCAAAGCGCACACGTACTTAGTCAAAAAGCCCCAGGCTTGAATCACCAGTGTGTTACTCCAGTTTCAACCTAGTGTAACTCTACTGGAACTAAATAAATGGATTTACATGGCTGTAAAAGGGGAGTATGCAATAGGGAATCTTTATAGCTTAACCTACAATTTTGTCCATGGAAGCACTTGCAATGTGAGCACAAACAGCATTTGCTTTGCTTTCACCAGTCCTGTAGCTGGGCACCAAATGCAAACAAGTGTTGTCAGAAATACACAGATTGCTCTTGAAAACTTGGTCTGTGTCACAGAAACCGAAGACTGGGATGCTGCAACCTAATCTACTGAGAGTCATCACCACTCACTCAGATTTGGCCTGGCAGCCCCCTCCCCATGACAGATGGCCAGCGGGGCCAAACCTAAATGACATTTCCAGCCCTGTAAGCCCAGATGCAATGCTATTGAGTTTGGCCCCACCAGCTTTCTGTTGGACTGAGGGGTGGTGGAGTGATGTTGCGACTCTCTGCTTCAGGTGAAGTCATGGAGTGCCGCTCTGTCTGGTTGGGACTCAATACTTTGTGGGCCCAGGCATGACTGCATCACTTGCACCATTGTAGCTAGCCCTTACTGGTATCTAGCTTGTGACGTGCTTTCTTTGAAACAATATTGCTGAATGAAAGTCAATAATTATCTTCCTGGATATCCATGACTGAATATTATGTGTCCATCTTGAGGGACATTATGGGCACTGAAGGGAATAAAGATTAAATGAAACAGAGGAATTCTTAGAAGCCGCTATTCAAGGGGTCAGGATGCATTGATGTTCACTGACATCATTCTCCCTGCCTGTTTAAATGAGTTGTAAACTCTGAATTGAGACAAGTAAAGGGCATCCTCTTCCTTTATTTACAGACATGCTCGCTATAGTGTGAATGGATCATAGTAGGGCTTACTTGTTTAGCAACAACCATTTTACTTGTACTGTATAACTCCTTATTGTGATAATGGCTTTGGGTGCCCACCATCCATCCAGTCTTCAGCTTGGAGAAGGGTAGTTGGTTAATAACTATGCACAGCCAGCTGTGGAAAAGGCTGCTTTGAGTGGAGGGTAGCAGAGTCTGGCAATGATGGAGTGATTAATTTCATTAAAAAGCCCAACAACAGCAGCAAAAAGTATTTTAAAATGAGGACTTTCCCTCATTTCATGCCAGTCTTGTGGCTTCTCGAAGTACAGCGCTGTAGTGACATAGATCTGTAGTATAGCCCTGGCCTTGACCTAGGAGTCTCATGTTCCTTCAACAGCAGAACCCTCCTTAATCGTTGGGACACCCAGCTGGAAAGAACTGTCAACTAACCAATTGCCTCCATTATCAGAGATCCAGTACAGAATGTGGTGGTGGTTTTTTAATTACTTTAATAACAGTAGAAAGCATGAAGCCATGCAGGAGTTCTATTAAAATTAGATCATATCATTTAGCAGCCACAATGGACCAGGGGAACTGCATAAAAAGAACAATGGGCCTTACAAGGCAGAACTTACAGGTGTGATTAAGGGTATCTACCAAACATTTCTTCTTACAGTAGGTATCTTAGGCCATGTCTACACTAATGAACTTACAGCAGTAGTGATGCAGCTGTGTAGCTGTAAGGTCGCTCGTGTAGCTGCTCTATGCCAATGGGAGAGAGCTCTCCCGTTGACATCAATAATGAGCGGCGGTAACTATATCAGCAGGAGAAGCTCTCCCGCTGACCTAGCGCTGTGCACACAAGCGTTTATGCCGGCGAAACTCATGTCACTCAGAGGAATGTGTTTTTTCACACCTGAGTGACATAAGTTTTGTTGACATACGTGGTAGTGTAGCCATGGCCTAGTGAATACTTTTGACATTCTCATACCAAATATTTAAATCCTGGCAGGGTCATATCAGCCCTCTTGATGTAGTACCGTGCAGCCAGGGGTGAAAGTAAGTTAAAGGACTTACCGGAACGCTGGAGTCCTGGGCAGGGGTGTGGTCTCAACTGGAAGAGGCGGGGCCTTTAAATCAAGATTTAAAGGCCCCGAGGCTCCAGCTGTGGCTGGGAGCCCCAGGGTCTTTACATCACCCCCGGAGCTACTAGCTGCAGAGGCGGCTGGGAGCCCAGGGGCGATTTAAAGGGCCTGGGGCTCTGGCCGCTGCTACCGCAATGGAGCTCCAGGCTCTTTAAATCGCCGACAGAGCCCTGCCACTGCTACCGTGGGGCTTCTTGCAGCCACAGGACCCCTGACCTTTTAAAGCGCTGCCTGAGCCCCGGGGTAGCAGCGGAAGGGCTGCGGTGGTGATTTAAAGGGCCAGGGCTCCCCACAACGGCTGGAGCCCCGCCCCCTTTAAATCACCACCGGAGCCCTGCTGCTGCTACCCTAGGGCTCCGGCAGCAGGGCTCAGGAGATGATTTTAAAGGGCCCTGGGCTCCGGCCGCTGCAGGGAACCCCGGGCCTTTTAAATCGGCACCCTGGGGAAGCCGGTCGGGTCCGGCACGGCATACTGGCTCTTGCCGGTACGCCATACCGACCTGTACAGGCTTACTTTTCACCTCTGTGTCAGCTGACCCTGTGGTCTTTCAGATAAAACCTAGGGAACATACTTCCTGTCTGCTAAGTCTAGTATACTAGTTGCATGGAAATTCTGGTGAGTAGGGTATTCTTCCAAGCACTGAACTAATTAAACAATCAATGAATGAATTAATAATGATTCATCAAGGAATGATCCCAGCTTCCAACAGTGACCAATATTTTCCAAAGCAACTGATGACTTTGGGTGCCTGATGTTTAGTTTAATTTAATGTAATGGGGCCTGATTTTCAGAAAGTCCTAAGCATCTGCTCTTTGAAAAAAATCAGGCCCACTATCTCAAGTTGGGATCTAAAACAGAGGTACCCAAAATCTCTAGTCACTTAGAAAAGTCTTGATCATTTTTTTTTTTTTTTTGTAAGCAGCTTGTGTAATTTTAAACATTAGAAATTTGGAAAGGGGAAAATTGACAAAATTAATTTGTGTTCAGCATGCCAATAAGTGATCCATTTGGGGTGTGTGTGTGTGTGTGTGTGTGTGTGTGTGTGTGTAATATGGTGACCATATATAACATGTAGATTCTTGTTAAAAGTGCAATTAGGTCTATTAAAATTCCTCGTTTTAAGGTGCAGATATACCCAATGAACTTACGGTCCAGGAAACTGTTGGCATACTCTGCATTGTGAATCGTGTTTATTCCCGGCTAACATTTGGATTAAATTATCCCTCCTAAATCAGGTTCACCAAGTGAGTATAGAACAAAGTCTAGCAGCCACCTTGCAGTGCACATTTTGAGCAACAGCTCATTGTTTAAATGCCATAAAACCAGAATTTGGAGTGGTTGTTTTTCAAACTGAGGGGGAATTTATACATAAATCTTTTCTTTACCTAAGAAGAGGAGTAAGTTGTTCCACTAGAATTTTCTTACTGTAAGAAAAATGACCCTGTTTATATCTCTTCCTAGAGAGAGAAATAGCTCTGAAAAAGCTCATTAGTATGTACGTCAGCTCTTTAGTTCCCAGATTTCTCAATCAAATGACTAAAAACGTAGCCATATCCAGTTTAAGACAGGTGAGTCAAGGGCTTGGCTTTGAAAAATAAGAACTACTGTATCGCGGTATCCCCATTAAAAGTTGGCGCTTGTCTACACTTGAAATGCTACAGCTGGTCCTCTGCAGTGCTTCAGTGTAGATGCTACCTATGCCAACAGAAGGGGCTCTCCCATCAGTGCAGGTTCACCTACCTGAGAGGTGGCAGCTGAGTTGAAGAATTCTTCCGTCAACGTAGCACTGTCTCAGTGTCCTAGAGCCCGGGCTGCACCCCGAGCCCGACTGTCTACACCTCAGTGAAACAGCCCAGTAGCCCGACCCTGAGTCAGCTGGCACAGGCCAGCCATGAGTTTTTAATTACAGTGTAGGCATCCTGTTAGGGTACATCTACACAGCCGCTGGGAGTTGTAATTCCCAGCTCACGTAGACGTATATCATCTGCTCGAGCTAGTGCACTAAAAATAACCGTGCGTCCATGGCAGCACAAACAGCAGCTGGGGCTAGCTGCCGGAGTACGTACCAGGATCTCAGCTGGGATTGTGCTCAGGCGGCTAGCCCTTTCTGCCACCCATGCCCCTGCCACCACACTGCTATATTTAGTGTATTAGCAGGAGCTGAGTTAGTGCTTGTAAGTCTGCCCAAGTGGGGAAATTACACCCCCAGCAGTGGACATCTAGCCTGAGACAGTTACCAGACTGAATTCCTGACATTACTGGAAAAACGAGGCATCCTTGTGGCACTTTAGAGACTAATACATTTATTTGGGCATAAGCTTCTGTGGGCTAAAACCCACTTCACCAGATGCATGAAGTGAAAAAGATAGTAAGCGGTATAAATATTACAGCACATGAAAAGATGGGAGTTGCCTTACCAAGTGGGGGATCAATGCTAATGAGGCCAAGTCACTTAAGGTGGAAGTGGCCTATTCTCAACAGTTGGCAAGAAGGGGTGAATATCAAAGGAGGAAATTTACGTTTGTAGTGCTAACGAGGCCAATGCAATCAAGGTGGATGTCACCCATTTCCAACAGTTGACAAGAAGGTGTGAGTATCAGCAGAGGGGGAAATTACTTTTTGTAGTGACCCAGCCACTCCCAGTCTTTATTCAGGCCTAATTTGACGATGACACATTACTGGATATGTCAAGCGTTCAGCAGTTTGTTAAAAGAGAGCAAGAACAACCAGTGATGATTAGTTTGTTTTGTTATACGGCTGTATAATAGTTACGGTAGTTTCCCTTTTAATAAGAGGCACCTTTATATGTGAAATGGACAAAATTCTCAGCACATAAGAATCGGAGTAATCCTGTTCTTGTACTTTAGACCTGCATTTGAGCAGCTCCCCAGCTGGCGAAAGTCAGCCTCAAAGACCAGGTTGATTTACAATAAGTAAGGATCTGGTCCATTCTTTATATACAGAAGCTGTTATTGATAAAGGGAGAAACTGGGAAATGGCTTTGCTTGGCTCTTTCTCTCTGGGTTCCGTTACCCAAGGTGAACAACTTTAGGTGGCTGGAAGGTTAAAATGCCTTGGAGAAATCAATCTTTCACCACAACGGATTACTGTGAATTTATGCAAGTTTCTCTTTTAGTTTATATTGAAGCACGGAAATCTACAGATCTGATCTCAGAAAAGTGTTTGGACTGGGGCAGTAATGCCTTGTGTATCTTTACTTTGGTGTTAAGTGCATTGCAGATTATATCTACAGGCAAATGCAGCCACTTGCGGTAGTGACAGCATGGCAGACTCTCTGTGCTAGCAACATCACATAACCAAGTGTTGTGGAAGGAAAGTAAAGGATAACTTGTTGAACTGAAATTGTAAAGCACTATGAGTGGGCAGAATGTAAATGCTTCTCCTACCCATCAATTCCTGTCAAGCCTCCATTGTTTCTTTGTAATTCTTAGTCTTAAATAGAACTATGAAACATTTTTATTGTGCCTTGAGATCTTTACTAAGCGGTTACGTTTAGGGTTGGATTTTTCAAAGCTGCCAAAGGAATTTGGACAGCTAGTTCCCATTAGAAATTAGCTGGGTGTCCAAATGTCCTAGACAACTCTACAAATCCCATCCTTAAGCTTTATCTGGGTGTAGGTGACTTTCATCTAGATGAATGTCAAAACTTTACAGTCATACATAGGGTTTATTTCTTCCACCATTGACATGCAGCCATCTTTGGTCATGCCATGTGTTACTGTGAAAAGAAGAGCTGTGACTTATCTAGTCAAAGCTCTAGGGTTGTCAGCATGTAGGGAGACAGAATTTCTCTTTAACACATGTAATACATTTTCATAAGACTCTGCGATTTCATCCCTATTCCCTTCTGGTGCCAGGATACTTAAAAGGATTGCATCAGATAAAGGGAGTAAAACCAAAAAGGTGCATAATTGTGGGGGGGGTTATTTCTTTTTTTGCTTGAAGTTTGCAGAAGAATATTTTTGCTCCACCATCAAAGAAGGTGACACTTATCTAATATTCCAAAACAAGAATGGAATTTAATGAAAAAAATAAAGCACAGGGCTGAAATGGTTCACTGCAAAAGTTACTTCCTCTGCAAAAGTGCCTGCGTTACCTTTCTTCTCTTGCTTTAAAAGCAAAACTAAAGTTAATGTGGGTGGAAACTATGTTCTATATATACAGTAAAAAGTGAGAGTTTAATTGATTAGTTCCAATTTTGGTTCATTTTCCATTCAGCTTTGTCACACTTTAGGTTCCCTCCTCTTTGAAGCAAATCTGAATTGGAGGTCGGTCCAGCAGCGTTTATTTTGTTTTGTTTTTTTTTGTTTTTGAAAAAAATAATAAATGTTCATCCATCTCTTAAACCCCCCTTAAGTTTTGGGGACTCTTTTATGTGACGCGCAAACCCCCTGCCTCCCCCAATTAAAAAAAAAAAACCCACTCCTTAGATCCTTTGCCACTTGGGTTTAATTTTGGCTGGATTGAAACCACACTCTAGATTTCCCACTGTAAACTTACAGGCATAAAATGCATCACCAGTAGCAGTTCTGTGGTGTAGATGCCAAATAACTAGGCTGTGGCAAACCTTTTACTTTGGTCCAACATCTTGTGCTGTATCTTACTAAATCAGCATCCAGAGTTTTGTTTTCTCTGAGATTCAGCCCTGCTAAAACAGAACTAGGTATTGGCAGGTAATTGTGTTCCTGCAACTAGAACTAAAATACAGATTCATAGAGTCTTCTTGATAGGCATTTTCTCCATGAAAGCTAATGGACACCGAAAGAGGCAATTTTCAGAATGAGGATAAAGCTGCTAAGATCTCTCATATTAGCGTTAATGCACTGATGTGCCAACTCTGTAATCATTGTGCTGAATTGCCCAAAACCACCTCCCTTCTCCAATTCACATTATACAGAGGGGAATTTTTTTCTGACTCAGCTAGAGTGCTTTCACTTCTCTTACACGGAAAATACCTACCATAAACAAACAGTTCAGCTGTCCCCTGCATGCGCTTAGCTGGATCTGGTCCATAGGAAAATGCCATTTCATCTAAATCAAAACTTTCTATGGGACTGTTGATTTTGATGACATTTTGTTTAGAAAGAAGTTGAAGAGCATTTTGGCCTTTTTTGAAAGGAGTTGTTTCCATTTTCATTTCAAAGCAACTTTTGAAATTTCTTTATTTTAAATTTAAAGTAATGTTGCAATCTGAGCAAAACATTTCAATTTTATCAAAATGGAATCTTTCGATTGACCCAAAACCTTTTTTTTTTTTTTTTTTTTTTTTTTTTGCAGATTTAGTTTTGCAGGCAACTTTTGAAAATTTGGTTTCATTCAGTTGAGAACTTTCGGAAATGTTGGAATTTCTAGCGGATCAGAAATTCCAAGTTTCAACGAGCTTTACTCTTTGCACTTATCTGAATTCCTAGACTGCTCTTGTATCAGTGTCCTGGTTCCATACTACAGAGCTAGGGAGTAACTGGCAATAATAGAGATCTAAACCCCACTTCCCTTCCCTTCAAAGAATGGTGCCAATAGCAACTTTACTAAAATACCATTACCCGATAGACACGTGATTATCAATGTTCAATAGCTTGGGGGGCATATAACTGGCGGTAGTGTTGTTCATACTTTTAAGATTGATCCTAAAGTCAGCTTTGCAAAGGTCTACATCTACCCTCTGCGCTCAATCCTAAATTGTGCACAACTAAAGGTAGACAGAGACACACACACACACACAGTTATCATGGATGTATGTACAATAGTGGGTCAGTGGATATCCAAAATGATGTGGGTGCAGTTTTAAAGCCCTTGCCCTGTGTATGTAGTTAAGCATTTGCACTGATGAAATAGGTGTTTTCATGCATAAATAAAGGTTTAGTAAGTCTTGCAGTGTCAGATTAGGCACCTTCCTTGGAAAATGTGGTGGTAACTGACAAAGTAATCTCTCTCACTTGTGTTCATATAGATTTCATATTCCCCCACTGTTTGAATATTATGCGCTTTAGTGGATAAATTAGTCAGGACAGTCTTTCAGCACTCCTGTACTCTAGAGCACACTAATTTTGTCTTGTGGCATAGATATCCTAGCTATGTCGGAGGACCAGAAGAAGCTAGCAATGCAACACAACATGTGGGAAGGACTGTGCTGTAGTGCCAGCAAAGAGTCACTTGTCATGCACAATAGCTGTTGGCAGAGCATTTGTATGTCAGAACTGGGAGAGCTGCCAATGGAAGCAAACTAGTTTGAGTTCGCCATTGATGGCCATCTGAAAATAGCCTTTCACCAGCCGTAAACAAAAAAGGATGACTCAGCAAAATGGAGAATGGACTTCTATGCACCAACACCACCACACCAAAAAAGGCTGGATGTGTGTCTTCAAGCCAACTTCCCTTTGCAAGAGAGAAACCCTGCACTTCAGACAACAAAGGTTTCAACTAAGTCTGTAAAACTGAGGTTGAACTGAAGTCGTGTTCATACGTTGGAGATGAGAGTTAAACCGCTGAACTCCTTGAAATTCAGAAGTCTTGACTGGAGGAGCCATCTATGTACTTGCAATGCCACCCGCTTGTTATTACAAGAATGAGGGGATTACATACCACTTCTGCACAGAGATTCCCTGGCATATCTCCATATATTTACTATCTCATAGAGCTGAAAGGGACCTTGAAAGGTCATCAAGTCCACTTCCCTGCCTTCACTAGCAGGACCAAGTACTGATTTTGCCCTAGATTCCCTAAATGGCCCCCTCAAGGATTGAGCTCACAACCCTGGGTTTAGCAGGCCCATGCTCAAACCACTGAGCTATCCCTGATACACATGCGATCTTCACTATTCCCCAACACTTTTGGGGTAGGGAAAGCCACGCTTTTTGATTCACCTCTGGTCACTTGTTCAGGGAACATCGCAGCCCAGCGGCAGTTGGAGAACTGGCTACAGAGGTGCTCGTTAACTCTGCCAAAAGCTTGCTAAGGATTTTGCTTTTCCAACCGGCAGAGCATGTTCCATGTGTATGTTGCTTAGGTGCTACTAGAGGTGGGCCAGAACATCAACCTGCATCTGAGCACCTTGAACCATTGAAAACCTGGTCAGAAATTTGTGGGTTAGCCAATCCCTTGTGTTTCCAATGATACAGAAGAACAGTAGTAGCTTAGTGGTTTTAGAGGGTAGCTACCTCCCTTCCATTTCACACTGCGGGTTTTAAAAGCTCTGAGTTGAGCCTCAATCTGTTTTATTAAACTACCTTTACCAGTAGCTGTTGTTTAGACTGAGTGTTAATGTGTCTCTGCTCTGACCTAGTGAGAGAGGACAGGATCTGGGAGGACCTAAGTGATAGGAGGGAAAGCAGCTGTATACAGGTAGCTACCACTCCTAGGTTTCCAGCTGCCTCCCTGCTGCAAGAATCCAGCAAGGTGCGGGTCTGTGACGCCATGTTAAATCGCAGCAGGTGTGAGGGAGCAGGAGGGTCCCAAAGCACAAGTTTCAGGAGGAGGTGGAGCAGGAAATACTAGCCTCCAATGGCAGGCTGCCAGCACTGGTGTGCGTACTGAGGAGGATTTGGCGGCATTTTATCCCTGCTTTGCCCAGGAGGAAACAAGGTGCCCAGCAGTGGTGAGCAGGTCTGTTGTGTCCCTTCTCTACCATGCCAGCGGCAATTAGTAATACTAGGGGCTTATCTATGCAAACACTTAGTGCATGGCAAGCAGGAGGTGTACATATACCCTGCAGCGCACTACGTGTCCATTAAAAATCCCCTTGTGCACTTTGAGCTATCCCAGCAGTTCTCAAAGTGGCGGTTGTGATACTGTTTTAATGGGGTCGCCAGGGCTGTCTTAGACTTGCAGGGGTCCGGGGCCAAAGCCTGAGCCCCATGGCCCGGGGCTGAAGCTGAAGCCCAAGGGCTGCAGCCCTGGGTGGCAGGGCTCAGGTTACAGGCCCCGTCTGCAGCTGAAGCCCTTGGGTTTTGGCTTTGGTCCCCCCACCCACCCCGGGCGGTGGGGCTCAGGCTTCGGTTCCCCTCTCCTGGGGTCATGTAGGAATTTTTGTTGTCAGAAGGGGGTGGCGGTGCAATGACGTTTGAAACCCCCAGCTCTGAAACAGGACTCGTGCCAAGCTCACTAGGAAATTGTTAGTGGGCAGCAGCAGGGACCACATGGACATAGTGCACAGCAGGCTAGTCCAAGGTCGATTTACACCCCAAGTGTTCATCTAGACCAGAGGTGGGCAAACTATGGCCCACGGGCCACATCTAGCCTGCGGAACCCTCCTGCCTGGCCCTTGAGCTCCTGGCCTGGGAGGCTCGCCCCCGACCTCTCCCCTGCTGTTCGCCCTCCCCTGCAGCCTCAGCTCACCCCGCCGCTGGCACAATGCTCTGGGCAGCACAGCTGTGAGCTCCTGGGGCAGCGCAGCTGCAGAGCCTAACCCGGTCTCTGTGCTGCACGGTGGCGGCAACGTGTCTGGCTCCAGCCGGGCGGCACGGCTGTAGTGCCGCCAGCCACCGGTACTCCAGGCAGCGTGGTAAGGGGGCAGGTTGCAGCAGGGGAGTTCAGGGTGGGGGGCAGGGGTGTAGATAGGGGTCGGGGCGGTTTGGGGGCAGGAACAGGAGTTGAATGGGGGCAATCAGGAATGAGAGGAGGGGTTGGATGGGGCGGCGGGGGGCAATCAAGGGTAGGGGTTCTGGAGGCTGTAGGGTCAGGTAATGGGGGAGGTTGGATGGGCAGGAGTCCGGCAGGGGTGTCAGGGGGCAAGAAGCAGGGGGGCTCAGATAGGGGGCAGGGCTGGGCCACACCTGGCTGTTTGGGGAGGCACAGCCTCCCCTAACTGGCCCTCCATATAATTTCCAAAACCCGATGGGGCCCTCAGGCCAAAAAGTTTGCCTGTCCCTGATCTAGACAAGACCTAGGTCTGTTTCTCTAACAAAGCTTTGAACAAACTACCCCCCCCGTATTTACCAAAGTACAAACTAGTCAGACACTGGAGTAGAGGAAGCAGTGGGGAATGCTCTTGTTCATGGAGTTTTAATCACAATTTTATTATTCGTTACTTGCGTAACGATACTGCTTAGGCATGATCGACCAACACATCATAAGAGACCGTCCCTGCCCTACGGAATTTGTAATCTAAATAGATCATAATAATAGTACGTTTCATCAGGAGATCTCAAAGCACTTTTCAATGGTCAGCAGTGTTAGTCCCATTTTGCAGATAGGGAAACTGAGGCACAGAGCAGTGCTGTGACTTGCCTTAGGTCAACCAGCAGCAGAGCCAGAAATTGAATTTGGAGTTCCTGAGTCCTAGTCTAGTGCTACAGCCACTGGGCCACACTGCTCTGAGCACTTTGAGACCACCAGTAAGAGAAAGGAAATAGCTCTCTTTTACAGAGCGGGAACAAAGGCACAGAGATTGTGACTTGGCTAAGGCTTAATGGGAAGACTATGACAATACTGGGAAGTGAACACAGATATCTAAGTCCCTGTCCTGTGTCTTAGCTACAGGCCCATCCTTCTGGAGCTAGCTGTGGGTGTTTGTGTTTCTAGAAACGTTTGTTACTGGGCTTTGTTCCCATTAATAACTGGGAGGAACTTTTATTCGTGTGAGCTTGGGTAAATATGTATGAATGAGGGTATTCGTGCTGGAAGTGTTAGCTATGCTGTGTACACAGTGACTGGGTTTGAATGAGGACAAGAAAAGGTTGAATATTGGCCATCAGATTTTATAAATATGGCTTCTCCCTCTCCTCAGTCAGGAAGGAAACCAGCTATTTTTAAGATCTGGCATTTACTTATGCAGCCAAATAGAATGCAAGAGGTGGATGAAAAGATTTAGACTGAGTTTCCGAGGCCTGTACACCTTCTGCTGTCTCTCTCCTTAAGCACGCCTCTCCCTGACAGACTCCCAATCCCTGCAGGCACCATTCTAGTTTATAACATTAGGGCATCCAGACAGGGAACAGAAATGATACCATGTGACTTAGAACCCAGTCACACAACGGGCACAGCAGATTCCAAGTATTTGAAGGAGCACATGCTGTCGTGCTGTGGACAGTTTGCAAACACCACCAATGTAAGGTGTTCATAAGAACTACACCTTGAACTGCAAACCACCAACACAAGTCACAGCAGAATAGGCCAAATTCAGACAGGCCGTCGTTTATGTGAAACCGCTCTAGTCTGCAGCTCCCCAACCAGGCACCACATGTATTAAGCATAGGGATGAACATGACATTTAAAATCTATGGATCAGCATCAAGCTGGTTTTCTTCCACCCCCCCAATCCCTCCAACTGCCGTTTCATATAAAAATATTCCTTTTTGTCTATAGTCCCCTTCTTTTCCTGTTTTGCCATGTGCTCTGTTTCCATGCTTTGCATCTCTGCCCCTCTCTCCTTCCCTTCCAGAAATGGTGGTGGTTGTATCGATAGCAGGAACTTCTTCAGGGATTGGCGACAAAGGGGACATTGCAAACTAAGAAAAGCAAACCCCTCCCCCTTCTCCCCCTCCCCCATTTGCCTGATTTTTCAGTGGGCTGCTGCTCAGGAGTGCTGCCAGCTTTTTTGCCGCCCTAGGCAGCAGAAGGTCTTGCCTCCGAAATACCACCCCTGACAGGCGGTGGAAGGTCTCCCCCCCCCGAAATGCCGCCCCCAACAGAGGCAGCAGAAGGTCCCGCCCCCGAAATACCGACAAGGACTGGGGCGGCTGAAGATCTGGCCACCGGGGTCGCTGCCCCCCAAATGTTAGTGCCCTAGGCGACCGCCTAGGTCACCTAATGGGTTGCGCCGGCCCTGCTGCTGCTTTAAAGGCACAATGCCTCTAATGTAAACACGCTTTGTACTGATTTTATTGCCTACTGATCATGTGTTATTGTCCCTGATCCCTTGAGTAGATAAGTGTAACTGAACCTCAGCGGACTCAAGGGAACTACTGGGACTTTGAATCTCTGGGGCAGAGGCAGCAGTGTAGGGTGAGGCAAAATTTAAAGTGTGGAACCTTTCCCACCACCTTTCCCCCAGGCATCATTCTTAGACAATACTGTTAACTAACAGATTTATTGGCTGGGTGTAGAGTTTATTCTACACCTAAGCTCTGAACGGAAAATGAATGATTGCAATTGCAAGTTTTCCACTAGGGCAGTGACATGTTAGCTAATGGGATTAAGAGATTTGGATTCTCTCAGCCTCTAGGCTTCCTAGATGATGATGGGTGAGTCACTTAACTGACACACCCCACTTAACCCATCTTTGTAAAGCACCTTGAGATCCTAGGAGGGAAGTTTGATGCAAGTGCAAGGTACCCAAATTGTGGATGTATAGCCACACGTAGCTCTTTGTGGTCCCACCTACAGTTGTAATGGAGTTCCTCGCACTAAGCTGATTTCAGGAAGAGCAATCCAAGTGTTTGTCACACTAGTGAATCCATGCCATGTGAGCCACTCAAGACATCACGTGGAGCATTAAGCAAGCTGGCATGAAGGGGAGAAAGAAAGGGACTTTAGGAGATGGAACCGGAGACTCAAGGGCTGCATAAGTAGCACTGCAGACCATGGAGAGAAAAGAGTAATACTGAACTCTATCAAAGCACAGAGTTTTGATCTACTTCGAAGCATTTCTAAAGAGAACTGTTCAGAAGCGTTGTCACGTTCTCTACTCTTAAATCTAGTTGCAGGCTGTTATTTATGAATGCACTGTCAGATTTCCTTGTGCTGTAGTTTTTTGTGGGATGGTGAAGATACATACCCTCAGTAGAATTTGAACATGAAAATAGAAGGGTTATTCCTGATCTCCTTGGGAAGGGTGCTCCTGAGGCTTGGTGCTGCTGTTCAGAAGGGTCCAAGTGCAGTCTATATACCAGGGCTCTATGGGATGTGATGTGCTGAACAAATTGCAGCTATCCTGGGTAGCTGTGTTGGTGCCTCTTCAAACTTCCTTCCTGCAGCATAACAATGAAGAGTCAGGACTGTGAGGTTTTCACAGCAACTGTGTGCCATATTGACCTACAGCCACTGAAGACAAGCAAAGGAAGGAGCGTGGCTTCCGTTTGGTTGAAATGCAGCTTGGATTAATGCTAACAATATCTGGGTGGAGCGATTCTGTTCCAGCTAGCCTGGTCAGGCGTTCTTCCTGCTCAGCATTTTCTGTAGCCCAATGTTAGAGTTAATTTAGTCATTTGTGAACTTGTGTTCTTCCTTGAGGGGTTTATCTGCAACTTCAAACTGCTTCCCTGGAGTCTTGTCTCCACTAAGAAAACGTACACTGGAATATCTGTGTAATTACAGTGAGGCAAGTGCAGCATACAGCCCGGGTTGCATGGAGTGGGGCTTACACCCGTGTATCCTGACTCAGTATTTTAGCAAATCAAGCTAGACAGCTATAAGCCCAATTTTGTGCCAGTGTAGCTTGTCTAGGTCCCAGGTTTACCATAGTGTAGCTACAGCAATACAGCTATTCTAGGAGAGATTTTCTTATGGTAGACAAGACCTAAGTCATTTTTACAGGTGTAAGCTCCCCCAAATACAAGCATTAACTTTTTATTTCCCACAGGTAGCTAATGGCCTGGTTATCAACAATGTTTAGTACACTAGCAGCAAGCTGTAGCTATGAGTCAGACCACCACATGACTAGCAAAATAAAGAACAGCCAAAGAGGTGGTGTGTAAATACAGCAGGAGTGAGGGAAGAGTTGGTTACACCAGCAAATATACAGTTACACAAGTCCCATACCCCCAAGTTTCTTAGTGATTAAAGTATGAAGGGTTCCCCAAAGTCTCTCCTTTAAAATGCTCAATAGCCATTTTTGTAAAGAGGAAGGCCCCTATCACAGGCTCTTTAGCCAGCACCCGTTCCCTTAGCATTCCTGCTTTCTTCTACTACTGATTGAGAGGTAGAAGAACCTGTATTATTTCAGGCCCCAGAATTCTCCCATTCCCAGCATGCCTTGTTAAAAGAAACTAGCAGCACTCCTCCTCTTTCAGAGTGAAAAGCTTCCTTCGTGCTATGTTCGGAGGCACCCTCTGAGGCGGGGGCAAGCGTCCCAAGGTCTACTTCCTGTTTTCTCCTAAGAGAAAAGTCCAATAAGGGTGAGATAAACACTACGAGCTGAGCCACTCCCTTCCCCATTTTTATTTTCTTTTCTTCGAATCATGGCCCTAGCAGCAATTGGGGGCAAAGGGGCTTTGCCCGTCCTGGGGTCTTGGCTGCACTGCAATAGCTAACCCATAATGTAGCTGTGCTTTTCTGCAGCAAGGTGGGCTTTGTGCCAGCATGATGTACCGGCAGGGCTGGTCTGAGGGGTTGTGTTGCCCAGGGGAGAAAATGCTCTTGGGGCCCTGCCAAATGGCTGAGCATTGAAAAACCCCACCACACAGTTTGCACCCTTCACCCTTACTGAATGTTGATTTGGAGCCCTTGAAAGCTGGCACCCAGGGTAACTGCCCTGATCACCCACCCCTAAGGGGTGTCCTACTGATTGGTCCCTTGTCCCTTTTACATGAATTTGGTTTCACAGGTTTAAATTTCCCTACTCTTGGCAAATCCTTAGTCCAGTTTCTCGAAGAGTATGGCTGTTTCTTCCCAGGCGCTTTCCTTTTCTCTGTGATGGTTGACACCCACTGCTCCCGCCTCTGAAAAAGCGAGTTCAGGAAGTGTCTCTGCCCACACTGTCAGAACACCATTTAATTGCAGTTGCATGTGGGGAAGAACAATGCATGGTGGAAAGGAAATTATAGGGCCCAGGCCCTCAGCACTCATGTGCTGTAGATTTTTATCTCTACTTCCTGGTCAAAGCGCTGCTCTGGGAATTGGGGCATCTGGGTTTTGTTCTCATCTCTATCATGTCATGTGGGGAATTGATTTAGGCTAGTGGCTCTCACCCTTTTCCATACTGGGTCCCCGTGTTACAGCAGAAAAAGCTTTTTGTCTATTCCTAGCTATCCCTAAAGAAATGAAGGATGGTTGTGACCCTCTGGCCCCATTTGCTACCCTGAAAACTCATGATTTAACCTCTTTCAATATCCAGGTCTAACTCTGGCCACCAAAAACAATTTTTAACCAAACTTTCCATTTTTCTCTGTACCTTGGTGATGTTCGTGTAATTAACCAATCTCTTAACGTAAGCTTTGTGATATTCTGCTTATACCTGGCAGTAAGTTATCATTCTCCACTGACAGTATAACCCAGCGGTGAGTGTGTATTACTCTGCGTCCAATTGGCAGAGGCTATGAGCTTGTTACAGCCTCATCTATAGAGTCTTGGCTATTTCACTCAAGCTGTAGTAACCTGTGTTTTCAGCCCGAGAGGTGTCTGGTGGTATGTCCTCCAGGATGGGTAGCTAGCACAACAGCTCCGTATTTCTCCTGGACTAAGGGTGAAATCTCTCCTCCTCTAAGTGATTTGATCAAGCAGATAGAATATATAGTCTGTCTTTAACCGAAACCGCATCTATGCTCAGATTAGATTCTCAGAAGGAAGATACTATGGAAATACGGTGGGGTTTTTTTTTATTTTTTATTTTTATTCTCCCCCAAAGTGAAGGGCCTGCCAAAACAGGCCTCCTGTTCTAAGTTGTTTTCTTCACTAGAAGTGTGAAAAAAAAATCTGAAACTACCCTCAAACATATGATTTTGACTGAAGAAGTGGAGGAGGAGCTGTGAGGCAACATTGCTACTTTCTCTAGGCTAGAAATGTGGTACTCTGCCAATGCATTAACTTTGTCGATTGCCCATGAGCAGCTTGTTACGCAGCTGGAAAGTTAGTATGCGGGAAGATCCGGGCCCAGATCCTCAAAGCTATGTAGGTGTCTAACTCTCATGGGTGCTAAGTGCCTAACTAACATTGAGGGTCTGGGCCTAACTTTCCCACTGGTGAGGCAAAAGGGTTCACTGAGCAAAACACTATGCAGAGGAAAGCTTCCTTGTGTCCCTTGCTCTTTTAGAAGTGCTTGATTTCCCTTACCATGCCCATACCCTGCACGTATATGGTTAGACATTTGTCCCCTCTTTGGGCATATAGCCCAGTCCTGCGCCTGTTGCAACCGGTGAGAGATTTCCCATTGACTTGGAATACAGGATTGGACCCATTTGTTATGTAGCCGTGGAGAACTCCTGGGATAAAGCACCATCTCTGTGCCCAATGACCTCTCCTCTGCTGTGCTCCAAAGCCATTCAGACATCGCTAACTGTGTCCTGTGCTGTAAAGTATGAAGGCCTAACTGAGTCAGGGAGAGCCTCCAGTGCTCCAAAGAGAGCTCCTGAAATATATGCCAGTATTAATACCCTCCTTGTTCACTGATTGTTCTGCACCAGCACTACTCTTCCCTGCTCCTGGGTTTTGTTTCCTGCAGGAGCATTCCCTTTTCCCTCAAGACCACGGTGGCAAGTGCAGGATGAAACTCCACTTTCAGCTTCACACTGCAGATCAATTGCTCATTTTACATTTAAAATGCCAGACTGAACTCCCATTGATGTCAATGAGTTTTAGGGTCCTACATTTCTGTCAGTGCCATCCACCAGACGGCCTTCTTCAATCCCTGTTTGTTGCTAGAAAGGGATAGTAATGTAAGTGCCTTTCAGATGTGTGGCATTAGTCACTTACCACTCTAGCAACAGAGACCAATGCAGTATGAACTGAGTTATACTGGCATGGCACTCAAGCGGTTAATGGAGAGTCTTGTTTTACCATCTGCACAGGAAAATGATTCTGTAGCCTTTTTCTCCATGAAATAGGCCTCTATCCTTCCTGGCTATCTGCATCCTGCAGTAATTTCCTCCCCTCAGCTAAAATGAAGTTTATCTGTAAAATAATTCTTAGAGTTGCTATATGAGCAACAAGCAAGAGAGATAATTAGAATCATTCTTTCTTGCAGTGCAATGGTATGATTCCAGCGACTCTGAATGAATCAGTGTGCCCTGCTGGTTAGTGTAGTATTCTCAACCCTGAAAAGTTGAATAGATTTTTCTTTTGGGTGGAGACTGGAGTGGATACTTGTTCTTGTAAAAAAAATTAAGTGCCTGATCTTGCAGTTGTAAGCTCTCGTTGTCATCAGATTAGGGTTACCATACGTCTGGATTTTCCCGGACATGTCCGTCTTTTTGGGCTCCAAATCCCCGTCCGGGGGGAAATCCCAAAAAGCCGGACATGTCCGGGAAAATCGGGACATGCGGGGCCGGCGGTGCTGGGCCGGGGGTCGGGCCGGGGGCCGGGCCGGTGGTGCGGTGCCGGGGGACGGGCCGGCGGTGCCGAGCCTGGGGCCGGGGCCGGGGGGTGCTGAGCCAGGAGCCGGGCCAGGGACCGGCAGTGCTGGGCGGGCCAGGGGTGCTCGGCCGGGGGCCGGGCCCAGGGCCAGCACCCCAGGGCCCGAGCCGACCCAGGCTGGAGATGCCGGGGGGGCCAGACTGGGCCACGCCTCCTCCCCCCACACCCCCCTTACCTGCTTCAGGCTTCCTGCGAATCAAATGTTCGCGGGAAGCAGGCGAGGGGG
This sequence comes from Trachemys scripta elegans, assembly GCF_013100865.1. NCBI lineage: Eukaryota > Metazoa > Chordata > Testudines > Emydidae > Trachemys > Trachemys scripta. Next base: position 13,977,658 of record NC_048302.1, read on the forward strand.
CGGAGTTGGGGCGGGGACTTTGGGGAAGGGGCGGAGTTGGGGGGGGCGGGGCCGGGGCCCCGTGGAGTGTCCTCCTTTTGGAGGCTTAAAATATGGTAACCCTACATCAGATGTGTTTTGCACAAGTGAAAGTTACTATACAAAATGTAAGGCAGTAGAGAAGCAGGCCTCACAAGTGCAAAGTATTTTTAGGAACAAATATCCAAGTCAGGCTGAAATAACACGTGTGTGTGTGTGTGTGTGTGTGTGTGTGTGTGTGAAATTAATAACATTCTCTGCCTAGGGATAGTATACTAAGTTTTATTATATTTTTGGATTCTGACAAGTTTTACAGTGTTTTCCATTCTCTGAATATTTCAGAGTGAATTATACTCATAGGCCAGAGACTTAAAGTTCTTGATCCAAAGTTTGGAGGTGTTGAAATGCTGCATCATAGCACAGATTCAATTCTAGTAAGAGGTTGGTTATTGTACATGAGGTAATTCAGACAATGAGAGTTTTAAACGTTCTTTGAAGACAGAACATTATGTAAGCGTTGATTATTGTATTAGTGTGACATGCAGCCTTAGTAATAGACGCGCTCTTTGGAGGCGAGGCAGCATAGATTAAGGATTGAAAAGGTTTTCTTTTTTGTCCATGGGAAATTATATAAATGAATTTAAGTACCAGGGAGGGCTGAGTTTTAATTTCAGAAGAGAGAAATAAAACCAAATGGAAAAGATGAGGGAAAACAATCACAAGCAGCAGAGAATCGTCTACTGTGGGAATGGAACGCTTTATATGTTGTACTTTGTTTGTTTGTGTGTATCAGAATGGCTATATTTTCTCTCCAATAAAAGCTAACTTGAAAAAAGCCTATACTTCCATGGAGTCTGAATGGATATATCTTAGTATATGCAGTTCCTAGGACCACAAGACACTGTGCGGTGCCAGTGTTCCTGTTCCTCAGACGGCCAATCTAGCAGTGGTAGAGGACTGAAATAGTTGGTGCCTTGATGCCATAAAACACGTGGTTGCATTTAAAATGATGAGGTGAAATGATTCTCAGGGTCCCTAGCCAGACAGTGTAGCATAGCCAGAGGATTGTTTCAAAATGATGATCCTTCCATACAATGGTGTAAACTGCAAAGCCAGAGACCATTCAAGAGAGAGAGGGCAGCAGAAGCCTTTGTACAAACACACAGATGGTCAAGTCATAATTGTTACATCAAGGAATGTCCATACAATACTGTGCAATGGGCCTGAGAGAGGCTGGCCTTCTGCAGTGAGAGCAGTACAAGGAGCCTTCCTTCTAACCTCTCTGTCTCCAGCCAGCCATTATTGTGGTCCATTCACTTGGACTGGAGGGCTGATGGATAATCTAGCATTTAGGGTGCTAGCCTGGGGCTTTGGTTCAACTGCCTGCTCCTCCACAGACTTCCCGCATGACTGTGGCAAGTCTCTGTCTCAGTTCCCCATCTATAAAATGGGGATAATCGCACTGCTCTGCCTCGCAGCAGCGTTGTGGGGATAAATACATTAATGATAGTGAGGTAGTCAGACGATAGTAATGGGGGCCATGTAAGCACCAACCATAGGTAGGGCTTGCTAATGCCACTTTATTAATGCCTGTAATACATGGCTAGCAAACAGGGCTGGCTCCAGGCACCAGCCCACCAAGCCTGTACTTGGGGCGGCACCTGGAGGACGGCGGCGCGGCGCTCCAGCCCGAGAGCAGGGCCGCGACTGGGCTCACTGCCCTCCCCGCGGCGCTCCGGCTGCCGGGGAGAGCAGGATCCGCAGCGGGCTTGCCGCCCTCCCCCGGCGCTCTGGCCGCCGGGATGAGCAGAGCCGCAGCGGGCTCGCCGCCGGGGAGAGCAGAGCCCTGGCCGGGCTCGCCGCCCTCCTCCCGGCGCTCTGGCCGCCAGGGAGAGCCGGAGCCCCGGCCGGGCTCGCCGCCCTCCCCCCGTCGCTCCGGCCGGTCGGGGAGAGCAGGCCCATGGCCGGGCTCGGTGCCCTCCCCTGCCGCGCTGGAGGGGGGGGGCGGCGGCGGGAGGCTTTTTTGCCTGGGGTGGCAAAAAAGCCAGAGCCGGCCCTGCTAGCAAAGACTGGACTGCAAGGACTTCCAGTTAGCTCAGCCCCTGTCCGAATGATGAAAGAAGTGAAGAGCCAACCTGTATCTTGACCTTCCTTTGTCACCCGCACAAGCTGGCCTGAAATGTATTAAATAAATAAGGCAGAGAAATCAAAAACGCTCTAGCTAGCTGGAGCCAGACCACTCGCAGCCACATGGCTACAGTTTGTCTAAAAAACAGGCACAATGCCTGATTGTTTCCTTGCAAGTAAACACAACCAGAACAAAGCCTCAGCTGTATGTGTGTGTGCTTGTGAACCTCCTTGTACTTATGTTCCTGCCTGTCCGCGGGCTGGCCAGAGCGATGCCAAAGGGGATGGGTGCAGGATACAAGCCTCGCAAAGGGAGACAAAGGGGAGACATGTGCAAGCAGCGAGAGGACAAATTAACCCCGTGACCTTTCTCGCATGCACAGTGAGACCTGCCATTAACCTGTGCCTCGCTTATGACTCTGCCAGGTCCAAAGATTTTATCCTGTCTGACAGCAGCAGTCCCCAGCTGCTGATCGCAAGTTTAGAAAACAGATCTAGATCTAAATGGAAATGGAGTTTGCAAACCGATTCAGATTAACCAGGCCTGCTTACAATTATTTTAAATTGGCTCTAAAAACAAAACAGCCGCGCCAGTGAAGTTTACAAGCATGGCTAATTTGCTTCCTAACGTGGTCATTTAGTCTTCATGGCAAGAGTGGGTGTAATTTGCAGCCTGGCGCTATCTGTTTGGGTTTTATTTGACATGCACCTGTTAATACAGCACGGCTAATAGGTCGCCCATTATGCTAACTGCTATGCTGATGAGATTTATCTGATTGAAGGCTATGAAATAGCCCTTCCATTTCCACACTGCTGAACAGCTCCACTTTCTGTCTGGCTACGGGGACTCAGAACCTGCGACTTCATTGCCCGTATAAAAGGAGAGGCATCAGTTTTAATATTTGGTATCAGCAGGTATGGCTTATCTGTTCCCACAGTGATAGGCTTAGGTTAACACTAGGGAAAGTTTCCCAGGCTTGACGTTCCCCCAAAGTTATTTTTAATGCCTGAATCTCACAAGGAATAACAAACACTACATTCGATGTAACTTTTGTTTGACACATTTGTCACTGGCTCCTAGTGATAGAAGGAAAGAATGGGGAAACATTTCATGATGCAGTGCTGGGCTGGGGAACAGAACGCAAATTCTATGGTAAAACTATGTGCAAAGCAGTCTGATCAGGTTACTGTCGCTGTTTTCTGTCTTCTGTTTCATTTTTCCATTGTTTAAATGGGCCGGATGGGAATTCGATACATGTCTACAAGCATCTGGAAGGTGAAAATGCCAACGTTCCAGTCCTGCACTTGCAAGTCAATAGGAGTTTTTTGCCATTTATTTCTATCGAAGCAGTATCAGGCGCCATGGAGGGAGAAGAATTGTTTAGAGTGGTCTGAGGGTTATAATCAGGAGTAATAGTATGGAACTGAGCAAAGGAGGCACCTAATTAAATGGGAGAATTCAGGCTAACTGTCAGGGGGAAATTCCTCTTACTGAACAATAAAGAATAGTCTCCCACTGGAAGTGATTTGAGACTGTTTGATATTTAAAACTGGACAAAATATTAGTGAATTATATTATAAAGACGCAACCTACATTGGCCAGGGGATGGGTTTAAGGAGCCAAGATTTTTCCAAATGACTATTGATTTTTCAGTCCCTCAAGTTTTGGAAGTTGTAGTTAAGACTCCTAAAAGGGGGCTGGTTTTCAGTGCTCAGTACTTCCCTCAAATCAGACCCCTGTAAGGTGTCTGAAGTTAGGCATCGCTAGTTATTTGGGAAAATCTTGGCTGAGTTCAGAACTCTTTTCCAGCTTTATTTTCTACAATATTTTCTACTTAAAACAAAAAAAAATTCAAAGTTGAAAATTTAGTTGACACCTGCTGGCCGGAGGACTAAACCTATTAGCCAGAAGTAGATCTAAAAGACAAGAGGCCAGATTGTGCACTTTGTGGAGTCATTACATTAGCCCCAAGTCTCTGCTACACTGTTTCTTCTGCAGTGTTCAGGGTGCTGTGAGGAGGCCTCTGCTCCTTTTTCCCTTCCTCAGCCTTCATTTTATAGGACCTCCTGTAGCACCATGAATAATAGCGTTCCCAAGCAGCAGCATGAAATGAACACGACCCCTGGCAATCTCTCTGCCCACAATGGTCTGATGAGCAACAGTGAAACTGAAGTCCCAATAATTTCACACTGTTTCTGCTTGGCAAAGCTGCTATTTGATCTGCAGGTGTGGGCCCGGAACAGTGGTATGCCGTGACAGTTTTAGTGAGGCAACTCACTCACATGACTTAGGCAGTTCAAAATGGTGTCCTCACAGTATGGTGCATACAAAGGCACGTCGTGCAGAGGACACCATTTCGTTCTACAAAATGATGCCCTCCAGGGGGGCCCAGGTGGAATCGTCCCTCAGAGAACTGCCAGTTGGACAGCATGCAGCATGGAGGGCGTGCAGTGTATACTTTGCAGACGTAGGCAGCACTCCACTGCACTGGAGCAGTTTGCAGACTCAGGAAGGCAATACTGCATTGGTTTACATTCTGATCCCATTCAGTAGGTTTTCTTTCCAACCATAAGGGCAATTAACCTGCTTAATTAAAGATGAAAGCTTATATTTTGCAGACTTTGATGGCTTCTGTCACCATATCACCAGAGAGAGCTTTCCACAGATGAAGTGGATTTTTTTTCCCCAAGCTCTGGTTTAAAATATAAGCCTTAAAGTAGTTAGAATAGCTCAAGGGGCGGGGGGGCACTAAGGATTTGTATAATGTAACGAATGTAGGAGTGACTACATAAATGAGACTGTGTAATGTTAATGACTAGGATAATGTCTGCGGTAAGCTGCTGAGTACACCCAGTATAGACTAAGGCCCAGATCCTCAAAAGTATTTAGGCACCTAACTCTCACTGATTTCAATGTACTTTTGAGGACCCAAACCTAGATGTTTCCCAAAGGTGCCTTTCACCCATCTGACACAGCTCTCGAGTGCTTTACTGACCTCATTTTAGGACAGCTCCCATCCTCTAAAGATATTAGTAATCCTTTTCCAGTCTACATATGCACGTCTGGATCTGTGCCGGTTTGGAATTTCCCTCAGCTGCTCCTGATAAACCCAGTGACAGCTCTGTAAACGCCAAAGTAAAAACGGGGCATTTACGTTGGGAAGGAAGAACAGAGGATTGCCAGATTTTCTCACTGAAAAAAGCAAGAGCCAGGCCCGGAAAAGCGAAAAAAAGCCAAAGGCAGTTAATGGCTGGCCCGCATGTGGAACGATACTGTCTCCTGGCAACCTATGGCAATTGGGTGAGAGAGTGAAAGGAGATGGAATGAAGGAAAATGCCAGCTTCTATTTCAAGTGGTTGAGAGAAAGTTTACTGTTCATTTACTGCAGACCTGCCCAGTTTATTAATATGCTGCATTCAAATTTAATCCCCACTGATGCAAAAGTACTGACAACAAGTATTTGTACAGTATCCAGCTGCCCATAGAAGAGTTGGGTGGTTAGTTATATTTGGCAGTTCCCATCTTTCTGCTCTGGCATTTGGTTGCCGTACTGATTTTTCAGTGTTAATTCATAATCAAAGCATAACCCTGGCATTTTCAGCTCTAACTCCTGTTCATCCCTGATTGGTCACATCACTAGTCATTTTTGTGCAACTGGCTTGTTACTTTGAATGTTGACAAACATTTTTTCATGGAAAAATTCTCTGTCTTATCAAAATACTATTTTTATGCAAAAAATTGTTGGGGGAAAAATGTTGACCTGCTCTAAACTGAAGTTAGTCGAGACCATTAGATTGGATTAACTCTATTGACTTAAATGCAGGGATGAATCTGGCCTGCTGTTCCCTAAATATGTGATTGTAGTGTCCAACTTTTCCTCTGCCTTAGGATATCACTGCTTTAGAGTGCAGGGGACTGAGTAGATAAAAAAGAACTAGCTTTTTGCCATCTGATTTCATAAAAAAAAATGGAATTTCATTAAAAGACAAAAACAAAATTTGCAACAGTTTTTTGGGGGAAAAGGCCATTGATTGGGAAAAAAATCTTTCAACCAAATCATTTGGACTACCTCTAGTATCACTATATACAGGGTCGGCTCTTGGTTTTTTGCTGCCCCAAGCAAAAAAAAAATAAAAGGCTGGAGTACCACCGCCGAAGCAAAGGTGCCACCCCCAAAGGGCTGAAATGCCGCCCCTTCAGAAGTGCCGCCCCAAGCACTTGCTTGGGACGCTGGTGCCTAGAGCCAGCCCTGACTATATATTGATACTTAAGGGTCTGTCAGCATTTTCATTTCAAAACCCACTTTCAAGAGGCTTTTCACTTGGCTAGTGAAATTCATACCATATTTAATATACACTCAGTATTCTGAAGTTGTTTTGATCGTGCTACCTAAGAAGCCATGTGCTTTAGGGATTAAAGCAGGATGACTTTGGTTGCTAATCTCACAAGTCACTGAGGTATTGTGCAACTACTGGCAAACCTGTTGACCTCAATATGACTAAGTCAACAAAACTGCTGACTGGATGGTATCACATCTAAGACATCAACTGCAGTCATGCTGGATAGCATCTTCACTGCTATACAGGCTTTGCAATGCTGCTTTCATTGCATGGTGTTTGATACTGATTTCCTCATTTCAAAAACTCTTGAATGTGACTTTTGAAAACAGAGGACGTGATTCCCCATTGCTCTGTATCTTGGGCCTTACTCACTTACACTAAGGTCTCTTTATACTGCTCTAGCACAGTAAGAGAGCCTTAAAGTGGGTACAAAAATCACATTTGCTCCCACTTTACATTGGCAGAGCAATGGGGCACGGGGCACTTGCTGAAGGATTCTCTGCACCTTGAGGTCTTTAAACCACGATTTGAGGACTTCAATACCTCAGACATAAGTCAGGGGTTTGTTACAGGAGTGGGTGGGTGAGATTTTGTGGCCTGTGTTGTGTAGGAAGTCAGACTAGATGATCATAATGGTCCCTTCTGACCTTAAAGTCTATGAGTCTCTAAAGAGATCTTAATGTAAATGACAATCCGCCTTCTTGTGTAGTACCTTATGCCAGGCCTGAATGAATGGAAAACGCCACCATGCTGATCTGGAAGAATTTTATATCCACTTTGTACTGGTGTAAAGGACTACACAAGGTGCAAGGCGACTGAGAATTGGGGTGTCTGTGGACCATGTATGTACATTGGCACATAGTTGAAGTATAGAATGACAATAGGAATTTTGCAGCTGGTTTCAATAGAGCAGAATTAGGCCCCAAGACTTTAGGGTCCTTATATATTGGTCACTTTATAAGTCACGCGGCATCATGTAAACATCTGGCACTAAATAAAAAGAACATGAGAATTTAGGAGTCCTTGGAAAGTTCATTTGCTCTGTGCTGTAGCATACCTTATCATTCGGAACAGTTACCGCAACTCTGGAGGTGCTACAAACTCATTGGAGATATAATTCCCTTGATCTGATGTGACTCTCTTCATGAAATTCACAGGCAAATCTGTGTAGCACTTCAGGTCTAAATGCCATCTGAGCCATCATCATTATTATTATTAATTATATGCCTAGAGATCCCCAGACAAAATCCACTCTCCACTATGCTAGGCACTATACAAACACCTAGTACGAAATTGTCCTTGCCTGAAAAGCTTAAAATCGAGACAGACAAAGGGTGGGATGGGAAGTGATTTTTGCAGGGTCACGACAGAGCTTGCAGTGGAATTCAGGTCTCCTAATTGCTAGGTCAATGGTTTATCTACACTAGACCATGCTGCTACTTGCATGGAATCAGACCTCTAAAGAGACCATCTGATTTCAAAGGAGTGAAATGTCATCCTAAAGAAAGAGAGGGTTTTTGCTGTATAAATAAAAATGTCAGCAAGCAAACCATTTTGCCATTGAAAAGAAACTGTAACTGTGAGATGGAGAATAGCACTTGTGGTAGAAGTGTAGTGCTTTCTGTTTTGCAGAGAGGAAGGCAAGATTACAATATTGTAAAGAGGATCAGAGAAGCCAGTCTTGCAACTGACAGTAGATTTAGCCAAATCTAGCTCTTAGTCCTAGAATTAGTAAAGGAGTGCAAAATACAGCTTTGCTAATTGAATACTGAATAATTTGTGCTGTTCATTAGGATGATTGCTTCCCTTGCCATGGGATGCCACACAAGTTTTGAAGACCGTTATATATATATATATATGCATACAGAGATTTTCTTTTTCAAAGGTTCCCTGAGAGCAAGGGCTTCTGAAGGGTGGAAGCTCCCAGGGAAACAGGAATGTAAATCCTTAACAGCAGGCTGCAAGACCACTTTGTTGAAATCAAGAGGATCTGGCAGACTTCATCATTAGTGGCCACCTGCAAACTATTAGCTAAATCAAGCTACAAGCCAAATCCTGAAATGATGACTTAGGGATTGAGTCAGGCAAAACTCCCACAGACTTCAGAGGGAGGACTCTAAGACTTGATCCAAAGTGGGTGAAGATTTATGTGCATAAGTATGTAGGTTTATGTCTCTCTGGCAGGAACTACACCTGGCTTGGAAGTCAGCACACCTCAGAGTGGGCAGATGGGATAGAGAGCAGCTGGTTAGCCACCCATCCCAAAACTTGAAGGGTTATCTCGATCAAGCAGGATGTGGAAGGTAATTTAAATGTACCCCAAATTACAAAGAGCTGGCGTGCCACCATTTTGTGGTGGTCCATGGCAATGTGATGACCTTTTTGTCACAAGGTTGTTTCGCCAACTGAAGACTCGGTGAGTTTGTCCTGCAAGACAAACAGCTAAAGCGGAACAGTCAGAGCAGGCTCTCCGTGGATAAAATGCCCTTCCTGCTGTGGATTTTTCAGAAGCAGAAGCTCATAAAGCCTGGAACAAGCTGTTTTTAAACCTACATCTACAAGCTGGCTGTTAGTGGTCCGCTCCTGAGCGATCACCCTGCCATTCTTATCAGCACAGATTTCCCCCCCTGGCATGATGAACATAAAACTCCGCCTGAGCACAGAGCACTGAGGAGGACGACTTCCAAAGCAGAAACAAAAACATTCAAAACCACCAACCGAATGAGCTTGTAAAACTCTGTTGGGAAAGAGGAAGCTACCGCTTGACAAGACTGTAAAAAGCTTCTGGCCCTCTGCCATAGCACAGGGCAGCATCCTGCAGCCTAAACCCTGCAGGGCTGCATAGGACCTAATCTGATCGTGGCTCAGGTGTGGGTGGGGGACGAGCTCAAGATCTGATCATTCCTTCTATGAGGAAGTGGGTAGTGAAGGGTTGCAAAGGGTCCGGAAAAGGGGAGAGCCACGGCTTTACGTGCCTGTGTGCTGACCATTATAAGCAGCCACGTGCTAGGGGAGGAAATAAGCTGTATCCTGAAAAGGCCATTGCAACTTTCTTCCCTTCTGGGGCAAGAGGGGAGCAGGGGGAGGAATTGCTAAATCACCAGGCCTTCTGCGGGTTCTTCCTGGCATAGCGCAGCTAGACACCACACCAAACTCAGGCAGAGCCTAATGGCCCAATCAAGGGCTCGCGGTTGCAACCTTAATAGTGTTCTTCTAACGTACTTTTCTTGTATGTAATTTCCTAGGGTTTTTTTTTCTGAGGGGGGAAAAACAAAAATGTTCAACTGTAAAAACCTCCCATTATGCATTCACAGCAGGGTGTGAGCCCAGACCCTACAGCCCTGGCTTCTACTCCTTGAGCAACCTAACTTGCTTGTAGTGGGAGAAGGCTGTTATCCCCGATGGGCTGCTGGGTCCTGGTGCTGAGTTTGGGGGAGGGAGAACCCAGCCCATTCTGGTTCTGAATCCCTACCTTTCTAGGCATTGAGGGAGCTCCTGCCAGGGCCGGCTCTGGCTTTTTGGCCACCCCAAGCAAAAAAAAAAAAAAAAACCCTGCGGCATGGCCGGAGCGCGGGTGCAGGGAGACCGGCTGGGGCGGGGGAGGGAGCGGGTGGGAGAGAGAGAGAAGGGGGCGGCCAGGGCTACAGCAGGGACACTGCCACGCGGCCCCTCCCGCTGCGCTGCCTCCTGTCGCCTACTGCGAGGGCTCCGCTCCGGTCGGCAGGGAGGGAAGGAAGAGGACTGCCCTGCAGGGCGCTCCGGTTCTCCGCGCCGCCGCCCCCTACAGGGCAGCCGATGCAGAACAAGAACAAAACAAACAAACAAAAAAGCAGCCGTGCCGCCCTAGGATTGGGCAGAATGCCGCCTCCAACAATCTGCCGCCCCAAGCACCAGCTTGCTCCTGGTCTATGTGGTGCCCCCAGAAGGGGGTATGGGCCACTGGAACCAGATGCTGGGTTAAGGGTGGCGAAGGGACACCCAGCCCAGCTCTCTTTCTTCTGCCCTATCCCCACATAAATGCTTCAGCAACTCCTAGCCTAGTGCACTGTTTGCTGCATCAGCTGCTTTGCTGCTGGCATCAGCCTGACCCTAAAATACATGTGGATTTCCCCGAGGAAAATATCCATTTTTAGCCATTTGTTTCTCAGCAAAGAATTTCATGGGACAAAGAAAAGGCACTTCTGTAGCCTGGGGGCACTCTCCCTGCCAAATAGCAAAGGCCTGCTGAAAACAATGGAGTTGTAATATCGTCTCAGATAAAAGGTTGTGAGAATCTTTTATAATGGAAAGTGTTAGCAACCCCTATATTTAAGTCACCTACCAGCTCCCCCTATAATATATTTTGTATGTGTATGAAAGTAACACGGTGACATTTGTTGCTGGGTTTTGGTGTTTGCATTGCTGTTTCTCCTTGCATGTTCAAAGCAAAAAACATTCTGCGACTATCCCAATCAGATGAAAAGATGTCACTTTGGTGATGGCATAATTTTTTGCCAGCGGGATCCTAGACTTGTTTCTTTCTTCATGGTCATTGGCTAATGGACCGAGTATTTCACAGCATCCTCCCAGTTTTTAGCAGCAACTGTGAAAGACACTCTTTGTCCAGTCAGTCTGTCACTGGGAAAGGGAGCACCTTGTGGGGCTGGCAGATCGGCACCTCACGCCCACTCCATTAGTCATAGTGGTGGCGTGGGGTAACATAGCCAAGAGTGTTCTTGCAAGACGAGACTCATGATATTTACAGATCCAGTAATCTTATGCCTCATGCACAATTTGAAACTTCCACCATGTAGGCCAGGATCCTGCCTTGCCGTGTTTGGATACACAGAAAAGGAAAAAGGAGCCTATCCTTCTCCTCTAACCACGCATCATGGCATCCGACTAGTGCCCTCTTGTACACTAGCAGTGATATCTCCCCTCCCCAGTCTAGGCACCACTTGAGGACTACTTTGTACTGCTCAGGCTTTTTGTTGGTGAGAAGGTCCAGCTAACGTGCCTAGCACTGCTCCATAGACCCAGGATGATGTTGCGATCTGCCAACCTAGGACTGAGTTCCCCTGTCTCCCTGTGTGTATGTTGCCACTAGCAGCCAGTGCTCAGACAAGCACGTTCTGCTCCTCCTTGGAACGGCAGTAGCAGGTTCTGAGGCCGTCTGAGTTAGAGGTAGCCTTTGCATTTTTGGGTGGGCCTGTGCAACCATCCCTGCCTCCCATTGCCCAGTAAAACTAACTCTGGTCCACCATGATATTACCATTATGCAGAGGGCAAGCCTGCGGACTGAGGAGAGGGTTAGTGAGATGATTTGTTTTAAGTGCAACCAGATGTAATTGTCTAATTTTATAAAAATCCTGTGTCATGAGGATCTTTGGATCCCCCTAGACTCCTGCTGTGGGAAAGGTGGAGCCCATCTGTTTGTGCTGGAGTCTGCTATATTGAGAAGAATTTGGCAAGAATCAATTGTTCAAATAAGCTATGAGCCAGGGGCCAGATACTGGAGGGTTTTATATGCTTTCCAGAGACTCCTAGCACTTTGCAAACTAACTGATTGTCACAGCTGCCCTGTGAAGCAGGATATTATTCCGCATGTAGATGGAGAGACTAAGGGAAGTTAAATGACTTGATTAAGGATGCAGAAGGATTCAGGGTCAGGGCTGCAATTAGAATACACGCTTGCTCTCAGGCCCATGTTTAGTCCACTAAACTGTGCTGCTTCTCCCTGCTGTCCCTCTTTGCAGTCAGATCACAGAGGAGAAGCCTGGTCAGCAGTAGGCAGGTACCCTAAGAAGTCAACATGCTACAGGGAGATCTCGGGCTCCCTGGTTAAAATTCTGCCATGCAGCTGAAGGGAGACTTGGGATGAATTCCCTGCCTCTGATAGCAGTCACCCTTCTCTCTGGATACTACTGCCAGAAATTACTTATCTTTGGGGCTCATAAAAATACTTTGAGGTGGACCAGGTTGTACCAAAACAAACAAAAAAACCTTCCTGGGGAGGAAGATAATCAGGTCCCACAGGGTCATTAACCCCAACTCCAATTTCAAACAACACAAGCTGAATGCCATGCGCTGTGATCAATGCACTCAGTATATTTTTCAGGGACAACGTGTAATCACTTCCAGCCAAGTGCTTGTAATATAGGCTCCTTTGCCAAGTCCTGAGGCCTCCCGCCTTCATGATTTGTTTAAATGGGAAAAGAAATTAATTGTTTCCCCAGTCCCGCCCCCCTCCTTTTCATAGAGCAATAATTACAGACCCTTGGGACCTTGTATCATAAGTTTGATGGGAAAATGTGTGTGAAAACACCCTTGTGACATCAGATCGCTGTATTGCTGGTCTGGGAGGAAGCTTGTGGTAGCAGCAGCTCTCCCCCAGAGCTCTGGCTTGGCCTGGGTCTGCCCAAATATCAAGGAATCCAGGGTCAGGGATTCCTGGATCTCAAAGGCAGCCCATGATCTTCAGGAAATGGGGGTGACAAACTTTCAACCCCACTGATCAGTTTACATTTTCAAGGGTGTATTTGCAAGTCAAATGGCCTAGAAGTGGGTTTGCGTGTGCACACGGGTTAATATATCTTCTCCCCTCCTCGTTTCCACTTATATGGGGAAGGATATTCTCTCCCCATTACATTGAAGGGGGAATGTTTTCACCCCAATCCACGTTATGCTGACCTGGGAGTGTGTGGGTGGGGAATCTCTCCTTCCTAAGAATCATGAGCCTCTGAGGAGACTATACACTCTTCCCTGCCCATTCCCCTTTCAGAAATATACTTTTGACCAATCAAATGAAAGATGGGATTAGTCCTGGCACTCCTAGGACCCCTAGTTCAGAGCCATGGCCAGGGGTTTCATGCTCCCCCAAGTCTGCTTTGCCTGACTTCATTGACTTCAAAGGGGCTACTCCCAGGAGTAAGGTTACATGCATATTTACGTGTGTGAAGGATCAGAGCCATCGTTTGCAAATACTTTGGGATCTTTTAGGATGCCGGGTGTTATATAAATATAAAATTATTTTATTATAATAATAAACAAGCTATTTCTGACCCTGTAGGAAATAGGGCAGTAGTAATATCTTGTACAAAACAAAACCGCCCTGCTAACACAAGATAGTCTACTTCAAACACTTCTCCCCCTGGAGAGAGGATAAGAGAACAAACCCATGACAGATGCACGTTGCTTAATGTGCTACTGGAAGGTGCTCAGATACTATGGTGATGAGTGCTGCATAAGAACCTAGATAGAATAAAATGGTAATGAATGCTGCACCCTATTTTCTATTTTCGTTTTTTCTGCCAAGTACTGTAAGCGTAAGAAATTCCAGCCTGTGACCCTGAAATCATTTCCCCAGTGCTGTGTACATATTACATTCATTGCCATGTTCTTGATGATAATCTGCATCATTTTGCATTAATGTACATTCAGTGCTATTGACCAGGTTTCTGTACGAGGACTCAACAGATCTCAATGAATAATAATATTCATTGTAAGGCAATCTGCTTTGCTTCCTATTGTGCCTGATATTGTTTTCTCTTTTCGTTGTCTCACTATTGATAGCAGATTATTTCATTACATTTCTGGAGGTTTTCTTTTTTCTTTCTCTTTTTTTTTTTCCCCAAGAGGAAAAAATATCCTTTGTTATGACAGTCAAGGAATGTTGAGCTACCGAAAGCTGTGGAGTTACCATATTAAACACTCACAATTTTATTGCAAGTCTTGTGCTATCTGGTATCTTCTCAAAGCTACATCTCCTAGAGTCATGTGATTAGGAAAGAATCTCCGTTTTCATTTATTTTTTTTAAAGTGCTTTCCCAGCCCTCCTGGCTATGGAGAAACATTACAAATTCTAGGAGTCTAGATGCATCTGAAGAAGTGAGGTTTTTTACCCACGAAAGCTTATGCCCAAATAAATCTGGTAGTCTTTAAGGTGCCACCGGACTCCTTCTTGTTTTTGTGGATACAGACTAACACGGCTACCCCCTGATACATTACAAATCCTAACGGCTCAAAACCCAGAAGGGAAATAAATTGCCCCCACATTTTTATTTTTAAAAATCACGCGAATTTAAACCTAGTCTCATTATTTTGGGAGCCTGAATCCTGATTTTTTGAATGCTTGGGGCTGGCAGTACTGGAAGTGTGTTGACTGGCTATTATGAGAACATTGCATTTCCACTGTGGGGAGAATAGCTGACGCCGGTGTCTGCTTATGGGATTCAGAACCTTTCATCTCTGTTGTATGTATTCAGATTTAAGTTGGTATCACTTCAGAGCCAGTATCTGATGGTAAGTCCTTTGGACTGCAGCCAAGAAAACATGTTATTCTGACTATACTAGTTTCATATAGTGTAGTCAGAAAAATCATGCAAGCCCTTCTCCTAATATTTATCACTGTCTACTAAGTGTTACTATGGTTGTGAAAGCCAAAATGTCAGGGGAAGGAGAGAGCTCCCACATGGGGTCCAGTATTTCAGTGACCTCAAAGCTGTTGGTGGAGCTGGGTGTATATCAGAGATGATGCACTTGGTCTCTGACTACACTTCCAGCGGTAGGTGTCTCCCCTTCAAAATATAAAAATAAAATTAAATAAAATGTATTGATCTGTTAGGAATATTGAAAGATCCTGAAATACTTAGTTAAGGCTGGTCAAAATTTGAGTTACTGCACTTGACAATGGTCCCCTCTTTCTGAAAGTTTCTTCTAGTTCTCTCTGTTATTCCAATGTTGTTTTGTCCAATGTTCTTTCCAGATGGTGGGCAGCCAGGGTGGCCAATAATGTCTGAAGAAGTGGGCTGTAGTCCACGAAAGCTTATGCGCTAATAAATTTGTTAGTCTCTAAGGTGCCACAAGTACTCCTGTCTGTGTTAGAGCAAGTCAAAGTCCATACCCCATACACTTTCTCATTCACTGCAAGAATTTAAAATGTATTATACAATCCATCAGGAGGCCTTATTTTTCGTATGGAACATTTTGGATGCTGTGGTTGGAGGAGCTTTGGATTTTAAAATGCTGTTCTACTCTGAAAAGTGACTGTATAAAAAATATTGTGTGTTTCTGCATGGGTTTCACCAGATCAAACCTTCTCAGCCAACAAGTAAACAGGTTTTATTTTTTCTTTCTAACTGCCAGTGCTGAAGTATGGAATCTGACAGTCAAGCTGGGTTCACTCTGTCTCACATCCCCACAAATAAAGACTCTGCTTTTGGAAATTAGTTAACAATCCTCCACGGTGAGATTGCTGTGGAGTAAGATTCTACACAGTGACAATAATGGCATCACAATCAGGCCCATGAGAATTCGTGGACTGGAATAGAATCCAGCGTACTGTCCCAGAATTGCATTTGCTCTGCAGTGCCAAGAGGAGTAAAAAGCAATCAAGACGGCCAATGACGCTGGATATGCACGGGAAGATGAAAGAAGTAAAAAGGGAGCATTTTTATTGAGTCCCATTTCAGAGCCAACCATCCTTTAATCATTTTATAGCCAAATTATGAAACCATGTTGCAAGAAAGCTGGAATTAGGGTTTTTGTTGTTGTTGTTGTTTTTTAATAATGTGAGGTCTAAATGTTCCAGAAATCAGTTGGCTTGTACATCTAAATGGGTGAGAATGCAGTATGCCAATCTAAGGCCCATTTGTGAATAGGACTGAGTACTCCCAGCTCTCACCTTGTAAAGTAATGCGACTCAGTTTTGATCTACTGAGATATAACTTTGTATTATTTAAAATCAGCTACCAAAATGGCATATCCTAGGTACCCCCGTTTGAGATCCAAGTCCTATTTTTGGACTATACACTGCCTTTGATCCATGATGGAACTCCCATCCATCCAAATAGGAGTTGTGCAATAAGAATGATACCAGTACCATATACTACCCTTTTGTTTTCACGATTGTGGTTTTCATTAGCAAAAGGGTGGTCAGTTCTCAACGGGTGTCTGTGGACCTGATTCTCATTTACACAGTGTAAATGGCCATTAGTGTAAATGAGAATCAGGCCCCATTTCTTTTAGTTTCTTTATTTAAACTCTGCCAGGAGTAAAGAAACTTTTTTTTTTTTTTAAATGTGAAAAGTTCTAAAAGAATCTCAACTCCTTGCAAAGGATCAAATGGTAAAACCAGACCATCCTTTACAAAAAAGACTTTAATTGTATGCAGCCAGTATGTCTTTCTAGTGTTGCAATACCCCCTCTGTTATTTATCTCCTATGCATATACAACGAGGAGTACTTGTGGCACCTTAGAGACTAACACATTTATTTGGGCATAAGCTTTTCTGGGCAAGAACCCGTTCTAGCCCACGAAAGCTTATGCCCAAATAAATGTGTTAGTCTCGAAGGTGCCACAAGGACTCCTCATTGTTTTTGCTGATACAGACTCACANCAAATGTAAATGAACAACCAAGGAAGAGACGTCAATGAGGCACACATGCATAGGACTCAGAGTGTAGCCTTGTTCGTTGTTTTTGCTGATACAGACTAGGAGTACTTGTGGCACCTTAGAGACTAACACATTTATTTGGGCATAAGCTTTTCTGGGCAAGAACCCGTTCTAGCCCACGAAAGCTTATGCCCAAATAAATGTGTTAGTCTCTAAGGTGCCACAAGGACTCCTAGTCTGTATCAGCAAAAACAACGAACAAGGCTACACTCTGAGTCCTATGCATGTGTGCCTCATTGACGTCTCTTCCTTGGTTGTTCATTTACATTTGCCTGCATCCTATAGCAGCTGTTTGCTTCTCTCTCTCTCTTTTTTTTTTTTTTCTCTTTTGGTGGTTCGGCTTTTCAAGTCATCTGTTTCCTGTTGAAAACTTGCAAAGCAAAATCTTGCAAAACACACTGTACTGTAACTGGAATAGGTATAAAAAAATACCCATGGCCTTTCACCCTCCCAGCAGTTATATCTTTGGGGAAAATAACTTCCAAATTAGCCAGCTAGATGTAGTGTTGCTATTTTTCAGTTGTTTTTGCTCTGTCAAGCCTTGACTCTGAGCCAGTTTGAATTGGCAGCCTGACTGCTGGAATAAGTCATGGGGAAAGCAGCAGAACACAGTCATTTATCCTTGAAACAAAAGAATTAACGATTGAGTGTCTGATTCTTCTCTCACTCATACTAGTATAAAGCAAGAACAACTCCACTGGAAGCAAGAATACAAGTAGTGTGAGAAAAGACTCAGACTCTGACTATTCATAGCGGGGTGAACGTGTGATATTCATCTTGTATGATAAGAAAAGACATAATTCAAGGCAGGTTCTGTTTCACCAGAAAAAAAATGGTACGAAAGTCTTCTGCAATGATATTTTTGGAAACATATTATGCCAGATTCTGTTCTCTGTTATGCTGGTGTAAATCTGTTGAAGTCTGTGCAGTCACTCCAGATTTATGTTGATGTAACTGACAGCAGAATTTGACCCATAGTACTTACTCTGAGTAGGAACTTGAATTTTAGATGTAGTACATAAGAATAAATAATAGTACTCATAAGAATACTTTTAATCTTCCAAGAACTTTACAGTCTTTAATAATTTGCAGAATTCTGCAAAGTGCAAAAGAATTTGGATCAGACTCTGATCCCACTTACACTGGTATAGATCCAGAATAACTCCATGACTTCAGTAGAGTTACTCTGAATTAACGCTAGTGTGAGATCAGAATCGGCTCCAAAAACTTTATAATTCCACAAGAGAGCCTTGCTTTGTAATGAACTGATCAAGCCTACCAGAATGCACAATGTGGAAGTGAGAAAAGTGTAGAGGAAGAAAAATGAGCTATTTCAATGCATGCATCCCTCACCATACTTTAAAGGGGAATTCCAAGCTTTCATAAAAAAGCTGTTTTGAACAGCTGATGACTCAAAGTGATAAACAGAATACATGCATATACTTCAGTATGACAAATACAGCGTCAAATCCTGCAGTCCTTACTCAAGCAAAACTCCCACTGATGTCAAGTAAGTGGAACTTTGGCTAAACTAAGAGCTGCAAGACTCAAAGGTTTTCTACACTTCAAACATCAGCCATAAACAATGTTGCCAACTCTGTTAATTTTATTGTCAGTCATGTAACATTTAGTGTTTTTTCTTAAAGCCCCACCTCCTGAAGTCATATGCGTATGTGAGAATCTCAGCTTTCATTTAAAAAAAAAAAAAAAAAAAAAAGGTAAATTTCTATCCCACATCTGTGCAGAGAAAAGCTTGATAAAGTGAAGTGAGTCAACCTGAAAAGCTCAAAACCCAAAAGCCAAATAAAAGAACCTGTACCTTTATATATTTAAATATCATTGTTTAAAGTCAATCTCGTGATCTTGGGGAGGCCTAACTCTTGATGATAAGAGTGCTTAACATGGGCAGTACTAATATCAGGACCTCTGGTTACAACACAGGTGTCCCCAACTTGGTTTAAAAATGATTCCACCTCGCAACGTATATGGGACTGAACTGTTTTTAATTTTGTCCCTAACTGCTGAATTGTGCTAAAGTCTTGGGCATGGCAATTTGGTAACCACATCTGTGTTGTAATTGCATCCTGACACAATTGATTTTTGTAATACAAATGGAATCAAATATGGCATTAAAAAGCACCAATAATAGAATATCCTGCCTTAAAGTGTCCTGACAGCTTCCAGTGCACTTAGGTTTGATTTTGTCTTGTTCATCACCTCTACTAGGGAACTGATTTCTGTTAGTTCCTTTGACATTGCATCAGGCTTGCTTATTTGCACTGAGATCTGAAAGAAATATGAGACGTGTTCACAAAGTTTTGCAGAAGTGTAGTTTTGTTTAAACTTGAAATTCCATCAATATTTTGAAACTTATTTTTTTTTACCTATTTTTTTCCTGAAGAAAATGTCACTTACCTGCCAAATTCAGACTTTTCATAGATTCCAAGGCCAGAAGGGACCATTGTGATCATCTAGTCTGACTCCTCATATGGCACAGGCCAGAGACCTTCCCTTGAATAATTCCTAGAGCAGATCTTTTAGAAAAACATCCAATCTTGATTTTAAAATTGTCAGTGATGGAGAATCCACCACAACCCTTGATAAATTGTTCCAATGGTTAATTACTCTCACTGTTAAAAATTTACTCCTTAAATTTGAATTGTCATCTGTTGGAGGGTAACTCGGTGGCTACCTTCCACCAGATGACAATGCAAATGCCCTATTGAAATAAATGGAAGTTTTGACAGTGGCCTTGTCACATGAGAAAGTTGCATTGGTTTAACTTTTATTCCATTTTAGTTAAACTGGTGCAAATCTCTGTGGGCACTCTTATTTCAGTTTAAGAATGGCTTATTTCAGTTTAAACCAATTCCTAATAGACTGAAGGTGTACCTAACCAAGCCTGGTTTAAAATGAAATAAGCGTGTCCATGCAGCTTTTAGCACTGGTGTAACTAATTCAGTTTAAAGCAGGTTTCAGAGGGGTAGCCGTGTTGTCTGTATCAGCAAAAACAACGAGGAGTCCTTGTGGCACCTTAGGGTACATTTACACTACCCGCCGGATCGGCGGGTAGCGATCAATCTATTGGGGATTGATTTATCGCATCTAGTGTAGACGCGATAAATCGATCCCCGATCGCTCTCCCGTCGATTGCTGACCTCCAGCTTGGCGAGAGGCAGAAGCAAAGTCGACGGGGGAGTCGCGGCCGTCAATCCCGCGCCACGAGGATGCGAAGTAAGTTATTCTAAGTCGATCTAAGATACGTCGACTTCAGCTACGCTATTCTTGTAGCTGAAGTTGCGTATCTTAGATCGAGTCCCCCTCCCAGTGTAGACCAAGCCTTAGATTTATTTGGGCATAAGCTTTTGTGGGCTAAAACCCACTTCAGTTTAAAGCAGTGTAACTTTCTGTTGTTGACAAGGTAGAAGGGAAATGTCCCCATCAGTGCTGTCAGTGTCAGTGATGTGATCAGCTAGGGACAGGGAAACACAAAACTCTCAATTCAGACTTAATACCTGATCCTGTAAGGCACGGAGCATTTCTAGGATGTCCTGTGCAGCCTCAGCTCTTCCTGACTCTGATGGGAGCTGAGGAGAATCAGCACTTTACAATTCTGCTCAGCGCTTGGTGGGATCGAGAGCTGAGCCTGTAAGTGGGAGGAAAATATTCGTTTACTTTAAATCGTGTATTTTTAATATTTTTAATATCAAAATTACATATTTATGTAGGTGTCTAAAGTGTTAAGACTAATTATTGGCCTTTTTCTTTACAAAAGCCTCTGTCCATGGGGAACTGTCTATATGTTTTGGATTTTCTGCTCTTAATCTATTTTCTCTGGGGTTGTTTTTGTGTTGTAAATAAACGCCATTTTTCTCACTCCAACATGCATGCACACCCTAATAATTGCAGTTCGCATTTTTGTGCCAATGTGACATTGTGCTTCTGTTGCTACAGCACATTTTTTTGTTCAGGTTTTAAAAAAACGCTATCTTTCGTCATGTAAGATGGCTTTTCCGAAGCCTTGGTGTAGGCTTAACTTTGTTCCCACTGAAGTCACCATTAAGGCCAACAGTGGGCATGGTTAGGCTAAGATTTTAAGATGTGATGTTAACACATGCCATTACACCCTGAAATCCTAGTCTGGACAAGGTAGTGAGTGCTTTTGAAAAATCCCATGTATAATTATCTTCCTTGATATTGGTAGCGAGGAGAACAGATAACGTGAAGAATGGCTGACATGCAGTGTGTTAAATGTGAAGGGTTAATTTATTTAGCCAGCCATTTATTTGCATTATTTAACATTGAAGAGGGCGGGGGGGGGGGAAGATTTGTATAGTTCTTAGCTCCTTAATATAACTCTAAACTCTGCTTCCTTTCAAGCAGGTCAAGTGACTGCTACCAGAAAATCAGGCAAAAAGCAAAGTCTTTGGAGTACTTTTTCTTTAAGAAATATTTGGCATACAGAACAGACAATTTCTGTTTGAAAATCTGGCAGATCCCATTAAGACATTGTAAAACATGCAAATAAGCACATCAGCACCTTCCTGTTGCTGCCAGTGCTGTCTAAGTATATCCTAACAGTATGGATGCCCAATGCAAAGCCCATCTGGAAAGCAGGCACCAACTGCTTCAGAAAACACGTTGCCCTGGAACAAATCACATCCTATTGCTCTCAAAAAGCAGATGACACTGTGACTAAATGGTCTTCAGAGATTTAGCTCTGTACCAAAGGGAGATAAAGATCACCACATCTTAATAATACGGCCTTGCTCTTTTCCTCCAAAGATATCAAAGTGCTTTACAAACTGCATCCCAATTTTACACATAGGGTAACTGAGTCACACAGAGGTAAAGTGACTTGCCCAGTGTCACAACCAGCAACAGATTCCAGGTCTTCTGAGTCCCAGTCCACTGCTCTACCCACTTGGCCACATTGCTTCCCCATTTTTCAACTCATGCCTATCAGAAAGCATGATGAACTTCCATCATGGCGATGCAGCCACCGTGCAGGTAGTAACAGAAAAAAATGTCTTTCTCTTAGACATGAAAAGAACTCACTGATATGAAACTTTGTTTTTCAATCTACCCTTGTTTGTGATCAAGGGAAGAGCTGGAAACATCACACCCTGAATGGGCAAGATTGTTTTGACACAGGGGACATATAAAAGACAGTTTCAGGGATGATTTTCAGATTGTAAAACTGTGTAGCTGAAATCCTTAGATTTGATAGAGGCTTTGCATTCAGAATCTAACCAAAATATGTGTTATCATTTTGCCTTGGTAAGAAAATGCTTTGTTTTAGTCTGGCCGTAAATATCCATTAAAGAGCCCTGTTTGTCCCCTCCCACTAAAACCAAACTCCCAGCAGAAATTTTGCTGCAGGTGAGTAAGAAGTGACTAATTAATTTGGTGATCGAGCAAGGAAGGTAGGCTTAAACCATCTTCCCATCTGTGGGTGTATGGTATGTTTATACACATTGGAAAGGAGTGCCTCACATGTGATTGGTGCATTGGACTTTTGTGAACACGAACTTTGGTGGGAGAATTTAAAGCTGCCTATGGAGTCCCAAATCTATGTCTTTCTAGTTAGTTAATAAGAATAGTATGCATGCCTCTCTTGAAATGTCATCTCTCCTACTTTAATTTCCTTTCGGCTTCATCTTAGCAGAGACTAAGGATCTGATTCTACATTCCTTATGCGTATGTGTTATCCCAGGTGAGCAGTGTGGGTGGAGCAGCAAGTGAACAGTCTACAGGCAACTCAACAATACCACCCACCAACTATGCCAAGGGGCAGAGAGAAGGGAGGGAACTAGGAAAGGAAAATGAAAGATGGAAATAATTGCACGGCGGAATGGGAACAGGGAGACAGGGGAGACAAGCAGAGGAGAATGTGAGGCGGTGCAGGGAGAAGACAAAAGCATAGAAAAATCTGAGAACAAAAAGCTCGGGAGGAAGAGGAGGGAGCACAGAAACAGTAGGAGACAAGGAAGAAATAAAATAAATTTGGAGCAAGGGAGGCTTTTCAATAATGGGACTGGGATTGGGAGAAAACAAGAGAGGGGACACAGAGGGACAAATGATGGTTTTCCCCAGAATCCATTTATGGGAACATGCCTCAGTATGTTTTCCAAAAGGAGAGAGGAGGACAGTGAGGAAGACGAGATGGGGAATTACTTGGCTCTGGAGGGTGGGATGTGCACTTTTCTCTCCCCCACCTCAGCTCCCCAAACCCTCTATGCACACCTTCCTGACCCCATCTACAGCCCATCTTCCTCCCCCACACACCAGGATAAGCATCCTCATTATTTGCTTTGATAAATCTGTTTGCCTTAACAACAACAGTGCTTTCCCCTGATGGTGTAAAAAAAAGGCATTTTCCCCTGGAAGGCAAAACCGTCCTGTCTGCGCTTGGGATTGTCTGTGTTCATAGGGACAAGAGTCTTTTCATTCCAAGATACTATGGGCTGGTTTGGCAAAGCATACTGAATGAATGCATTTATTGCCTCATGCTAGAAATGCAGCTTTTGCAGGGCTCTCATTTCTATTGATTGGGATTAAAATAGTCCAGGAAAGCTGGACCCAAGTCTTACAGAACAGATCAAGCGTCATAGCGTATATGACACATGCCATCCCACTGGGAGAAAGCATCATTGCTGACTCAGTAAAACACTATGAGATCAGAAAGGCTTCCACGTTAGAAACCTACCAGTCATAAAAGAACAAATGAGTTTACTTTGGAAGACCGTATGGATGGGATCCAATTATGAACCCATGGGGAGGGCATGAGAGTGCATAGAATGGGGTGGCTCTTCTCTTCATTTAACGATGAACACCTTTTTCTCTGTTTATTTTTAAAAGCATTTCAAATCAGGTTATTTTAGGAAGTAACTCTTTGCAGGATAGCTCAAAGCAAACAGCCCTGCTTGCTGCTAGCACAGATCTCTGTGTAGGCTCAATGAACTCTAGTATTATTACAGTAGCATCTACATTATTACCCCAGCCATGCTAGGCACTGTACATACATGTAGTAACAGATAGGCCCCTGCTCCAAAATTCTAAATAGACAAAGGCTGGGAGGGGAAAGAGAGGTGGAATAACTTGCCTAAGGTTCACACATCAGAGCTGGGAATAGAACAGAAGTCTACTGAGTCCTAGTCTAGTGCCCTACCATAAAGTTTAAAGCCAAAAGGGGCAGGTAGAGTACCTAGTCTAACCTCCAGTCTAGCACAGGTCCTTATATTGCATGCCAGTTATCCCAGTATTGATCTCCCAGAAAGGCATCCAGTCTTGACTTGCAGACATCCAGACATGGAGAATTCACCACCATTTCTCTTCGTAGTTTGTGCCAATGACTAATCACCCTGAGTGTTTAAAAAAAAAAAAAAAAAAAAAGTATGTCTTATTTCCAGTTTGAATTTCTGGCGTCGGTTTCCAGCCAGCGGTTCATGTTATGATTTGCTCCACTAGATTAAAGAACCCCTTAGTACCCAGTACTTTCTCCCCGTGATGATACTTATACACTGTAATCAAACCACTTCTCAATCTGCTTTTTGAGAAGCTCAACAGATGGAGCTCTCTAAAGTCTCTCATTGTTAGGCATTTTCTCCAGCCATCAAAACATTTTTGTGGCTCCTTGTTACACCCTCTCCAATTTTTCAACTAAACCCTGCTGCTTCTCTGTAGGGAGGCCATTGCCCCTGCTAGGAGTCTGCCCTGCATTCCTAGCTCCACTGCTCCTTTGCAAGTGCACGCCCAAGCCTCAGCTCCTTCTCAGGCCTGTTTGGATCTTTGTAGGGGTTGTCCCCCGATAAGCGCCTTGGCATAGGCTTGAACGTTGCTGATTTGAAACCTGCTTGGGTAAGTCTGTTATTAAACAAAACAAAGGTATGTAAGAATCAACATTGCTTTTTGTGTTTGTTTTCAGAAGACAATTGCTCCCACCCCACCCAACCCGAGACTGAGAAGTCAGATTCAGACTTGTGCAGGCAGAGGAGTGAGCATTTTGGGAGTGCAGATGCAGTGCTGCTCTCTTGGTGTGTGTTCATTGAGCAGGCACTGATCTGTGTTAGCACAGGCTTACCCTGTAGATAGATGAGCCCTGGGGGATTGTTTTATGTTAATAGGGCTTTCAAAACAACCAGTCAGATTCTCAGCTGATGGAAATCAGTACATCTCCAATGAAGTCAATAGAGCTAAGCTGGTTTACCACGGCTGAGGATCTGGCCGTACATCCCGTTCCAGAAACTCATCATAAGAAATGCAGAGAAAAGCTTATAACACATGCTGGGGGGAGAGAATGTCCAAAATGACAGCACGTGCCATCAGTAGCAATGGCCACTTCAGCTGACAGGATCCAGGTTTGCCCTCAGCTACCTCTGCATACAGCTCTCAAGGCAGGGAGCCAATTAGAGCTGTGTATGCGCATGTGAGAGCAGAACTGGGTTAGCTGCATAAGAAATTAGACTGTTAGGGTGTGATCCTGCAAAGTGCTGGGCACTCTCCACTCCCACTGGCTTCCATGCAGGATCAAAGTCATAGGATGGAAAACCCAGAAACCAACACCTCACTCCTCTAGTTTGAAATTATGAAAATATTTAAAAAGCCCTGAACCTCACCATATTTTAGAAAGGAGCAAACAAAGAGATACTTACAATCTTTGGCCATTTCAGGCAACCCTTACTGACTCCTACAGAGTAACAAAGCTTTAGTTTTCTTTCAGAGTAGCAGCCGTGTTAGTCTGTATCCGCAAAAAGAACAGGAGTACTTGTGGCACCTTAGAGACTAACAAATTTAGTTTTAGTTTTCTTTGTAGACTATGGAGAGATGGCTGAGGGAGAATGAATATAATGCTGCACTAAGCGCAGAGAGGAGAAAGTAAGTGTGAGCTGTTTTAAATGTTTAACATAGTATTATGCTGTTCTTTGTACTTTTGTTTCTTGTTTTTCTTCAATGTGGTTTCTTTAGTTGCCTAACATGGACTGGTGTGTGATGTTACAAAATAAATAACTGGTATTGTTTTGATCTAGCAGTTTAAAATTCTCCATTTGAGCAGCTAATATGGGACAGGGAGAACACAGGGATACTTTTTTAGATTTACTGCCTGGTTTAATTATTGTAGGCTTAATTGGGCAATGGGAGCTTCACCAGCTACTATAATTGCAGTAATGAAAATACAAAAATGGTATCAACAAAGAACAGCAAGTGCAGTTATACTAGCTAACACAAAATCATTAAAGCTATTAATCCTTCAAAGTATAACTGGATCATCTGAGGTCAGGAAAACGTTTCCCCCAGGTTAGAGTACTGCATAATTAGCAGCATTCAGGAGATGTTAAGACTTCCTTTCCTTTAACACTTGTGTCAATTGACTAAAGCCAGATTCTACTACCTGCATTCAATGGGACCATTGGTAAAATAAGGTTTGGTGCCATTTAGTGTGAGTAAGTGTGGTAGAGTCTGGTTTAGTGTTTTTATGGAATTTGGATATGCAAATTGATACTGCTATTTGAAATTTGAATGACAATGGCATTAGGCCCCTGGGGAGTGTACACTGATGTTACAGTTGTGTAGTAAAGTGCTAAAAAACCCAGGAAATGTTAATGTTAGGGTTAACTGTACAACCTAATCTCTGCCCCTTTGTGCATTACAATAATCTTTAAATATCATCTACTACAGGTGCAGGCAAACTTTTTGGCCTGAGGGCCACATTGGGTTTCCTAAATTGTATGGAGGGTCGGTTAGGGGAGGGGGTAGTGGCCCGGCCCCCACCTCCTATCTGCCCCCCCGGGACTCCTGCCCCATCCCATCTCCCCCGTTCCCCCCCGGCCCCCCCGGGACCCCCACCCCCATTCCCCCCCCCGTTTTCCCCCCCCCCCGACCGCCTCTACCCCTATCCACACCCCTGCCCCCTGACCACCACCCCAAACTCCCCTGCCCTTTATCCAACCATCCATGCGCTGCCTGGAGCACCGGTGGCTGGCAGTGCTACAGCCGCGCTGCCTGACTGGAGCCAGCCACACTGCCGCCGCCACCACGCAGCACAGAGACCGGGTCAGGCCGCGGCTCTGCAGCTGCGCTGCCCCAGGAGCTCACAGTCCCGCCGCCCAGAGCATTGCGCCGGCGGCGGGGCAAGTGAGCTGAGGCGGCGGGGGAGGGGAAACAGTAGGGGAGGGGCCGGGGGTAGCATCCCGGGCCAGGTGCTTGGGGGCCGGTCAGGACAGCCCTGTGGGCCAGATGTGGCCCACGGGCCATAGTTTGCCCACCTCTGATCTACTATTTCATATACAATATCTCATACAAGTTATTCTACAGCTGTGTACACATAGGGTGGGTTCTGCATGTGCTTCAAAAGCACATCAAGCCTGTTCTTATTATCAGTTTGATCAATGACAGGCAAGCTTAGTTTCTGTTTTAATGATGTCTTCACGTGTGTTGTCCTCAGGCTTGTTGTACATTCCGTTAATAACTGCAGAGTACAGTTCAACAATAGATTCATGCACTCTTCTGTGGTTACTTTTTATGTGGTGATGTTCGTTCTACTCCGTAATCTTTGAAGTACGTGCTGATTGTTACCCACTTATTTGCTTTAGCTGCAGGATGCTTACTCAGGGCCAGCCATAAGCTGCTCATATCTTGCATCCACAGTTCTCTCCCGCCTCCCTCCAGGTTACACAATATCCCCCCAAAAAGAGGGCAGGAGGCAGGGCCATGCCTCGACTCCTCTACATACTGGCCAATGGAGCTGACTGACTGCCCAGGGAAGCAACTTGCACCCCATAGGTGGTGGTAGGCTGCCTCCAAGGGCTCCCTTTAGGCTGGTATGGCTGCATATCAGCCTCAATGCAGGTTAATTGCTAAATGGCACAGCTGACCCCAATGCCAGTCTTAGTTCCTGTACTAAAGACCCATCATTAAACCCATCTTCCTGTGCCTTCTCAGAACATACCATAAATCATGTGATTATTTTATTCAATCATCTGTCACATTGGTCAACGGCATTAATGAATGTATATGACTAGGACAGGGAGCATTTATGGGCTCCCTTGTCTCCATTTATCTCAAAGTTGTCTCTATTTAAATTTCAGATGAACAATGTTTTTTTATGTGCTATTAAAGAACAGCCTTGAATCCCTGAAATAGTCTCTGGGAGAAATAACAATGCTCAATGTAATTAGCAATGTTTTCATTGCTGTCTGTCATGAACAGAATGTCACTGTCTAGGGATACGCATCTGTCCTTCAGCCAAGTTTGGACCATGTTCTAACTTTTCTAATCACATACACACAATGAATATGGAAATGTACAGACTGATCCCTCATTCTATCATGTTCTCTGCTCTATCAGAAAGCAGAGTACGTGGCACCATAAATGGAAACACCCAGAGGTGAAAGTAAGCCGGTCTGGTCCGGTACGGTGTACCGGCAAGAGCCAGAATGCCGTGCTGGACTGGACAGGCTTCTCCAGCGGTGATTTAAAGGGCCCAAGGCTCCAGCCGCTGCGGGGAGCCCCAAGCCCTTTAAATCGCTGCCGGAGCCCTGCCGCCGCTACCCCAGCCCTAGCCTGAGCCCTGCCGCCCCAGGGTAGTGGCGGCAGTGCTCCCACAGTAATTTAAAGGGCCCGGAGCGCCGCGGTGGCTAGATCCCCGGGGCCTTTAATTCACCCCTGAGCCCCGGGGCTCCCAACCACCTCTGCAGCTGATAGCTCCGGGGTGATTTAAAGGCCCTGGGGATCCCAGCCACACCTGGAGCCCCAGGGCCTTTCAATCTTGAAAGCACCCGCCTCTTCCGGTTGAGGCCACGCCTCTTCCGGTTGAGGCCACGCCCCACTTAGGACTCCGGCTTACTGGTAAATCCTTTAAGTTACTTTCACCCCTAGAAATACCATCTCCTTGGAATGAATTTTCCAAGGATTGACAATTTGCAGTGAAAGGATGAAACAGACTTCTCTCCCACAAGGCCTGATCCTGCAAATCCTTATCTTCACAAGTAGCTTTTATTCACATGGGTAGTGCCACTGACTTCACTGGGATTATTTGTATGAGCATCTGTAGTGCTTTGGCCTTTTATTCCATTTCCTAAGGTAATTATAGAGCCCTAGCGTATATCTGTGACTTCTGTCATACAGGTGTAATGAAGCCCTGTATCAATTTGTATTTCTGCCCTCCCTCTATTAAATGGGCTGTAGAATTGTTCGTAGCTTTGCAATTTGAACAAGTAAAAATATAAAAAATGAAAATTCTTGCTAGCCAGCCTTGGTGAACGTATGTTAACAATTGAAATGAAAGCTCTTTTCATCAACTGATAACATTTAAGATGGAATTTTTTTAAGTCCCTGTACTCTGCATTATCAGGTACTCTAAGATGTCTTAGTAGAGTTCTGTATGTTACCTAATGAATATCATATTCCAATTACATATAATAAAAGGAAAACCTTTGTAACACAATATTAAGTTTGAACATATATAGCATTGCTCTCAGCCCGAGAAGTTAAGATACTAAAAAGCAAAGATTCTCATAGCAATGTTAACTCACATACAGAGTTGCATGTACACCTGCATATATTCACAGTTGGCATTCCTGGCAAAAAAAACGCTGTTTGTGAAAAATCAAAGCTGGGCTATTTAGCAGACAAAAGTCAAGAAACTCATAGTTTAGGGTGAGCTTTCAATCTTAACTTTGCCACCTTGCACTTGTGCAAGCTCAACTCCCCTTTGTGCCTTTGAAAATCTCCCCTAGCATCTAATCTGGATGGAATTGCTTTGAATTTACACCAGGGTAACAGAGCAAGATTTGGCTCCATGTGTCATGATCAGAAAGGAACATTAAAAGTACACAATAAAAAGGTACTCCAGTATTTGAAAAAGCATGTGGTTACTCAGGGTTAGATTGTCACTTTGCAATCTGCCCTGAGCAGGGAGATGTCCAGGAAGCAGATTGTTACGCTCCAACACACCAGGGGTCTCCCCTGCTGCTCTGAGCCGGAAGTAAACAATGCTGGGTCTATACCGGGGTAGGCAACCTATGGCACGCATGCCGAAGGCGGCACGTGAGCTGATTTTCAGTGGCACACACACTGCCTGGGTCCTGGCCACCAGTCCGGGGGACTCTGCATTTTAATTTAATTTTAAATGAAGCTTCTTAAACATTTTAAAAACCTTATTTACTTTACATACAATAGGTTAGTTATATATTCTAGACTTCTAGAAAGAGACCTTCTAAAAAGGTTAAAATGTTTTACTGGAACGCGAAACCTTAAATCCGAGTGAATAAATGAAGACTCGGCACACCACTTCTGAAAGGCTGCCGACCCCCGGTCTATACAAATGTAGTGACCATTACGCCGCATGCAGGTGCAGTTATGCTGACCAGCACATTGTGGGGTCAGAGTCAAAGCTTTGCTTAGTCTTACCCTGTCCTTTCCCACCTTCCTGCACAGAGGATGGAGGGGAGAGTAGTATCTGTGTGGAGTATATTTCCCATCTCACGCTGCAATTCAACGTACAAATACCCTGTACAAGGCAGGGCCTTACTCACCCTGCCCTCCTCCCACACCCTTAGCTCCTTGTGCAGCTGTGTGGTGCCAGTGATAATCTAGCTCTTAATTAAACAGAATATTATAATGCATGTGTGCAAAGGGGCAAAGGTTGAATGTTTGCCCTTATTTGTGCATGTCTTGATTTTTCGCTGTCTGACTACACAACCTTTGTTTTTCTTCAGAAGTTTTCTAAAAGCATTTTTCAGTTTTTAATTCCACGGAGGTCAATGAGGTTACTCTGGATTTCAGATGGGTAACGGAGCTGAGTGGGCTCCATGCTTGCCCGTGATATGGCGTCTGCACGGGAAAAAGGCATGAAATGATTGTCTGACATTGTTTTCATGGAGGGAGGGGCGACTGACGACATGTACCCAAAACCACCCGTGACAATGTTTTTGCCCCATCAGGCATTGGGAGCTCAACCCAGAATTCCAATGGGCGGCAGAGACTGCTGGAACTGTGGGATAGCTACCCACAGTGCACCGCTCCATAAGTCGATGCTAGCCACGGTAGTGAGGACGCACTCCGCCGACTTAATGCGCTTAGTGTGGACATTCGCAATCGACTGTATAAAATCGATTTCTAAAAATTGATTTCTATAATATCGACCTAATTTCATAGTATAGACCAGGGGTCAGCAACCTTTCAGAAGTGGGGTGCCGAGTCTTCATTTATTCACTCTAATTTAAGGTTTCGCGTGCCCGTAATATATTTTAACGTTTTTAGAAGGTCTCTTTCTATAAGTCTATAATATATAACTAAACTATTGTTGTATGTAAAGTAAATAAGGTTTTAAAAATCTTTAAGAAGCTTATTTAAAATGCAGAGCCCCTCCGGACCGGTGGCCAAGACCCGGGCAGCGTGAGTGCCACTGAAAATCAGCTCGCATGCCGCAGGTTGCCTACTCCTGGTGTAGACATATCCTTAGAATAGGATTTGGATCATAATATGAGGAACAAGGTCGTTTTAAAATAAGGCTCTCCCAAACTTCAGTGTAAACTAATCAGGATCTTCTAATTAATAGGCTCACTTCTGCCTCCTCATGTGACACCATCATTACTTCTTGACCACGGATGGTTAACTTACATGTAGTTGCTGTAAGCATTCCCTTTCCTTCCATTTACAGAAAGAAGCAAATGGTATTTACTGGCTTCCTCTTTCCTGTGTCATGACTTTCGTTTTTCTTATCAGCAAACTAGAATAGCCACTTAGCAGAAAATAATGACTTCATAATAATATAGTGGCTTGAAAATGCTTTTGTAAACTGTATTTGCTGGATTGCTGAGTATGAACCAAGTAATATATAACTGTGAAATTTAGTTTGATTGCACAAACTGTATGCAATATAATGAAAAGGTGTGAAAACAATAAAACATTTTTCTCCTAATAAGTGATCAAACAAAAATCTGATCTACGTATATTTGCCATTCTCATGACTTTTAAAAGAATATCTCGTTATTCCTTAATTATAAAGCATATATAGATGCTCAGCAAATAGATTAGATGCTTATATGAGTATTCCAGTGTCTCTTGTGGAAAAATAACATAAAACTGTCATGTCCGACGCAATCAGTGATCCATCTAGTCTCTAACAGTAAGCAGTACCAGCTGCTTCACAGGAAGGTACAAGAAAACATTTAGAGGACAATTATGGAAATACCTGCCTGTACGCAGGGAAGTTTCTTCCCAACTCCATGAGATGTGGTCCGAAGCATGGGGGATTTATAGCCTTTATTAATTTTTAAATGTATCTGATGTAAGTGTGGTAATTCTGATTACCCAAATAAATATCTTCTTTGAATCCAACTAAGCCCTTGGCCTCATTAATTCTATAGCAATGAGTTCTACAGATTAGTCTTGTATTGTGTGCAAAAAATAATGATTAATTTAAAATGTGTTGCCTTTCAGTTTCCTTGAATGGTGTTTTGTTCTTGATTATGAAAAAGGAGTAAATCGGAGTACCCAAATTACCTTCTATATGCTGCTCATAATTTTGTGTATCAGTAACAGGCCCTCATTCATTTTCTGTCTAAAGCAACCAGCCCAGTCTTTTTAAACTTTCTTCATAGAAAATTTTTTCCATACCTCTTTGTACTGCACAGAGGTTTTCACTGGGCAATCTACAAGAATTCCCAGCAATGTTACCTAAGGCCATAGGGATGGATTTTGCTGCTGTAATTTTGGACGTAGGAACATTAAAAAAAAAATTTTAACCTAGTCTTTTTAACTGAAACGGATTAAAACATTCACTGGGTCTGATTTTTAGAATACCAGTATATGAAAATGTGACTTTTTTCATTGTAAGGTTGCATTCTCACTTCTGGAGAGGAAACACAGGCCACTTCCTATTAAGATGACAGCTTTTGGGTCACATGTGAGTTGCTCATACAAGAGTCTCAACTAAAGCCTTATCTGCACACACAAGCTGAACTGACTTGACTGAATCAGGTTAGACATGGATTTAAGACTGTCCGCACAAATGGACTGCACTGATTTAATTGAATTGGTTTCTAAATTGATTTAATTACATTGGTACAATGCCTGTGTGTAGACAAGCCATAAGAGTTCAGTCCCAGACTGGGAACCAAGGACACATGAATGCTATTTCTGACTGACACTTACTCATTCCCCCAGCGGCAGTGGGATTGTCACTTTCAATTGTATTTAGATTCCTATACCTCAACCATCATCTTAGTATATGAATACCACTTCACCTCTCCGGTTACATTTCCCCCTCAGTAAGATGGAGATCATAGACAGTGGCAGACAGAGTTCATTTAGCTCTTTGACAGCCTCCGGGAAGTATTTCACTGTGAACAACAAAGTTTGTGTGAAGATTTTGAATGGGGATTTCAACTGCTGGGCTTTTTTTTGTTTGTTTTAATGGATTAATGTGATTAGTCTGAATGGCCAAAATGTTTTCTTTGGAACCATCCTTTTAAGAAATGATCATATCTGGCTCTTTGGGGGTAGGGATTTATCCTTATGTTCTGTGTTTGAACAGCACCCAGAACAGGGTCCTGGTCTATGACTGGGGCTCCTATGTGCTACAGCGATACAAATAAATAACCATCCTCCATATGGTTAGTCTACTACAGCTATATTTTGGCACCTAGATGAAAGTGGCCTGATTTGCAAAGGTGCCGAGCACCTATAGTTTCCTTGCTTCTGAAAATCAGGCCACTTTTATTTAGGAGCCAAAAGATAGACTTAGGAACCTAAGTCCTGGTCTTCACTACAAACTTAGGTCGACGTAAGCCACGATAAGTCAATCTAATAATGTATGTGGCTACACTACCGAGTTCCTTCCACTGACCTAAGTGGCCAGTAAAGTCAACTTCTGTACTCCACCTCAGCGAGAGGTGTAGTGCTTGATTTGACATCCACGGGTCGATATGGGGATAGTGTAGAAACTGAGTTGTGTAATTCAAATGAATTGGTCTCCAGGAGGTGTCCCACAGTGCTCTGCTGTGACCACTCTGGAGAGCACTTTCAACTCCACTGCATGTCAGCCGTTCCCCTGTTAAAGCCCCGGGAACTTTTGAATTTTCATTTCCTGTTTGATCAACGTGGAGAGCTCGCCAGCACAGCTGATCATGGAGACTCAAGGCCGCAAACGTGCTCCAGCATGGAGTACACAGGAAGTGGTGGATCTCATCGCTGTGTGGGGAGAAGAGTCTGTGCAGGCAGAGCTCCGATCCAGCAGTAGAAATGCTGACAACTATGCCAAGATCACACGGGACATGGGGGAGAAGGGTTACACGAGGGACACGCAGCAGTGCTGAGTGAAAATAAAGGAGCTTCGGCAAGCGTACCAGAAGACAAGGGAGGCGAATAGTCATTCTGGTTCTGCCCCACAGACATGCCGCTTTTACAAGGAACTGCATGTGACTCTCGGTGGTGACCCCACCACTACCCCAAAAGGCAGCGTGCATTCCTCCTAGGCGTCCTGGGCCACCTCGGGCCACAACGAGAAGGACGTTGTTGATGATGATGATGATGAGGAGAATGGGAGGCAGGCAAGTGGACGTACATGAAGTCGACTTAACTTTGTAGTGTAGACGTGGCCTATGTTTAAGCATCTAGGTTTGAAAATTTTGGCCAATATTTCTGAAGTCTAGTTTGGTTTTATTATGCTTAAACTTTTTCTCGTTTTGGATGCAGATGTAGGTTTGTCACATGTAGTGCAAGTAATGAAGTAAAAAAGCTGTGGATCAAGATGTTAGCTCCTGAAATGATACAAAGTTCTCTGTATTAATTAATGAGACAAAGCACTGTCTGTGTTTGTTACAGGCAGTATTTGGATCCCCTGCTAAATGATATTAAGCAATAAGGTTCCTTTCGGGTTAGATCATCTATCATGGACCCTGAAAAAGGTGCAGTACATAGTTGTGCTGCTCCTAGGAGCAAACCAGGGACCAAATTGTGATTCAGAGTTTCCCCCTTGCTCCAGCGGGGAAGTAACCTGCATCAGCACTTTAGCTGGTGCAACTTACTTGCCCCTCCATGCTGTGCTGACAGGTATGTTTTAGAGGCCATAGTCAAGACTACACCCGCTCCCCTATGCCAGCTCCCTACTCCACACTATATGGGGGAGAAGGGGGGTAGCTACCCAGTGAAAGATTCTCTCCCTGTTTTGCATTGCTAACCACAGCGTGGGCAGTGTTCACAGGGAGTGAGTGGGTGCTTTATGGCCCATATTCCCATATGTGGGCATGTGCCACAGGTTACTAGGTGGCCCATAATCATGAAAACTGGGAGGATGGACTATCTAGGCCAGTTGACTTCCTCTTGTCTAATGATATAATTTGACAAACAATCAGAGGCTAATGACCAGATTATGGGGGGAAATGCTCATTACACAGTCCAGGAGATTTGGAATAGTGAATCATAGGACTGGAAGGGACCTTGAGAGGTCATCTAGTCCAGTCCCCTGCTCTCATGGCAGGACTACGTATTATCTAGACCAGGGATCGGCAACCTTTGGCACGCAGCCCGCCAGGGAAATCCGCTGGCGGGCTGGGACGGTTTGTTTACCTGCAGCGTCTGCAGATTCGGCTGATCACAGCTCCCACTGGCTGCGGTTCACCGTTCCAGGCCAATGGGGGCTGTGGGAAGCGGCATGGGCCGAGGGATGTGCTGGCCGCTGCTTCCCGCAGCCCCCATTGACCTGGAATAGTGAACCGCAGCCAGTAGGAGCTGCGATCAGCCGAACCTGCAGGTGCTGCAGGTAAACAAACCGTCCTGGGCTGCCAGCGGATTTCCTTGACAGGCCGCGTACCAATCCCTGATCTAGACCATTCCTGACAAGTGTTTGTCTATCTTGCTCTTAAAAACCTCCAATGATGAAGATTCCACAAGCTCCGTAGACAATTTATTCCAGTGCTTAACTACCCTGACAGTTAGGAAGTTTTTCCTAATGTCCAACTTAAACCTCCCTTGCTGCAATTTAAGCCCATTGTATTCTTGTACTATCCTCAGAGGTTAAGAAAAACAATTTTTCTCCCTCCTTCTTGTAACAACCTTTTACGTACTTGAAAACTGTTATCGTGTCCCCTCTCAAGACTAAAACAAACCCAATTTTTTCAATCTTCCCTCATAGGTCATGTTTTCTAGACCTTTAATCATTTTTGTCGCTCTTCTCTGGACTCTCTCCAATTTGTCCACATCCTTCCTAAAATGTGGCACCCAGAACTGGACACAATACTCCAGTTGAGGTCTAATCAGCAGAGTAGAGCGGAAAAATTACTTCTCGTGTCTTGCTTACAATACTCCTGCTAATAAATCCCAGAATGATGTTCACTTTTTTTGCAACAGCGTTACACTGTTGACTCATATTTAACTTGTGGTCCACTGGAACCCCCAGATCCCTTTCCACAATACTCCTTCCTAGGCAGTCATTTCCCATTTTGTATGTGTTCAACTGATTGTTCCATCTTAAATGGAGTACTTTGCATTTGTCCTTATTGAATTTCATCCTATTTACTTCAAACCATTTCTCCAGTTTGTCCAGATCATTTTGAATTTTAATCCTATCCTCCAAAGCACTTGCAACCCCTCCCAGCTTGGTATCATCCACAAACTTTATAAGTGTACTCTCTATGCCATTATCTAAATTATGATGAAGATATTGAATAGAACAGGACCCAGAACCCATCCCTGCGGGACCCCACTCATTATATCCTTCCAGCATGACTATGAACCACTGATAACTACTCTCTGGGAACCGTTTTCCAACCCGTTTTGCACCCACCTTATGGTAGCTCTGTCTAGGTTGCATTTCCCTAGTTTGTTTATGAGAAGGTCATGCGAGACAGTACCAAAAGCTTTACTAAAGTCAAGATATACCACATCTACCGCCTCCCCACATCCACAAGGCTTGTTACCCTGTCAAAGAAAGCTATCCGGTTGGTTTGACACAATTTGTTCTTGACAAATCTATGCTGACTGTTACTTATCACCAAGAAGCCATGTTGTATTACACAAGTAAGGCACAATGATTAGTACTTCTGAAGATCCCACCTTAAATGCTTATCTGGTGAAAATAAACCTAGAGTGCAAACATTTGAACAGTAAACCCTGCCTCAGTTTGAGGTTCCTAGAGGCAGAGACAGCTGCTGGCTGGCCAGCCAGCCAAGCCCAGAAGTTACAACTACAAGTGCTGATCTTCTCTCTTCGCGCCTGTCTGCTGTTGTCAGCAAAAATCATGTTTACCGGGGCTGTGCTCATAACTTGGCACACCTATGTTACTCACCACCTCACAAAGGCATGGTGAGAATTAACTCACTAGTCTTTGTAAAGATGGAAAGTGCAGCAGCATGTTAGTACAGTATTATGCATCAGTACTCTAGTTAAACAATAATGACTTGGGTGCAGAGCATTTCTTAGGAACAAATAAAAGGCTGGGAGGAGCTGATGGCCCAAGTTCCTGCAGAGAGGTTTATTATTGTTATTATAAACTGAAAACCAGAAAAAAATAGGCAGCGGGGTTTTTTTAATGGATGATGCAATTTTTATTGGAATGTAAAAAGCCTTCCTGGTGAATGTATGCCCTGAATATTAGCCAGGCAAATTGTTTGTTTGAATCCTCTTTCTATCCAGTTTATATAGTGAATCTGAAGCATTCTTTATTTTTGCTGAGCTCAGCTGACAGATAGAACTTTAACACACACACTCACTGGTGTTCTCGTATATATATATATTTTGTCACACTGCTCCTTTTTCCTAGTATAGTTAAAGCTGCTTTTAATGTGTTTTGAAAACAAATTATTAAGGTTCCAAAATCCAGTTTTTAATAAATTAATTTCCACAGTTGATACAGTAAAGTAAAAATTAAAGTCATGATAATTTGAGGCCTCTTCCAACCAGGTGCTTGGGAATACAGTGGGGACTGAGGGCATTCAGTACTTTACAAGATTAAGCCAATGGTTCTTTATGGTATCATACATGTGTATGACACAGATTTGTTTTGTGTTTTTGCCTATCTTGAAAGCATACAAAGTGATGCTCTTGATTAGCTAAGAAGTAATTGTTGTGCTCAGGCTCTCAGCTTCAAAAATGTTTTCTAATGCTTATAGTACTATATAAAAATGTATATATTTGTCATTAGGTCTGATTACTAACAATATTTTGTAGCTTCACTATGTACTTTGCTCAATGCAGTGTTGTTGTAGCCGTGTTGGTGCCAGGATTTTTTTCCTGATATTTGAAAAGTACATAATAAAAGAGGTCATCAAACATTTCACAGAACAGATATAAAAGCAAAACCAGCTGTCTTCTGATAAAAAGAATATGATGGAAAAACAAAATGGGTTTTTTGCACCTCACGTGCTCTTCAAAGGTGTTATGGCCATTCCATGTTTCTTACTGTTCCAAGTAGCTTCAGGGCATATCAGAGCCTCTGGCAGTTTTCAGTGGCACCATGGATTTCTTTTACTGATATTAAATAATGTATGTGTATTTCAAGTGTATATAAATGAAGGCTGCAATAGTCAGTAGTCTACTGAAATTAACAAAGTACTCACGCTTTACTTTTGTGACTTATGAACTTGTATAGATTTATTAAGCATATTTGGTGATACTTTGATTCATTCTCGTAACCTCTCCTTCCTCTAATGGCTACACTCATTATCCTTCATTACAGGTCAACATAAAAAAGTGACATAAAACATAACATCATCCTTCACTGAAGGACACTAATGTCCTTGGACCTGTACGTTACAGAGAAAAAGACAAGGAGCAGATCCTCAACAGCTGTAAATTGTCACAGCCGCATGGCCCACAGCCCATGCACCTATGGTGCTTATGTTTTAAATTAGACAGAGCAGGGATCTCAAACTTTTTCCGCATGTGGATGGGGCAACATGTTAACAGAGGTTGTCTTGTGGATGCCTCACTTCCATTTGTGATCATGCATTCCACCTTCATTCCCATTCCCAACTGCGCTGACCACTGCACTGCACCCCACCTCCTTCCATTCATTCCCTCAACTGTGGCAAACATAGCAGCTAGTGATATAGAAGGATAATAGTAATGTATTCAATGTATTTCAGTTTTCTTGTAAAGTAATTTTGCAGTTGGAAATAAGGGGAGTCAGCATCATATCACCAGTCAACTTTCCATGGACCATTAGCAGGTACTCCACAGACCATGGACCACAGTTTGGGGGGACAAGCAGTATATTTCACTAACTGCTAATTGGAAAAGGTACAGCTTCAAAAGATTGCAGACATGGGCTTGTTTTTATTAATATGGTTAGCTTGGTGCATTTGCTTTGAAAGACTCCATAGAGGAAATGTATTTTAAGGACATAATCAAAATTGTGTTATATACCTTTAATCATGCAAATTTTTAAGGAAAAATGACTGTCAGGATGAGGTTATTGATAAGAATGAGATGACTAAATCATATAGAGCGTGGGTGGGGGCAGGACAGAGGATAAAAATTATAATAGAGGATGAATAAACTGGAATGTAAAGGGAGGAAAAAACAAAATCAAGAGTCTGACTATAGAACTAGAAAATGTTTAAATAATATACATAAAATGAAACTATAATACCAGCCTGAGATTTTAACTGAATGAAGAAACTGACTGTGTTTTGCACTAGTAGTTATCCATATCAACAGAATTCTTGATTTTAATTGTATGTATTGTTTCACCATTACTAAGAAAACTCTCATAAGGTGAGAAGCATTTGGCCCTTTGTTACCAAATGAACAAGAACTGTGATCTAGAATCACAATCGTCACAGTGTATGACAGATATAGCAGAGATTTGTTTGGACATTTATTTATAATCAAAATAAATTATCATCTGAGCAAATTAATTTTAACATAAACTAGACGTTTTAAACTTCTGCATGTTATATGTATGAATAATTCTTAGAATCATATTCTAGGTCTTAATGTAGCCACATATAACAATGTGATCACTGCACTGGTGTCTTAAAATGGGAGTAAAAACAATACCAATACTTTGCAGTTCTATAGTGTCCTCTATCTAGCATCTCAAAGAATTCTGGATCTGATTGCCATCCCTATTCTGAGTAGGATCTTACTCTGCAAGTGGTTTCACTGATTTTTTTTTTTTTTTTTTAAAGTCCCTGAATGACTTGCCGAAGAATATAGACAAAGCCTGTGTCAGAGCCAGGAATCCCAGTCCCTAACCACTATGGGGCTTTTAAATTCTTCTTTCTGTCTTAACATATATATATATATATATATATGTTATGTGTTATGTTAAGACAGAAAGAAGAATTTAAATATCTAAATTTATTTTTATATATATATATATAATAATTATTTTGTGCACATGAGCCATTTATGAACATAGTATTCAACATTAACTGAACACTTGCATATCTAATTCCATTTCAGTGGCAAAGGAAATAAAGCCGACTGGTGATTTTATAAGATCATTTATCATGCTTCCTCATACTCTCCAACTCTAGATATGGGTTTGATCACTCTATCCTCAATCCAGCAAAACAATTAAGCAGATGCTTAACTGTAAACAAGGCCGGGTAAGGGATAGGCACAATACACTTGTGCTTATAGGGCCCAAATTCCTGGAGTCATGTGATCAAAGATCACATTGCCACCCCTGCCTCTCTAGGGGTGGGTGAAGAGAGGAACTTTACTGCCATGCTTGAGATTACCAGGGGGCCCCATGCCACTGCCCCCGTCTCATTGGAAGAAGAGGGACAGGGACTGGGGGTGAGGCCATGGGGGGAAGAGCAAGAGGTGTTCCTAGGGTCCCAGATTGCCTGGCCCTGACTTTCAGCATGTGAGTAGTGCTACTGAGGTGAAGCTTAAAATGAAAACTTAAGTGCTTTGCTGGATTGGGGTCAGAGTGCTCAGAGTCTTGTAGGATCCACCCATATAGCTTCAAAAAAGAGAACTGATACTCAGTTCTATCCTTGATCTTGCTTATTTAATTTCTAAATTTCCAGCTTTTCCAATAGAACTATTAAAGGATTCCGGTTTGGCATCTAAGGCTCCAATTCTGCAAGCTGCTCCAGTTAGGCCACAGGATCCACCCCCGTGAAACAGCTTGCAGGACCCGCACCAAAGTAATTTTCCAGTCCATTATATCCTCCATCAAATTCCTGACTTCACTGCAAAGGGGGGCATGGAGCAGCGTTCATGTTGCACTCTCAGTCAGTACTGGCCCGAGTAAGCTAATGATCCAACCATGGGACGAAATTCGGTGATGAATCCTAGTCACGTGCCACCTGAGGCACATTGCACATACGCTAAGGAGATTCTTGCAAACATTTCATCCATTGATATTTCCCCTATGGCCCTACAAACAGATGTGAATCACTCTGCATTCCCTTGTCCTTATCTGGGCAGTAATCTCAACAAGAAATTTACTCTCATATGAATGGGCAAATCTTCCATTGAAGTCAATGGCTCCTGACTTCAATATCAATGAGACTTGCGTGTACTTACATCAAGGCTGAATACAGCCATTTATGCCTTTTAGGTCCATTTTTCAGATTTTCTATATCCTAGTACAGTCAAACCTCGCAATAATGCGCCCTGTGACAACGCGAATTTGGATATAACGTGATCATAAGTTGGCTCCCCTTTAAAGCTGTAATACTGTTCGCGTTTTGCTGGAATACTTTTTTTTACGCTATTTATAAATAAACCGTGTTCTTCCGGTCTTATAGGATAAAGTGACTTGTGGCCATTGCAGGCCCATTGCACTTAGTTCTCAGGTTGTACATGTGTATGGTGTTTGCCTATGAACTTGTTATTAATTTCCTATATTTTAAAAAATATTTTACCGTTATGGATACAGCAGTTCGCAAACGCAAGTCGTTTTCTGCCCAAGAGAAATTGTACGACCTGGATCAACTAAAGAAGGGCAAACAACAAACTCAGCTTGCTAGAGATCTAGGAATTAGCGAGTCCACTCTGCGAGGGTGGAAAAAAGAAGAAGAAACGCTCTGTAGCCTACCCTGCATTCTTGAAGAGGAAACTGGTTTACAGCGTAAAAAGGTCAAGTTTGCTAATGACGAAAGCCTAGATTCAGCCTTGTACCAATGGTTTGTCCAGGCTCGCTCAGAAGGAGTTCCCATTTCTGGCCCTATTCTGAAAGCTCAAGCAGAGAAATTTGATCGCCTTATCAATGGAAATGAATCCAAATTTAAGAAGAGTAACGGCTGGCTGGACAGATTCAAGAGAAGGCACACTATAAGCCAAGTTCTTGTGTCTGGGGAAATCCGCTCAGCTGATAAAGAGGCTGCCGATTCCTAGACAACTGAGCTTAAAAAGTTGCTGGAGGAAGGTTGCTACATGGCCGATCAAGTTTACAACTGCAACGAGACTGGTTTATGCTTTAAAATGTTACCCGATCGCACCCTCGCAACCAGGACTGATAGTCACAAACAAGAAGGCTTTAAGCAGAGGAAGGACCAAGTCACTCCCTTGTTTTGCGTCAACAAGTCTGGAAGCCACAAAGTCAGACCTCTGATGATTGGAAAAGCAAGGTCTCCCGGATGTTTTCATCACGTTAATATGAAGGCCCTTCCCTTTGAATACACCAACAGCAAGAATGCATGGATGAATAGCTCCATATTTGAAGACTGGTTCCATAATACTTTTGTGCCAGTCGTTTGGGCTCATTTGCGAAAACTCAAGCAGGAGGGAAAAGCTCTCCTCCTGCTGGATAATTGCCCTGCCCACTCCCTAGCGGAAAATCTTGTCAGTCGTGACAGCAAGATTAAAGTCTCTTATCTCCTGAAGAACACTACATCAGAAATCCAGCCACTGGACCAAGGCATCATATCGGTATTTAAGCAAAACTATCGTCGTGAAATGATCAAGCGGATGGTAGCGGATAATAACTCCTCCATCGACACATCACTGGTGTCACTCAACTTGAAAGAAGTCTGTCACCTCGGCGGGAAAGCCTGGGATGCTATCTCTGCACATTGCATTGAATGATGCTGGATAAAGGGTCTTGGTCCAGCTTTCCTGTCATCTACACACGATGATGGTAACGACGACCTGTGATGTTCACAATTTGTGTTTTACTGATTCTAAAGCTTTAACATTTGGATTTCAATGTCTACTGTCATTAAATAATTAGTCTGACCTCCCCTCCCCCTACACACACACACACAGTTTCCCACAACTGTGAAAATTTAAATTGACAAAATAAAAATGTTTAAAAATAAACATTGATATTATCTGTCCAAATTATCTAAAAAAAAATCAAACTCTGCCAAGTCTAAAGTAAGACTTTATGCAGACCAGTGGGTCTTGTGTTGGCCCTTTGCAAAGGAGTGAATTTCATCCATACTGTTTTTTTCACAGTAGCCTCACAATGTACCAGATATTTGATATTTTGTATACATTTAAAAACAAACCCCAAACCCCCAAAACAAAACAAAAAAACAGCAACTTTCCTTCTTGCTGCTGAGTGTTGGAGTTAAGGTATTTACTTTA
The DNA here is from genome assembly GCF_013100865.1 of Trachemys scripta elegans. NCBI lineage: Eukaryota > Metazoa > Chordata > Testudines > Emydidae > Trachemys > Trachemys scripta. The sequence continues at coordinate 14,021,072 of NC_048302.1, forward strand.
TATTAGAAAAGCTCACTTGTCTCTTGGGTTTTTCCTCCCTTCCTTCATCAGTAAACATTTGGATTGGTGTTGGTAACTGTATCTAAAACAGGCTAAATCAGGGTCATCAGCAAGGAACTGAGAAACAGTATTTACTGGGGTGGGGAGATTGTATAGCTGCTTCTTTGTGTAGATGATGGTTCTCAGGGTTCCTACGGACTAGAAAGAAAACAAACATAAAACAGTGAGATAAGAGTAGAAAAGTGAAAATAATGCTTATGATGAGACTGTTCTCTTGAAATTCTCTTGTTCAGACTAACCAAACTATCAAAAGATAGAATAACTGTCATGTATTATAAATGAACTGGCATAATAGCATACAGATATTGCCGCTATGGCCTCTGCACACCAGTTAGTCTATAGTACGAAGGCAAAATCCTACATTTTGAGTATGAGACGAAGTATAATTTAAGGAGCTTTAACAAAGAGAGAGAGAGAGAGAGAGAGAAAAGACAGTTTTAGTAAAGTAAAAACAGATTTCTGAATAGTTAAACATTTTCTTTTAATTTGTTTCCAGTAAGCAGACTGGGAATTTAGTATGAGGAAAAGATTGTACAGGAAGAAAACAGCAGGCAGACATTCATAAGAACTAATATCTACACAAAGAAGACTTCAGAGAAGGACTGCCTCTGGGGATTTTTGTTTTATTTTCCTTTAAGAGCGTTACAAACATTTGTGGGGGAAGGTTTATTTGATTTTGTTGGGACTGAGTTTAAGCCATTTTATGAACCATATGAGGGAAAGAATTTACATTTGGGAGAGAGATGCTTAGAAAACAGAAAGAAACAAAACTGAAGAGGTTTGGAGTGTTAAACAGTATAGAGAGGAGAGGATGATGTCAGCATGTTCCTAACTCCACACCTGATATCAGCATATGGAAAACATCTGACATTATAGCAACTTTCAAATGTTCTTGCATGATGATAAAACAATAATAATACCTAGCTCCAATATACTGCTCTTTATCAGTAGATCTCAAAGCACTTTACAAAAAATGTCAATGACACTTTACATGGTATAATCCATATTCACTATTAAGAAATCTTGAATCTAAAATCACAGCCTCTGCTGTGTACACTTAAAAAATTGGGGATTTGTATTTGTGGAACCAGCTATAGTACAGGTTTCCACATCTACTCATTAACTAAATAAGAGCATTAAGTGCAGTAATTTACATTCCAGTTGTCTGCAATTATACGTTCTTGTTAAAAAAGTTTCATTTTCTGCAATCCTTGGTATTGCCGAACCTAGCCTTTAAAGAACCATGAATCAAAATCTCATAATTTTTGGAGCATGTTATAAATCATGAGATTTTAAAAATAGTCAAATTTGGCCTTTTGTTTGCTTTAAAGTTTTTAACCCTCCAGGGTACACATTTTTGGTGATTACTCCATAACTTTAAAGGCTAGAAACTTTTTTTTTTAAATGAAAGCTTGTATTTTCCCATCATCACATGATTCCAGGAGCTGGAGTTTTAAGAAAAGACAAATATTGCAAGGCTCAAGATAAAATTGTGAGCATTGGCAATGCTGCTTTGGTCCACTCTTCTGCTCCATTCCCCTCACCCACTTCCTTTACAACTGGTCTCTCTCTACCCTATAGTTCAGCCTCCCTATTATCTTGCCTCTTCCAGTTACTGGGTAATTCTTCAGCCCACCCACTCTTCTACGTCACTCGTCATCCCCACCTGTGTGTTGTGCCTCATTTTGCTCCATCCCCTGCTCTCCCTTACCCTCCCCTTCCTTGCACTGGCTCTGTCCAATCCTCCTCTTTAGGTCACCTGCCAGTGGGAAATTGAGAAATCTAAGTAGACTCAGCATGTCTCTCTGCTATTCATCGGAAAATTGAGAGGGAAGAAAGACTATCTGAAGGATGTCAAGTTTCTGGTATATCAAAAGATTCTTTAAGGAACTGGCAACTAACACTGCTATCCTAGGTATCTCAGCATCAGGTGTTATATGCTACTGTCAGAATCGGACTATAGAGCTCAAAAATGTGGATGTATTTGTGCATTAAAGGAACTGACAGTGGCTCCCACACCAAATATTTTACTAGTATGATACCAACCTCTGAAAAAGGCAACTTGCATGTCATCTGCATTTGTATTATGGGAATCTCCAGAGAAAGATATGCCTGCAGCCATATCACTTTGTGTAAGGATCCTGTCATCTCCCTCAGCATAAGCAGTCAGGCTGGGTCAGTACTTGGATCAAAGAGCTCCATGGAACACCTAGATGCTGCAGAAAGTGATGTTGGGGATCCAGCGTACATAAGAGAATGGCTATATGGGGTCAGATCAATGGTCCATCTAGCCATGTCCTGTCCCCCGCAGTGGCCAGTACCAGAGCTTCAGGGAGTGTGCACAGAACAGGGCAATTTTGGAGTGATCCACCTGTCTTCCAACTCTAGCTTCTGGCAGTCAGAGGTTTAGGATTGCCCTGAGCATGGGGTTGCATGCCTGACCATCTTGGCTAATAGCCATTTATGGGCCTATCTGCCATGAACATATCTAGTTCTTTTATGAACCCAGTTATACTTTTGGCCTTTACAACATCACCTGGCAGTGAGTTCCACAGGTTAAATAGTGTATTGTGTGAAAAAGTACTTCCTCGTGTTAGTTTTAAACCAGTTGCCTATTAATTTAATCGGGTGACCCCTAGGTTTTTGTATTGTGCGAAAGGGTCAATAACACTTTCTTGCTCACACCACTCACGATTTTATAGACCTCTAACTGTGATTACACTTTTTTCTGAGTCAGCTAGTTCTTCTAGTCTATGCAGGCAATTAAACCACCTTCATCACTGTAGTAGATGGGCTTCCCCTCATCTTGGCTAAGTTTTTTCTCTCCTTCACTGCAGGTTGAAAGTTTCACAACCCTTTTTTCCTTTCCTGCAAACAATTATGGAAAACGATGCCAATTTTTGACCAGCTCCACCCAGGAGCCAAAAAATGATGGCTTGCAATGTCCCGTTCACAGGCGCTTGGATGTGCCAGCAGCTGGGATTGAAAGAAGGAGAGGGCCGTTGCCGCCAAGAATAACCGTATTCCTGCAGGTCCTGTCCTAGGCTTTGGCTGGGGGCAGTGCTTAATTTGTGCCAGGGCTTGATCCCTGGCACCTCTAGGCTTGGCAGTTTATAGCCTAGCTGGCACCTCTGGCACTGCTGCACCAGTTATGAATGTTAAACAAAAATAATGGCCGAGCCCCACTTTCATTACAAATTAAGCATTGGCTGGGGAAAGGCAGCTCTCCCCTTTGCCTAGGGGCAGGGCTGGGCTGCAGGGCCATCCTCGCGCGCGCCAGCCTCCCTTGGGGCTCGAACCCCCGCTCCTCCAGCGTTCGAAACGGTCGTTCCTCACTAACGGCAGGCGGGGTCCAGCACCAACCTTTTAAACAACGGCCAAGGCTCTCAAAGGGCGGCGCGAGCCTTCTCCTCCCCCTCCCTCCCCCCACGTGCTGGCCAGGCCTGGCGACCTCACTTCCGGCCGCGGGGCGGGGAGTGGGACGAGCCGGAGGAGTGCGCATGCGCCCCTCCCCGCACACAGCCCAGCGCAGGCGAGGCGAGGCGCCTGGTTCCTTGCAGATCGCTGGGTGCTCGGCTCGGCGCTGACGTGCTGCTGCGTGTGAACTGGGCGCAAAATCCGCGCAGCGCAGCGTCGCTCCTGGCCCTGCGGCAGCAAAGGGGGCGCAGCGGGGCCCGGCGCTTCCCACCCCCCGGCTGCGGTGCGGCTGCCTTGCGGGGCGGGGGCAGCCGCGGCAGGAGGAGCCCAGCGCGGGCAGCTCCCCGCGGGCGGAATGTGAGGCTCGCAGCCCGGCTCCTGGCAGCGGCGAGCGGTTCCCCGAGCAGCGCCCCCCCCCACCCCCCCGCGCCGCCCCCGGGCACTGCTCGCGCTTCTCCGGCTCCATCCCCAGCCCGCCGCTCGCCATGAAGAAGTTCTCTCGCATGCCCAAGGCCGAGGGGAGCGGCGGCGGCGGGACGACGTGCGCTGGCTCCGGCGGCGCGGGCGGAGCGGCAGCCGCGGGCCGGGTGTTCGTGGTGGGACGGTACCAGGTCACCCTGGAGGATCTGCTGGCGGAAGGTAACGGGGGCAGGCCCCGGGCGCTGGGGTGGGCAATGCCAGGGTAAAGCTCCCTCCCTCTCGGTGGACATGCCCGGGGGGATCGGTGGGGCAGGACGGCTCAGCCCCCATCGCGCTCCCTTCCCAGGGCCACAAGTGCCAGCCCATGCCCCCGCGGGAGGGAAGCAGGAGCCCTGCAGAGCCAATGAAGGGGGCTCCCGCAGGGGGCTAAGAAGTTGGGGACAGAAGGACAGAAATCTCCCTTTGCGCCCCACGCTGGGCGAAGTCTGAGACCTTTGGACCCCTTTTTTCCTCCCCCCGGCCCTGGCTCTCGTTCCCAGACTCTAATAGCTGCTTACACATTATAAGCCGGTTAGTGATTTTTTTTTTTAAACGATTGGCTGGTGCATTGGCCTCATTATGGGGTTACATAGTTTCCTGGCATATTGTCACCAGTAAACCAGTATGAAATCGCCTAGCGAGTGGCATGCGGTTGTGGGATCTGATATTCATTGGGTCAAATCAAATGGTGTTTCAGAGCATGTGTGTAGTGTACAGTAACCAATGCCAGAGACTTGGCTTGTATAAGATGTTTGTCCTATTTGCTAAGTAATTCTAAGTGAAGCTGATATTAAGGCCCAACGTCTGGAATTCAACAGACTTGTACTTGGATCAGCAATAAATGTGTGGTGTTTGCAGCTTTATATGCAGTAGGACTCCTGTCTTTCCCCTTGCAACAATATTTGATTAATTATTCCATCATTATTAGCATGCTGCTTGTATTGTTAAACCTGCAATTGGCATTGCAGTGAAGTTATCTTAGACAACAAAAGCTCTCAATAGGCAATATTTTGTCATTTGTGCTATGCATTTTAGTAAACTAAATAACATAGGTAATCTTGACTGGTATCAGATTTGGGTTCTTATTGTGGGAATAACCAGTGTAGTACTTACTTTTAGCTAAATATTTATGTACACTCTACACTATGAAGAATACTGCATAATTCTCTTCTCAGATGGTTGGACATAAAGCTAGTTTTGTATTTGCAATACACCTATGCTGTGTGGTATTCTTGCAAAATTTGAAAACAGTAAAGTGAATAAAATCATGTTAAAGTTTATTGTTGCAAAGTAACCATGAAAATTTGCCAGCATATGCACATAAGTCTATAACTCTCAACCCAAGTGTTGTGTGCAATTGTGTAGATTTGCATGTTCTCATTACCATTTGCATATATTTATTACAATTGCTATTAATGCCAAACAACATTTATAGGCTCTAAATTGATTTCCTTATTTCAAAGTGAGAGAACTGGTAAACAGCTGAAGCATTGCAGATACTGATAGTAGATCTGAGTACTCTGTTTAGCTCATGATATTGAAAAATATGATTGCAATGGGAGTATGTTGTTGTTGAATTTTCATTTTTTCAAAAGTATGTGGAATTCTGGGAATCCTCTTTAGAACCTTGAATGGTCTATTGAAAAATATGAATTCTAAGCAGGAAGAACTTGCTTACCCTGACTTTTAGTGCCCTCTGAAAGGGACACTGTCATCTTGAGATCTTTTTGATTTAAAAATATGAAATGAATAGTTTGTTACTGCATCTTTCTTTAGCTCTTGTGCAAAAATTTTGCAATAATTTCCTATTATTAATATTTGAATTGAAACCCTTTAAAATACCCACACAAAGGAATACTGACAAGACATCAAGTGCTGCAAAGTGCAAAAAGTAGAGTGGAATTTCTATCTTTATCTATTGTAATGGATTTAATTAATATCTTTATCTATTGTAATAGATTAAAAATACTTCTGTGTGAAAGGATTTTTAAGTTGATAGCATCCCTTTAGCTAAAATTGAATTAGTGTTCAATATTGAGAAGATGGGTAGTTTTGCTTTTGCATTTTGGAAATGAGTTGAGTACTCCTGCATTAGTTTTAGGCCACCAATTCCACAACTAGCAATGCAGGTGGACCCTTTTATGGAGCCTTATTGAAGTCAATGGAACTCAGTACAGGGATCTGCCTCTGCAAGGCTTGTTGCAGGATACAGTCTTGGAATAGTGTAGGGATATGTTTCTCTAATAGTTGAGGAGGTGACTTAAAATAGGCCCATGGTAGAAAACAGGGAAATTGTATAGTGCTTTGCTCAGGCTTAAATGTTTAAGAGAACTCCTGGTAATCTCATTTGTAAATTATCAGTTAAGAAAAATATAAACTCTTATTTAAAGTGGATGATGTTAGGATACTACATCAGCCTAAGGGTTGCAGAAAAGTAGTACGCGTGTAGCCTGTCGCTTTTGTTGGCTTCTGTGTTATCAAGTAACTTTGCATTAGCCATAAAATATGTCTGTAACTTCATCCTCTTGTGTGTATCTGCTTTTGTTCTATGATTACAGTATATTAGAAAGCATTCAAGTCAAACTTACAGTCCAAGTTAGTAGATAATGTTCAACGTTGGTACTCAGCACTGATAGTTAATGGCATTCTGAAGAGATCTGCATTTGTAATCCTTCCCCCGAAGCCAAAAGAAATGAAAGTGAAAATATGGAATTAAAAATTAGCAGGGCTAAAAAAAAAAAAAATCTACTTGTGCAAGGGCCTGTAGGAACCTTTCATCGTGTTATGTACTACTGCAAACTCTAGGGTTCCGTTTATCCTCTTTCCTGTAAAAAGCAAATGTCTAGTCCTTATAGTTGTGAAGAAAATGTTCCTAATATGGCGCAGGGTTATCTTGCCTTTCTGAATGCAGGCATACCATCTCAGCCACTCTTGTCAGTTTTCACAGTAATTTACGTGCTGATGAAACTGATCAGAATGAGGCCAATTTAAATTCAGTGCTTCTTGGGATGAGCATTGGAAATGGTCAAGCACTGGAGCTGTAAATGGAGAGGATTAAAAGGAGATTTAGAGAGAGCTAAAGTTGTAGGAGATGACTGTAACAGGAGCCATGGAGACTGTAGTATGAGACTTGGGGGAACAGGAAGAAAAGGCTGGCTGAGAGGAGCAGCAGGCAGAAGAGGTTTGGGGTGGAGGGTGACCAAACAGTAAATGCGAAAAATCGGGACAGGGGTGGGAGGGGGTAATAGGAGCCTATATAAGAAAAAGACCCAAAAATCGGGACTGTCCCTATCAAATCGGGACATCTGGTCACCCTAAGGGTACCACACTGATCAGACCTGTACTAGCTGGAGGCTATGAAAGATGGTGCCCCAGAGGGGGCTCCAGGATAGCATCCTAGTGGGACTCCCAATGCCTTCACCTTTAGCAGTAGCTGGAAGTGTGGAGCCTAGCTTAGCTGAGCATTATTTATTTGACAGTAGCAACCTACTAGACCCCAGTCCTGTTTGTAGTCTCATTGTGTTAGAAGAGCTGGTATCTGTTTGTTCGATTTATTTGGCAAATATTTTTTTAATTCAGATAGGTCTACAGCTGGTCAAACACTATTCAGCAAACATTATTATTTTTGTTAAATACTCTAGTCAGGATTAGGGGCACCATTGTGTTTGGTCCTGTATAAACCCATAGGAAGATATATAGTCTATGCCTCAAAGAGCTTTTAGTCTAGGGCAACTGGAAGCTTTTAGTCTAGGGCCAAGGAGACTGCTGCCAGTCTTTCAGTGACTTAAGTGGTTAGACTTTATAGCATTGCAAGTTTGTTTGGAATGGGATGGGTACCGAAAGGGAGAACAGAATCCATCTGCTGGAACTCAATGATTCATGAGATCTGAAAGCACTGTTCTTCTGAGGGATGTTCTGGTCATGACACTTTGTGTTTGGTATAGTTTTCATAAATAAAGTAGCAAGAACATGATCAGTCTTACCCGTCAGAGAGAGAGAGAAATTTCTGTCCTGGGTGGAGCAAAATTTCTTATTTCTGTGCGCACTGCCTATTCGGTGGAGATGGAATTCTGAAACGTACATGGTAAATATTGGATTAAGCAGAGTGGGACATTCACCCAGTAATATCTTCACTCGTAAATCAGCATGGTGGGCTGTTGCTGTTTCCAGATACAAAGAAACCAATAAAGTTCTCTGCGGTTTCTCCATGTGTCTGGACCCAAGATATAAGGTGGTGTGAATGACTTCTCATAGTGCTAGGCAATGTTTCTGATTTATGCTTTCCCATCTTTCTTGCCGCTCCCCAGGACCATATAAAGCAGTGGTTCTCAAACTTTTGTACCGGCGACCCTTTCACACAGCAAGCTCTGAGCGCGACCCTCTCTTATAAATTAAAAAAACATTTTTATATATTTAACACCATTATAAATGTTGAATGCAAAGCAGGGTTTGAGGTGGAGGCTGGCTTGTGACCCCCCCCCCATGTAATAACCTCGTGACCCCCAGTTTGAGAACCCCTGATATAAAGGGTAGTTAAGAATGGCAGTGATACTGTTCCCACCCCCACCCTGGCTGAAGAGGCTATGGCTGTCGGAACTGATTAACCTGGCATGGACCTTCCAATGCACCTCCCCCCCCCCCCTCCTCCCCCCCCCCCCCCCCGACAGTGGACATCTGCTATTGCAAAAAACAATTCTCTAGGACCAGACAGTACAAAATGGGTAACTTTAAATGATCATTTCTCTCATGAATGCTAAAAAGAAGTCATCAAATAACTTATTCTACTGAGTGGTGCAAAGTTGATTAGTTTAATTACTGTGTTAAAGAATGAAACATACCTTTGAGTTCTTCCAGAAGGACTTTAAAGTGGTTGTATAAGAGAGTCCAAGCAAAAAGGTCAAGTCGCTGTAGTATAATGTTATAGTGTTCAAGAAAGAGAAGTTTTACACGACCAGAGGAAACATTTAACGTTCATGTTTAACAACCCTTTTTTCAGCCTCCAAAATCATGGAGCACTGCCTTAAAACCTCAGTCTGCTTCTTATAGCAGTACCCGGCTCAAACTGCTGCAGAAGGTATCATTATACTTTCCACTAAAATATCTTTCCTCATAATTAATAACTGCACTCAAACAAATTTTTGGAGATGTGAGTTTCCTGTGATGAGACCCAGTATTTTAAAAATTAAACAAGTAGTCCTTACAATGGTCATAACATTCTTTACCCAACTAAATTCCAGAAATATTCTTTGGTAAGCATTAAAGTCTAATCCTTAAGGGCATTGACAGTCTTACTGATAAGAGTCTAAGCCTGAATTGAGATCTTTTGGGCAGTCACTTAGCTTCAATTATGTAAATTCATCATATTCTACATACTGGTCATCCAATCTTTAGCCAGTGCCTTTTTTCAAATCTTCCCTGTGCCTTAGTCCCCGGAGAAAGATGGAAGAGGATTATGGTGGTGCAACAGCTCTGCTAGAGTTAAGGATGAGTCACCAACTGTTTAAAAGACTATAAGTGCTCTAAAACTCAGACGCTGACTTGTAACTTGAAATCTTCTGTGCCTCATGGGGGTGCAGGGTAGAGTTAGTGGTGCAAGTTCATTAATTCTTTATTAACAGTTAAGGTTACCTAGTGGTGATTCATCTACACTCAAATCTTTGAAAGCCAGGAAGTGAAGTTAAGGTGCACTGGACAATCATAACTCTGAATTAACCAAAGTTTGGGGTAGGTAATATATAATGTAGCTGGTTCTGGATGACCTTATTTAAAAGATGGTCTTGGTTCTCATTCTGGAGGCATGCTGCTGTGAAAATCCTATTATAATTGATCTGTGGACCATAGCACAGTGAATAATAGGAAAAGCTACCAGTGCTTTCCTGAATTTTTTTCCTTTCTTTGAGTAATAAACTATGGCCCACGATGAAGATAAACAGATGATTTAGAAAAGCAGAGCTGAATTAATCTGAGTGTGGAAATTCTCAACTGGAGGGAACTTCAGGAGATGGTGGCAGAGATGGGTTGGTCTGGTTCTGCAAGCCTGCTGAAGTGTCCATTGTGATGAATCTGTGTACTTTGTTACTTGAAAGGAAATTTTCAGATATGCTCAGATAAAAGTTTGTGTTCTCTAGCTTTCAATCTGAATCAAAATCTTAGTACTGACCATTCTTGATTCTACAGGCAGAGGATGTGTTCACATCTGCTACCTCATTTTTACACCTTAATTAGGTTACTATATTGAATGGAAACTAAGGGCTGGTCTGCACTACACAGATTGACGTAAGGCAGCTTACGTTGACCTATTTATGTCTGTGTACACAGTACAGCCTTGTCCCGCCAATGTAAGTACCGTGCTACACAAACATAACAACTCCACCTCCATGAGAGGCATAGGGCTTATGTCTGTGTAATTAGGGCAACGCAGTATCTCTGTAGACACTGCGTTACTTACATCAGCTGTTGGCTGCCATGTTGGAGCCTTGAAATTTGACAAAAAAGCTGGGACGCTAGAGCCTGGCTGCCGCTGTGCTCGCCTGGCTCCCCACTCAGGGAAGCAAGAAGCCCGGGTGAGTCCTCTTTTCTCCCCCTCTTCCCACTCCTGGTGGGAAGCTGCACGGAGTTGAGAGCCCTGGCTCTCAGCCCTCTTCAGTCGGTGGAAGTGCTCCTGGTGAGGATGCGCACCACCAACAAGAGAAGGGTAGTGTGGACATCAGTAATTACTGAGGGGGCTGTAAATTGACCTAACATAGATTGACTTAGTCTGTAGTGTAGACATACCTTAGTAACTCTTAGCCTGTGTGGATAGTTCTCTGAAAATGTCCACGCATTGTGCAGAGGTGGTCAAACAAGCAAACAGGATGTTAGGAATCATTAAAAAGGGGATAGAGAATAAGACTGAGAATATATTATTGCCCTTATATAAATCGATGGTATGCCCTCATCTCGAATACTGCGTACAGATGTGGTCTCCTCATCTCAAAAAAGATATACTGGCACTAGAAAAGGTCCAGAAAAGGGGAACTGAAATGATTAGGGGTTTGGAACGGGTCCCATATGAGGAGAGGCTAGGACTCTTCAGCTTGGAAAAGAGGAGACTAAGGGGGATATGATAGAGGTATATAAAATCATGAGTGATGTGGAGAAAGTGGATAAGGAAAAGTTATTTACTTATTCCCATAATACAAGAACTAGGGGTCATCAAATGAAATTAATAGGCAGCAGGTTTAAAACAAATAAAAGGAAGTTCTTCTTCACGCAGCGCACAGTCAACTTGTGGAACTCTTTACCTGAGGAGGTTGTGAAGGCTAGGACTATAACAGAGTTTAAAAGAGAACTGGATAAATTCATGGTGGTGAAGTCCATTAATGGCTATTAGCCAGGACGGGTAAGGAATGGTGTCCCTAGCCTCTGTCTGTCAGAGGGTGGAGATGGATGGCAGGAGAGAGATCACTTCATCATTGTCTGTTAGGTTCACTCCCTCTGGGGCACCTGGCATTGGCCACTGTCGGTAGACAGGATACTGGGCTAGATGGACCTTTGGTCTGACTCGGTATGGCCTTTCTTATGTTCTTGTGTGTAACAAAATGTAAGCTTGCATTCTTCAGTAGTTCAGTGGTTAGGTCACAGGTATCATGCTGCTCCTTGTATCTTCAACTAAAAATAATAATCATTTCTGTTGGGTATCTAGAAAGCTTTAGATATTCAAATGCTTATAGAATATTCTGTTCGCTCAGGAAAAAGTGGTCCAGAAGAATCAAGACCTCTTGTAAGTTTAGAGAGAGAGTCAGTTTTCCAAAATGCTGGTTTGTTTTCTTTAAGGGTTTTACAAAACATAATATGAATTAAACTTTGTTGATAAAGGTAAATACACAACTGGTGTTGCCCCTGAACACAACTATGCTGTATTCTACAGGAGAGCTAAAAAATGGAACTGACTTATTTCTTTTGTCCAAGCTAAGTTACCTCAAAGAAATTAAATAAACAGCATAAATGGTGAAAAGGAGATAGATAGATTTAAAAACATTTCAGACTTAAGGGTGGTGGTATAAATTTTAATTTTCTGTATCTTGTCCATTTATAGAATAAAACGTTATTGTGACTGTGAAAGAACTTTAAATGTTTGATATGGTTATTTTTATTTGAAGTCACAGCTTTGGAATAATTAAAATATTCCAAATGGAGGACTGAGGAAACTATACAACCTAAACGTCCTTTCATGCATTCCCCGTCTCTCCTTTTGTACCCAGCGCCACTCCACATGTACAAACTAAGTTTCTATATGAAATTCAGTGAGAGTTTTCTGTCAGAAGCGTATGGGGCGGGAGGTGAAGTGTTAAAGGAACTTTTGATCTTAGAGTTATGTAAGGCAGGAAAATAAGCTGTTGAGTACTAAAAGGTATTCTAGGGTTTTAACTTCATCAACACTTCTGATAGACTAGCTCTAGTAATAGCAATATGAAGTGAGATTAATGTTTTGCTTTCTACAGGATGCAGCTGTGTTCAAATAAATGTTCTTTAAAAACAGGAAGTGCCTATGGGGAGATGCGTGTAATTCTTGACTTGTCTTTCCTATATGTTAATGATGCGTAACTGAGAGTGTATTGAGTAGAGGAAGGCTTTATTTTAACTCAGTGTAGTGGTACTAGGTGCAAAGTAAGAAAAAATTTTACGGCTCCCTCCTTAGTATTTTATTTTCATTGTAAAAGTGTTTAATTTGGGTGGAATAATAAAATTAGTAACTAGTGTATTTTGTTTCCTAACTCAGTATACTTTAACTGATTTTGATTTATGCCAAATTAAAAACAAAAGTGTTAAGATCTCATTCTATGTTAAAAGCACATCATATTACCCATCTACTTCACAGGGCTGCTAGGTTCATCTGTATTATATAGATGGGGAAACTGAGGAATAGAGGATAAAAAAAATTCCTAGGGCTGAAGAGGGGTGTCTGCATCAGATCAAGGATAAAAATTCAGGAATCCCTGATTTTTAGTATAGTTCTTCTCTTGTCGTATTATTAGTACTCAGTCATTCCCTAGACAAATATTTCCACATTTTAGTGTGTATTCTAATTTATTTTCACATTTCCCACTTTATTGTCTATACTCAATTTGATTTAAAAGAGAAACTAAATATATTTTCTGTGTATGCCTAATTGTAGTTGGATATTGGTTTAAATTAGCAGAAGGAGAAGGAGTTTAGTAGCTCTGAAAGCTTTTTTTGTAAGATAGTGGTCAAGAATCACTGTTGTTAACTAACAGTTTTTCTTTGGGAGACGTTTTATGCTTAGTTTGATGTAAATTTTTCATAATTTTTCCCACCAGCCAAATCTTGATAGATTCTATTTGCAAACACTTTTTTGTTGTACATCTGCTCATAAATGTTGCTTTGAAGATATTGACATTAACACATTTTGACATTACTATTAATTTATATTATAGTTACGTCTAGGAACTCTAGTAAAAGATGAGGGTTCCATTGTGCTAGGCAGTGTACAGATGAGTAACAAAGAAGACTGTTCTTGTTCCAGAGAACTTAGTGTAGGGGTAAAATTTTCAAAAGGGACTGGTGCACTTAGGTGCTTTTTGAAAGTTTTACCCTAATTGTCATTAAGCAACAGGTGGACAAAATAAACAGAATGGGGTGGGAGTGGATGGGAAGATGAGGATAAATTGAAAAGATAGTGAAAACACCGTTTTGATGAAATCAGAAGTATCAAATTTTTTTTGTTTTTAGTGCATCATAGAAACGCAAACAAATTAAGATCAATGTTAGAAGACTTATTTGGATGTGTATCCTCTTGTCGTTTAACAAACTTACCCTTCATATCTTTTGTTTAAAATGGAGTAAAAGTAACTTTAACTGACATGGTTTGTAGTTAGTGTGCACCAAGCTGGTGCGTGAATCTGCAGTATACTAGCTTGCGACACACTAACTTGTTTTGTGGACCCTGCTACTGTGCATTAAAAGTTCTTTAGTGCACTTTGATATGCTGCTGGAACATATGCAGTTAATGTTCAGCAAGCTAGTTCACTGTACATTCCCGCCCCGGCTTGTCACGCACCAAGTCTCTGGGTAGGCAAACCTTAATTTTTTGTTGTTGAATGAATTAATCTCGGTATTTGATATGACAACACAATATATGTTCAACAGTGAAGAAAAGTCAACTTCTCAGACTAATTCCTTTCTAATCAGTTGTGGTGATTTCATGTGAAGTGTCTGTCTAGGTACTTATGTGGCCCTTTTTATCGCATCTAGCTCCTCCTAGGCATTGATCAGTTTATCCTTACACCACCTTATGAAGTAAGGAAGTAGTAGTACAGGAGAACCTCAGAGTTACGAACATGTCTGGAATGGAGGTTGCTCATAACTATGAAATGATTGTAACTCTGAACAAAATTTGATGGTTGTTCTTTCAAAAGTTTACTGCTGAACATTGACTTAATATAGCTTTGAAACATTACTATGCAGAAGAAATATGCTGCTTTCTCTTTATTTTTTTTAGTAGTTTACATTTAACACAGTACTGTACAGTATTTGCTTCTTTTTTTGTCTCTCTGATACGGTCTGATTGTGGACTTCCGGTTCCAAATGAGATGTGTGGTTGACTGGTCAGTTTGTAACTCTTGTGTTCATAACTCTGAGGTTCTACTGTATGACCATTTTATGGATAAGGAACTGAAACAGGCACTTGGCCAAGGGCACAAGGGACTAAGGCCTGGTCTACACTACGGGTTTAGGTCGACTTTAGCAGCGTTAAATCGAATTAAGCCTGGACATGTTCACACGACGAAGCCCTTTCTTTCGACTTAAAGGGCCCTTTAAACCAGTTTCTTTACACCACCTTCGACGAGGGGATTAGCGATAAAATCGGCCTTTGCGGGTTGGAATTGGGGTAGTGTGGACGGAATTCGACGTTATTGGCCTCCGGGAGCTATCCCACAGTGCTTCATTGTGACCGCTCTGGACAGCACTCTCAACTCAGATGCACTGACCAGGTCGACAGGAATAGACCCGCGAACGTTTGAATTTCATTTCCTGTTTGCCCAGCGTGGAGAGCACAGGTGATCATGCAGAGCTCATCAGCACAGGTAACCGTGATGGAGTCCCAGGATCGCAAAAGAGCTCCATCATGGACTGAACGGGAGGTACGGGATCTGCTCGCCATATGGGGAGATGAATCAGTGCTAGCTGAACTCCGCAGCAGTAAAAGAAATGGCAAAGTATTAGAAAAGGTCTCCAAGGCCATGAAGGACCGAGGCCATAACAGGGACACACAGCAGTGCCGCGTGAAAATTAAGGAGCTACGGCAAGCCTACCACAAAGCCAGAGAAGCAAATAGAAGGTCCGGGGCAGAGCTGCAAACTTGCCGCTTCTACGCGGAGCTGCATGCCATTCTAGGGGGTGCAGCCACCACTACCCCAACCATGTGCTATGACTCTGTCAATGGAGAAACACACAGGGAAGAGGGTTCGGGGAACGAGGAAGATGAGGATGGAGGTAATGTAGGTAGCTCACAGCAGCAAGGAAGCGGAGAAACCGGTTTCCCCAACAGCCTGGATATGTTTGTCACCCTGGACCTGGAACCAGTAAACCCCGAACTCACCCAAGACCCTGAGGGCACACAGGAGACCTCTGGTGAGTGTACCTTTGTAAATATTACACATGGTTTAAAAGCAAGCGTGTTTAATGATTAATGATTAATGATTAATTTGCCCTGGCAATCGCGGCCAGTACAGCTACTGGAAAAGTCTGTTAACGTGTATGGGGATGGAGCGGAAATCCTCCAGGGAAATCTCCAGAAAGCTCTCCTTCATGTACTCCCAAAGCCTTTGCAAAAGGTTTCTGGGGAGGGCTGCCCTATCCCGTCTGCCATGGTAGGACACTTTAGCACACCAGGCCAGTAGCACGTAGTCTGGAATCATTGCATAACAAAGCATGGCAGCATATGGTCCCGGTGTTTGCTGGCATGCAGACAACATCCATTCCTTATCTCTCTTTGTTATCCTCAGGAGAGTGATATCATTCACGGTCACCTGGTTGAAATGGGGTGATTTTATTAAGGGGACATTCAGAGGTGCCCGTTCCTGCTCTTCTGAACAGAAATGTTCCCCACTGTTAACCAGGCGGTGGGGGGAGGGGTGAAGTGATCATCCAAGAGAATCGGGTGCGTGTGTAGGGGGGAGGTGGTTTACTTGGGTTTGTGCTGCATGTTAACCCGGAAACCGCAGCCCCTCCTTTTACATTGAAAACCCATTTTAAATGACCAACCCAATTCATCCTTGATATGGGAAATGAGGGCGCTGCTGTTTGAAACCATTCCCACATGTTAAGAAGGTTAAAAAAGCCAAAAGACTGTGGATTACCATGGCTGCCTGCAAGCCGAAATCTGTTGCCTGGCACTGCATGAGTGATCTCTCCTACCAAACCGGCAGGCCCTCACTATAAGAGGAAAAATGCGACCTTGTAACGAAAGAGTGTACCCATTGTTCTCTAAAATGTCTTTTTTAACCACCTCTCCCTTCTCCTCCACCAGCTGCAAATGTTTCTCCTTCGCAGAGGCTAGTGAACATTAGAAAGAGAAAACGGAGGACGCGGGACGATATGTTCACGGTGCTCCAGATGTCCTCCCACGCTGATAGAGCACAGCAGAATGCGTGGAGGCAGTCAATGTCAGACATGAGAAAAGCACAATATGAACGAGAGGAGAGGTGGCGGGCTGAATGGCGGGATGAAAAGAGCAAGTGGCGGGCTGAAAATGATAGGTGGCATCAGCTTGCAGACAGAAGGCAAGAGTCAATGCTCCGTCTGCTGGAGCATCAAACTGATATGCTCCAGCGTATGGTTGAGCTGCAGGAAAGGCAGCAGGAGCAGAGACCGCTGCTACAGCCCCTGTGTAACCAACAGCCCTCCTCCCCAAGTTCCATAGCCTCCTCACCCAGACGCCCAAGAACATGGTGGGGGCCTCCGGCCACCCAGTCACTCCACCCCAGATGATTGCCCAAGCATCAGAATGCTGGCCTTCAATAAGAGTTAAAGTTTTAAAATGCAGTGTGTCCTTTTCCTTCCCTCCTCCCCCACCCATCCCGTGCTACCTTGGCAATTATCCCCCTAGTTGTGTGATGAATTAATAAAGAATGCATGAATGAGAAGTAACAATGACTTTATTGCCTTTGCAAGAGGTGCTCGAAGGGGGAAGGGGAGGGTGGGGTGGTTTGTTTACAGGGAAGTAGAGTGAACCGGGTGGGATGGGGGCGGAGGGTTCATCAAGGAGAAACAAACAGAAGTTTCACACCGTAGCCTGGCCAGTCACAAAACTCGTTTTCAAAGCTTCTCTGATGCGCACCGTGCCCTGCTGTGCTCCTCTAACCGCCCTGGTGTCTGGCTGCGCGTAATCAGCTGCCAGGCGAGTCGCCTCAACCTCCCACCCTGCCATAAATGTCTCCCCCCTACTCTCACAGATATTGTAGAGCGCACAGCAAGCAGCAATAACAATGGGGATATTCTTTTCGCTGAGGTCTGAGCGAGTCAGTAAGCTGCGCCAGCGCGCTTTTAAACGTCCAAATGCACATTCCACCACCATTCAGCACTTGCTCAGCCTATAGTTGAACAGGTCCTGACTCCTGTCCAGGCTGCCTGTTTACAGCTTCATGAGCCATGGCATTAAGGGGTAGGCTGGGCCCCCCCCCTTGTGATCCACCAGGGCTTGCAGCAGCATTGAAAAATACCCCTTGCGGTTTATGTACTCAGTGGCTTGGTGCTCCGGTGCCAAGATAGGGATATGGGTTCCGTCTATGGCCCCATCACAGTTTGGGAATCCCATTTCAGCAAAACCATCCACTATTGCCTGCATGTTGCCCAGAGTCACTACCCTTGATATCACCAGGTCTTTCATTGCCCTGGCAACTTGGATCACAGCAGCCCCCACAGTAGATTTGCCTACTCCAAATTGATTCCCGACTGACCGGTAGCTCTCTGGCGTTGCAAGCTTCCACAGGGCTATCGCCACTCGCTTCTCAACTGTGAGGGTTGCTCTCATCCTGGTATTCTGGCGCTTCAGGGCAGGGGAAAGCAAGTCACAAAGTTCCATGAAAGTGCCCTTACGCATGTGAAAGTTTCGCAGCCACTGGGAATCGTCCACACCTGCAGCATGATGCGGTCCCACCAGTCTGTGCTTGTTTCCCGGGCCCGGAATCGGCGTTCCACGCCATGAGCCTGCCCCAGTAACATCATGATTTCCACATTGCTGGGGCCTGTGCCTTGTGAGAGGTCTATGTCCATGTCAATTTCCTCATCACTCTCTTCGCCGCGCTGCATTCGCCTCCTCGGCTGGTCCGGGTTTCGCCTTGGCATGTCCTGGCTCTGCATATACTCCAGCACAATGCGCATGGTGTTCATAGTGCTCATAATGGCCGCGGTGATCTGAGCGGGCTCCATGATCCCAGTGCTAGCTATGGCGCCTGGTCTGAGAAAAGGCGCGAAACTAGTATCTGATGGACCAGGAGAAGGAGGGAGGGCCGAGTGACGACATGGCGTACAGGTACAGGGAATTAAAATCAAGAAAGATGGCTGTGCATCAAGGAGAAACACAAACAACTGTCACACAGAATGGTCCCCCCAAAGATTAAACTGAAAACCCTGGGTTTAGCAGGCCATTAATTTCATGGAGGGAGGGGAAGCAAATGAATACAGAACAAATCTATTTTTTACATCTTAAGCTGGCAGCCGACGGTGCAGCATGACTGATAGCCTCTGCAGTACGATGACGATGGATACCAGTTGTAATATACCATCTTCTACCAAAAGGCAAGGGGCTGCTGCTGTGTAGCAATGCAGCCCCACGTCTGCCAGCACCCAGATCGCCCTCGGCCTCTTCTGGGTGCTTAGCAGACAATATTGGGCAATTGGCAGAAAATAGCATACTACGACTGATAGCCATCATCATCGACACAGTAGCATGTCTGCCCAGGTGCCCATGATTGACAGCCACTGCAGTACAACGACGACGGATACCAGTCATAATATACCATCTTCTACCAAAAGGCAAGGGGCTGGTGTAATGCAGCCCTACGGCTGCCAGCCCCACGGCTATTAGTCATGCTACACCGTCTACCGCCAAAAGGCAGTTAGCAGCTGCTGCTGTGTAGCAATGCAGTCCCACGTCTGCCAGCACCCAGATGACATATGGTGACAGTGAGCTGAGCGGGCTCTATGCTTGCCATGGTATGTTGTCTGCACAGGTAACCCAGGTAAAAAGGCGCGAATCTATTGTCTGCCGTTGCTCTGACGGAGGGGGAGGGGCCTGACGACATGTACCCAGAACCTCCCGCAACACTGTTTTGCATCATCCGGGCATTGGGATCTCAACCCAGAATTCCAATGGGCGGCGGAGACTGCGGGAACTGTGGGATAGCTACCTATAGTGCAATGCTCCGGAAGTCGACGCTAGCCTCGGTACTGTGGACGCGGTCCGCCGACTAGAGCACTTAGAGCATTTTATGTGGGGACACACACAATCGGCTGTATACAACCGATTTCTATAAAACCGGCTTCTATAAATTCGACCTAATTTCGTAGTGTAGACATACCCTAAATGTAATTCTCCTAAGTCTGAATCAGTGCCTTAACCACAAGACCATCCTTCCTCTTGCCTAGTTTGGTGAGTACAAACTAGAAGACCAGCTTGTCCAAAATTAAATTATGGAGACTTACTTGCAGGGAGAGAAGCATCCAGACCCAAAAAGTCAAATTGGGAAGTGTATCCTAATTATTATTTTTAAGAGTTACTTGGTCATTCCGGCATATAGACAGATAGCACATGCATGTTAACTGGGTGGTACAGAGAGTGAAACTGATTTTTGACAGAAGAGAATATTACTCAGTAGGTAGGGCAGTATTTTAAGTCTTGTATCTGGGCTCCTGGCTGTTGTGTTTATATATTTTTCTTCATTTATTTTAACCTTTTTTCAGTCTTTCCCTCATTGTTAAAACTTTTTAGCTTTTTTTAAATCCTTTACTTAGAGCTTTATCGCTAATACGTTTTATGGACTTTAGACTGTCACCTTTTGTATTTGTTGCTTGGTGGCACATACTGGTCATTATAGTCTTATAACTCAAAGTGTAAAAAAACCCCTGACAATTTGGACACTTGCCTGCCTGTCTACTAGAAAAATACTGTGAGCTTGTTTCAGATGGCATACTAGTAATTATTGCTGGAGCCTCTGTGAATCTATTATGAAACTTCAGTTTTTTTTTCCCCTCTGCATCAGTTGTATCTCTGTGTGTATACAATATGTCAATACAGCTTAATTTAGTGGTTGCTTGAAAAGGCTATTAACATTGCATGAAATACTTATATATAGCTAATATCTAGAGGTTAAATGACTGAAGATAGGATTCAGTTCCCAGTGGCTTTCAGGGGCAATTCTCTGATACATGGTGTATACACTCTAGTCCTTCTCTTGGTTTCTGGAAAGGGAAAGTTCACCTCATCTTTCATCTCTCCCTTATGCTGAGGGTAAGTAAACTTTGAATTACTGGTCTGTGTATGGGTAAGGTTTTGTCTCCATTCTCCCTTGTCAGCAAGTGGACAGGATGGAGCGAGAGAAGAGGGGCGTTCTATCCCCTTCTGTGTTTTTGTTTTTGAGAGGGTTCAATACTGTTCCCTATTCGTCTCTTGGTTAAGTGTCTGAGATTTTGCCATGCTGGTTTTGGTCCACCTCTGCCCTTGGTCTCAATCACCCCACAACCCTACTCTTCATAACTTTTAGGAGCAGCAGTGTGGTGATTACAAAATCAGGGATCAGTGGTGAAACTGACCAATCACCTTCGAAATACAAGTGGAATGGAAGAGATTGTAGTAAGTTACGCTGTGCAGCTGCTTGGGAGCGAGCAGTGATAGTCATATTTTTGCACTGTCCACATTGGCGCTTAGGTCAGTGTAACTTGGTGGGTGGTGGCTTATTCACACCTCTGAGCATAGTAAATTATCCCGACATATGTGGTAGTGAGTACAAGCCCTTAGTTACTGTGCTGATATAGAATAAGAACTTGAAGAGAATATCGTAATGTATATGTGTAGTGAGGCTAAGTTAAGGTTGTACATGAAACTTTAATTCTTTAACTTCCTGTCTTTTGAGTGCTTAATTTTGCAACCTTAAGATTCCTTTTACATGATTTGTTTTATTTGTTCAGTCTGCAGATTGGCCAATCTATAACTCTTTTTTCACTCCCATAATACTGGGTGCACAAAAATTGGCCAAACCAATTTTTCCTGTAAATCCAGAGATGTCCTATGACCAGGTTCTCTCCCTCCAAATCCATCTGGATTAATTTCCTTTGGGACTAAAAACCATGACTGTTTGAGATTCTGATACCTTCAACAAGACAGTTTGTCGCTAGAGTCTATCAATCTATCTGGAAAAAAAAAGTAATGTGGTGAAATCTGTTTTATGAACTTGACGTTCCTATTGGAGGTATTCAACAAAAGGTTTGAGCCACTGTGATCCTTCCAAATCTACCTGATATTCAGAAGCCTGCATTCCACAGGACACTGTCAGTTGGCCGTGTATCATGATGTATGGGGAAACAAGTATTACTAGGCTGACACACTCCTTCGGAGACTTTAGCTGGATACCTTATGCAATCTAGTTTGAGAAGTTGTCCTGGGAAACACTGGCATGTACTGCACATGTGAGTACACTGTGGTGTCACCAAGTTAGTTGTGCTATTTCTGGAAAGATTGATGGATTTGTGTTATCAGAAGACACACACTGGTAATGGACAAAATGGTCAATTCTATAGTACAGAGTGGATTGATTTACATTATTTTAATCATGATTTAAATTGGCAAGCAGGAAACCTTGATTTAAATAATCAATTTAATCTTATTTTGCATTTGTAATTTTTATTGGTAATCATTAAAACATGTTGATTTGCAGCTAAATATAGACTTACCAAATTTAGTGCATTACTTTTTGCTAACCAGGAGGATAAGCTATATCTACACACTTTTTTTTTTTTTTACAGCTAAATGTAGCTTTATTTTGATTAATGTTTACTTATGTTGGAAAATTTGTGAATGATTCATTTCTTCTTTACTAGACTAATTTTTTACTTACGTTTTGTATTGAGCTGCATTTGGATTGAAAGTGGAATTTGGCTAAAATTCACACAAGCTGCCTTTTAAAATATTATTTTTTATTAAGTAAAACTACCCTAAATGTGCTGGATCTCTCTTCTTATGTAAGTTTTGATAAAAACATATTTTGCAATTAAAACTGTTTTATTAAACAAAAGGAAGACTTTAAGACTTTAGAACAGGTAGAGCTCATCCTCTCAGAGCTTGTTTATATTTATAGACTAGAAAAGGGAAAACAAGTTTTCCTGCTTTTTCAACTTCCAATTTAACTTTGAATAAATTTAAATGAAGAAAATAGTCTTTCTTCACCTGCAGAAGAAGCTGTTGCTGTCAACATCTGGTTTAGCACTTCAGCAAACTCTGGCTCCAAATTTTTACCATTCATTGGTTTGATTTTCTTTAAAACTTTTGTAGCCTCCATGTCCTGCTTGAATATTTTTTTATTTAAGTGATTTTAATAGATTACTGTTAGTTTAATCCTTAACATAGGTTGTCACAATTCCAAATTTAAATTAAAATACTTTTTTCTTTTTAAAAATAAACTTATTTAAAATACATCTGTTTTAAATAAAATATTTAAATTAAAATTTGTTTTTTTTTTTTTTAATCTGCCTTGTTCTATAAATCGTATTTCCATGGGAGCTGATTTTCTGGTTACACAAAGACTTTCCAATCAAGTGAGGACTTAACCAGTAGCTGAATTAACCAGTGAGGTCATCTCCAGCTGAGATTTACCTATTGAGCATGGTGTGTTTGGTAAGTTTTGTTAAAAAGCTTCAAACTCCACAGCATGGAATTTAGAAGTAAAATTAATTACAAACAACCCACAACACTGCTGAAATTTGAAAACTATATAATATACAATAAAATGCTTCTAAGATACAAACAATTTTAATAGCAGATTAGTTAAATCTGTTTTCTAAAATTTTGTTTCGGCCATGTATGGCCGAACTATATTCTTAACCCTATTCTGCCAGTACTTTGACTTAGTCAGGATCCTAAAATTCATTATTCTTTTCATGGTATTTTAGTTTTGCAGAACTTCCAGATTTAGGTATTTTTATCCACCAGCGCTTAAATAGTGCAAGACAGCAATTTCTTTGCTTTCAACTGCTGTCCTATACATGGTGGATCCTAACCATTTTGCTGTTGTAAGCAAGTTTCAGTCTATACATGCCTCCCTCAATTGCTTCAGGTGTAACAGCACTCACATATGGGATTGGGACTGTGTTCAGTTTTGTTCCTTGCACCTGAACGATCCAAAGGAAAGTCAATTTTTTCAGTTTCATTTACAAAAAAAAAATTATGGCTAGCCCTTACCATTTCAGAGATAAACAGATGCAGTGATAGCTGCTTTAATCTGCATTCAGTCTGAAACAGTAGCTCTGAAAAGTATAAACTTGCCCCATTTATTTCAGTCAAGGCCCTGTGGGCTTCTCTTTTCTATGGCTGTAGAAAGTGGTACATTTCCAAGATGCCACAGAATTTGCCATTTTGCTGTAGCTGGACACTTTGTTTCCTGGCCACGATGGCAGGTGGTAAGTTAATAGGGAGCAGGTATACAAGATGATAGAAAGTCAATTGCCCTTGCCAGACAATATAGGAAAAAATACAAGCCTTATACCAGTGCAAACATCCGCTTGGGGTTCAATCAGGAAAATCCACTGGGAGAGAACAGCTGCTTGAGGGGAAAATAGACCTGTCTTTCAAGAAGTCTGCCGGACTTTGTCAGACTAATCTGGACTGAAATCCCCTACTTTGTGATCTGACTTCCCCCCCCCCCCCCACTCCCCCAGTTTGCGAAGTATTGTTCAGTTTCCATATGGATGAGTGAGCTTTGGGAGACTTCCCTTAAGGGCATATTCCTTAGAAAAGGTCCCAAGATGTAGACTCATCCTATCATAATTCAGCCTAGGAAAGAATCACGATAGGCCTGAAGCTATCCATTATCTGCTGTGGAGATGGGTGATAGAGCCTCTCTTCTGTTCTATTCCTGGTTACAAAAAAATCTGGAACAGAGCAGTGTCTGATTTGGTGTATTCTGTAAGTTCCCAGAAAAGTTCAAATCCAATATAGGGACACTCCCATACATACACTTCAGCAGCCTTAAATTTAGAATCTTTCCCTACTTTCTATCGCTCTGAAGGCTACTTCCTGTAAATCCTTATTTATTGATCCCATGGGGGAAACCTATATTTTACCTTGGGATAACAGTACTTTCAGCACATTTCCTTTGCCTCTTTGATATGGCTACCACTCCTACTGTGTTCATGATGCTTGACTTGATGATAGCCCACAGAGAGGAGAGAATCTAAGGCTATGTCTGCACTGTCGCAGTGCAGGTGATGGAATTGTGAATTGCAGAGTGCACCAAAATGTTGTGTTCTAACTGCCCTGTGTAGATGATTCTGGCGCAGACTGAAAGGTATCTAGTTCACATCAACATAGACTTATTAGATTCTCTCCTGGTCTCACCAGTGGCCTCCAAAGCTGCCTTCCATCTCTTCTGTACCATACTCTGTCTCACTTGACATTAGATATGCAATTCCTCCAAGCAGTACTGGAGTAACTCATCTAGTATCTCTCTGTCTCGTGAGTGGGGGTTTTAAGGCCTCACAGCTCCCTGCTTTACATTGTGAAAGGCCCAGCAAGCCAGTTTTGAAAAGTTACCATGCCTATGCTTTGCTTTCTCTGAGGGCTATGACTAGTACATTGCCATCAGTTACAAGTTACTATATGGTTCTTTGTAATCAAGCAAAAAGCATTACAAAGAAAACAGATTGAAATGCACACTAACTATACCTAGAGTCATCCACTGAAAGACTTACCAACCGTCCCGTAGGACTTGGGGGTCTCCTTGGACAGAAGATCTTGTCTGCTTGCTAGATCAGAAAGGCCAGGTCTACACTGTCGCTCAGGGGTGTGAAAAATCAAAGTGCTATAGCTGCTGAGTTGCACCAGTGCAGTTGTGCCACTGCAGCTTTTTAAATGTAGACCTGTTCTGAGTCAGTTTAAGCACAGCCTTCTTATGGTGGAAGCCCTTTCTTTGTCAGTTGGTCTCTAGAAAACCCAGTTTGAACCACCGTATGCAGGCTTCCCCAGTGGGTGGTACCTGCTTAGTGGTGTTTACAACCTAAGTGATTTACCTCAATGCCCCCACTGTTTTTGGTTCCTGGAGGAATTGTGGAAACCCTGCCCCCTGGAGTTGCATACAGTCCTTGGCCTGCAGTGATGCTTACATTTAATAAAATATGGACCCCAGCGATATCACATGGGATTGCAGTATGTCACAGCAGCCTACCAGGTTTTGCAGCAAACACTTTGAGAAGAGAACAGTCCTAAGAGCAAGGCTCTTAAAAGAAGGGAGATGGTATAGGTGGCCAAAGTATGCTACTGCTTTTCTGCACTATGGTTGTGTTATAGTTAGATACTTTCCAAGGTTTGAGCCCTGAATAAGTATGAGACTTGACATCAGACTAGTTAAAATCAGATTAGATTCCTGTTTCCATCACTAACTCTTCTGGACTAGATTACATTTTTAACATAATCCCTTAGATAACTGGTTCTTGGTAAAAAGATTTTATCTTTAATAGAAAAGACATCCCTCTGGTTAATAAAACAGCAAATAGAAATTCACAAGGCAGAACTAGAAGTATATTCCTTAGAATGGCACATGTCAATGATTAATGTTTGTATCTTTGGAGAAAAACCTTATTTGTTTTTAAACAGTTCTGTAACTATCAAATGTTTGCTGGCATCCAAACTGAATGTTTCTTGAACTTACTTAAGAGCTCTTTGGCCTAAGCTAGTTCTTCTGTAAAAAAAACAGTTAGATATTCTAAAAACATAGCACTATTAAATGATGCAATTAGCAGTTGGTGATTGTTGCAATTAACTGAGTGGTGGGAATGTGAGGGATGAGCTTGCACTACTTTATCTGTTGACTAAAGGATGCATTTAATTGCTTATAGAGAAAAAAATTCATCCTTCAAACCAATCAATAATAGCATAATCTTTTTAAAATATAAAGGAAATAGTTTCTGTAAGAAGGATCTGTTACCCTCATTTTGAAAACATAAGGGTCTGAAATCTCCTGATAGGTCTTGAATAATTTCCTTACACTTTCATTGTCTGCATACCTTTGGAAATTGGATTACTACAAAATTGCTGTATGTTTTACCTAAAAATACCGAGGTAGAATGTTATAAGAAACTTTTGAATTACAGATGGCTTGTGCAAACCTCCTTTTGTCATCCAGTTCATAGTATGTAGTTATGACATTGGTAAGAAATGATGGATTTTTATTTGAAGACCTCTCATTGGAAATTAGTGGAGGCACTTCTAGCTTTCCCTCTTAGTCAGTTTAATCATGTTTGAGTTGATCTAATGGCATTACAAGTAACACCAACAGTTAGTATAAATGAGATTAAACTGAAACATGAATTTTTCCTGTCCTGTACACATGACCTTTTTATTTGTTGGATAAGAAATTCAGTTATAGGAAGTCTTGTTTGAGTGAGTCCTTTTTATAAAGAATTAATTGAGAAGAAGTAAGGTTTTTTACCCACCAAAGCTTATGCCCAAATAAATCTGTTAGTCTTTAAGGTGCCACCAGACTCCTAATTAATTGAGAGGTTTCTTTTTGTATATTGCAAATATACATTTCAGAATTTTTGTATACGACCACTAACTATAACTTTAAATTTTCTTGTTGTGTATGAATATAACGTTAAGTTCAACATTCGTTTTCTGCATTGAATTTCCTCAAGAGGAAAGAAGGTGCTGTTGCATTGTATTTGAATGCACCTTTAAATCAAAATCATGTTGGAATACAAAGGAAACACTGCAGATTGAAGTGCATTGGTGTGGTAAGGGATGAGATGTATAAAATATTTAGACAGGTGTCAGACTACTCATCCTAAATGTAAACCCACATCAAGTCTTTCTTTTGCATAATTTGGAGATGTAGTCTGGTGTCCCCATTTTGGGAAGATTTAATGCAGGGATTTAGGTTACAGCATTTTAAGAGAATTTGTGTTTGTGCAACAGACATGTCAGGAGCAAAATGTTTAAGGATGTTTTGTACAATATGTTGGTCTAGATTTGAAAGGTTGCTTTCTCCAGGATGTCCATATAATGCTGAAATGACTACTCCGTCTCTAACCAGATTGGAGGCAGGCCAGATTAATGTCTCTAAAATTCAAGATTAAGCCCTGCTTTCAATCAGTATTTCCCCTCTGTGAGAGGTAGAGTGACCAGATGTCCCAATTTTATAGGGACAGTCCCGATTTTTGGGTCTTTTTCTTATATAGGCTCCTATTATCCCCCACCCCCGTCCTGATTTTTTTCCCCATTTGCTGTCTGGTCACCCTAGTGAGAGGATGGCTGCAGATCTATGTTGCAAAACACTACAGTACCTCTAGCCCCCAAATTCATAATTGATATTCTGTTTAATTACAAGTAAATCTTGATACCTGCTTATGAGTTCAGTTTCATAGCACCCAGTCATAAAGAGCTGTAAAAGCTGATTCTTTTTTATATTAAAAAAAAGTTGAAGCCAAAAGGATTGTGATTCATGACCAAGCATAAACTTGATTGATTTTTATCTTAACTCATTTCTAAGACTGCTCGGATGTTTTATTCTTGTAGTGACAAGTCTTTCTTGTATAATATGAATCCAAAATGTATAGGTGAAAATGGGTTATCATTTGAATCTGCATACTCAAGATATTACTGGCAGTGAAAGCAATCTGTTAACCTTGCATTACTAATTATGGTACTTCATTACCACGCTTCCTTATTAAAAGAATCAAAGTATTTTAGTGCCTTAAACAATGGAGTCCATGAATTATTTGTAATGTTAGAGAAATTTGGATCTTGCTTTTAATTAATAGAAAAAAGGCAGCTAGTGAAAGCAGTGCTGTAGTTATGCTTGATAGACCTCAGTCCAAACTTTTAGTTTTGGTTACAGTATTCATACATTTAGACATTCTGCTTCAGAAATGAATTGTTTGGGATAGTTTATACAACCATGTTGATTATGTCTCTTAGAGGCCACTTGATTTATCCTAATTGAGGAAAGGAAAAAGCCTTTTACCTTGGATGCAAAATTCAATTTTTTAATATCTTTTCTTTGGAATGGTAGATGCTAAATTAAGGTAGTCTTTTTAAAGTTTTGCAATTCTTGTAACTTTAAAGTTAAAATCAATTTAAAATGACTGAACTTTCTCCTGTTCAGGGTAATTCTTGATGTCCTGTGGAAAAATCCTGATGACGCTTGATAGTTAAATTCTTGAACTATACAATTGTAGGACATTATAAAAAATCATGGATGTATCAATTGTAAGCACCATTGCAAACTTACTTGGATTTCATCTTTTCTCACTTTCTTGGGGTACTGTGCATGTAAGCTTATACTGATATGCTGCTGGTGGTCGTGGGTGGGAAAATCAAAAATAGAAGTACAGAAGATTCTTTATGTAATTCATAAGGAAGGAGCAAAATACTAACGCTGATTTGCCTCACTAAATGTCCCTGAAACATTTTGGTAGCATACAATGGCATAGATCTGTGTGATACATACTTTGAATTTACATGACACAACAGTACAGGTTTGGTTATGATGTCAAATGTGCTTTAGAAGAGCTTGCTTTAATTGGTCTGGCCAAGATACCTTTAAAGTGAATGGTAATTTGGGATACTTAAACTATTTTTTTATACTCAGGTGGAGACAGTTTATAAAGTGATTTTCAGGAGTTGGCGTGCACCACTTTATGAAAATCAGGTCTCCTTAAGGTGTCAGATTGGGCACCAAAAATCTTGTCCTCTATTCCTAGCTCATAGAAACAGAGGTATTTTTAATAAGCTTGAAACAAGTAGACAAGAGGAGATATTAAATGTAAATGAGTGGGTATTCAGCTTAAAAAAAAAAAAAAAAAAGCCAGAGATAAATTTGTGAAATGTTAATACCCAATAAATGGGTACAGATTTGAAAATATTGATGTTGGGTCAGAGAAGAATTAATATTTTTTTTAAAAAAATCTTCGTTTCACAAAACAATACATAAAGTGGAATAAAATGCAGGAATTAGTTTATCTATTTATTAATATTTAAAATATTTTCTATTTATTAATTTTATATATGACTCATGAATGTGACTAATTGCTTTGAAAATTCATCCTGTCACCATGGATGTAAGCCCAATCAAAGACTTTGTGTAAAATTTTCACAAGTACCTAAAGCACCTAAGTGCATTAACTGCTTTTGAGAATTTTACCCTTAGTTCATAACTGCTGCTTCCTAAGTCTGTTGCGTATGGGTGAAGATGCCCATAAAATGGTCTGTCACAAGTAGCATGGCTAATGTATTTTTTTTTTCTGAATTTAAGACTTTTTAAAAATGGATTTTCCCAAGCAGGAGTAGATTTACCAAACATGACTCTATTTTCAGTAGTAGTTTAGCTTCCTGTGAATATATTCAAATTGCACAGCTCTTGTTGGCCATACTAAAAGCTGTCTGTAGAAAAATCTCTTCCCTCTCAAGTGCATAGGTGTACTATTCTATCCGGTTAGAGAGCATGTTTTACCATGGTATTTACTTTGTATTTAACAACATTATACATTGGCATGATCTATTTATCAATGTTTTGTCTCTGGCCCATTGTTGGTACTGGTATTATTCATCTCATAGGCTTTAATTAGGGGCTACCAAATGAAATTAATAGGCAGCAGGTTTAAAACAAACAACACACAATCAACCTGTGGAACTCCTTGCCAGAAGATGTTGTGAAGGCCAAGACTATGACAGGGTTTCAAAAAGAACTAGATAAATTCATGGAGGATAGGTCCATCCATGGCTATTAGCCAGGATGGGCGGGGATGGTGTCCCTAGCCTCTGTTTACCAGAAGCTGGGAATGGGTGACGGGGGATGGATCACTTGATGATTATCTGTTCTGTTCATTTTCCTCTGGGGCACCTGGCCACTGTGGGAAGACCGATATTGGGCTAGATGGAGCCTTGGTCTGACTCAGTATGGCCTTTCTTATGTTTAAATTATCTATTACAGTTACTTGCATATTTGTATTTAAATTGCTATTGGTGGCCGGCCCATTTAAACGGGGGGGGGGGGGGGGGGTCCCCTTAGCAGGGAAAGGGTCTACTTCAGGCTTTCATGGAATTTTACTTTGCATGTGTTCTTGTGGAGAGGAGGAACATTTAACTTAATCTAATCAAACAAATTTGTAATTTAGAAATTAATTTGATAATACCTGGACTAAAAGATGTGGAAATGTATAGACCATGAATGAAAACTTGTAATACCTGGATTCTCAAAGTTTCATAAAAGTATAAATGGAGGGAGGTGGGGAAAATTTTTTGAGATGCATGCTGACAGGAGATGTAATGGGTCACCCTTTTAAGGAGATGTTGGAACCCTAATTTGACAGTAGGTCATCTTGTTGGGTGAAAGTTTTTACTTTTGTTAATCTTTACCAACCCAAATTATTGAAACTTCACTAGCTATATTTCCCATTGTTGGTCTGGCTGTGCATACATTTGTAGGTTGTCACTTTTTTGTTTTCTATCCTATTCTTAATTTTTCTTTTTGTGAAGATGACTTTAATTGGTTGCATAGGTTGTTAGTGGGGGCAGTTGCCAGGGGAAAAAAAGAAACTGATTTCTGGTATAGTTGAAGCAGAAGCATTAGTGATGTAATGGTTAGAGCAGAGGTTCTCAACCTTTTTCTTTTGGAGGGCCCTCCATCATGCTATAAAACCTCCATGGCCCACCTGTACTACTGTAACTGGTTTTCTGCATATAAAAGCCAGCGCCAGCATTGGGGGTAGCAAGCAGGGCAATTTCCTGGAGCCCCATGAAGCTACATTGCTCAGGCTTCAGCCCTGGGTGGCAGGGTTCAGGGACCTGGGCTTCAGCTCCATGTGGTGGGTTTTGGCTTTCAGCCCTGGGCCCCAGCAAGTCTAATGCTGGCCCTGCTTGGAGGCCCCTAGGGGGCACCGGACCGCTGGTTGAGAATCACTGAGTTAGAGAATTTTATAAAAGCAGCACCGAGTAGTGATCTCTCCCTTGTCTTCTCCTTGCCTCCCTCACTCCCAGCTTTTTGAGGTGTGCTACAATGAGAAGTGGTTAAAATCAGTGTGGGTATAAACGGGATTCATATAGTGACAAACACTATAAAGGTCTAGTTTTGTTTGGTCAATCTCATGATATAAATAACTTAAAAGAATTTTGTGGCTTAAATTATTTAGTGTCTAAATAACAGTAATTATAAAGTTTTTATAGGAAAAACTGAGTGTGTTTATTTAAGAGTCTATGGTGATTGCGCTCATCTTCACAATTTAGCGTGAGTGGCAACTGTTGCAACTTTGTAGACCTGCTAAAATACAAGTTAATAAAACCTACTTATAAATATGTTTGGTTTGATTTTTCTTGGGTGTTTGTCTTTCATTATAACTGTGGTGGAGACTGTTCATAGCCAAGTGGGATTTGGTGTTTCTGAGCACTACATTAGCTAGCTATTAGACTTCAAGACTAACACTGTGAAACTAGTAATAGTACACTCATAATACATACAGATCTATTTATGCCTTAGAAAATAAATCTGGAAGATCAAGGTACTTTTTCCTTATACATGATACAGGTCTGTCTCATCTTACGCTGGGGTTACGTTCCGCAGTCAGCACCTAAAGCGAAAATCGCGTATAGTCAAAGTACATTGAGTGTAATGGCAGGCGGAATCGCCCGCACTACAGAAACAGTATTTAAATTATTTTTCTCTCTTTTTGTTTTGTTTTTGCCGACCGCGTAAAGCTGAAATCGCACATGTTAAATGTGCCTAAGATGCGACAGACCTGTACCTCAAAACTTTCTCACAGTGATGTTTCTTAGCCTTTCTCTCATGATATAGACCCTATTCATGATAGTTTCACTGGGGGTAGAGATAAGATAAGAATTTTCAGTTGCATTTGTTTCTAAAGGGGTTAAAAATCAATATGGTAAGCAGATAAGTTGTCTATAATATTTTGTTTCCTTATGGCCAACTTCCAATTTCACTTTCAAGAGATACTGCCATGTAGATTAAGTATGAAGGCTGACGTGGCTTAACGAAGGGATTTACCCAGTGTAATGTGAATAGAAATAATTTTGCCTTTTTAAAATTTTGGTGGAGTGTTTTCATTAAAACACTGTAGTATATCTGGATTCAGCCAATAGCAGTGAGCTAATTCACAAGAACCTGGAAGTGAAAGACGGGGGAATTTCCTTGGGGGGGAAAGGGGGAGGTTGTTTACACACTTTCTTTTTCTCATCTTGAACAGTGAGAGAACTTGTTGAGCCCAACTGCTAATCAGCCCATAGCCCTTGTAATATTTTATCCTAGCTGATATAACTGCTGATGCTGTTGTAAGGAATTCCTAATAATTTGATAGTTTATAAGGCAGGAGGGGCCCACAGTTATCTAGTCTGACCATCTGCATAACATGGAACTTCCCTAAAATAATTCCTGTTTCAGCCAGAGCATGTTTAAAAAAAATAACCAAATCATGATTTAAAAGTTGCCAATGAGGGGGACTCCACCATAGCCATTAGTAAATTGTTCCAATGGTTAATTACCCACACTGTTTAATTTTTTTATCTTATTTACAGTCTGAATTTCTCCATCTTCCACCCTTTGTATCTTGTTATAACTTTGTCTGCTAAATTGAAGAGCCCACTATCAAATTTCTGTTTCCCCTGTAGGTATTTGTAGTTAGGGCTGAAATAACTCCATAACCTTCTATTGGTTAAGCTTCATTGATTGATCGCAACAATAATTGATTTATTAAAGAAAGGAAATATTATCTGTAGTTAGTGAATTAAACTGATTGTTTCTGCAACCCAATGTCTCCCATAATTCTTGATGTCTGGACTGCTCTCTTCTCTGCAGCACAGAGGTGGATGAAAGATTTGCAGCCGCGTGGTCTGGCCACTTGACCTCAGCTCCTGCTTGCTTCTAGATTCTCTGCGTCCATGGCAGTGTGCAGCTGCGTGCAGCTCCTGCCTTCGTGTCTGCCTAAGGGGGGCTTTCTTGTCCAAATTTAAGGCAGTGGTGAGCTGTGATCTCCTCCCAAGTCAGTTTTTAGCTGGGTGTTGGAATGCCCCTGGAGCCTCAGCTGCAGTGCCTCCCTCCTGGTTCCTGTGAACCATCCAGGTATGGCAGAGCCACCTAAAACACACTGAATGAAATCCAAATGATGCTCTGTCTGAGAGACTGCTCGCCAGACAGTGAGTTGTGCCCAACCTGCACCCAGCCTTCTTGAACCTAACTTTGTTAGGTCCTGGGGCCATGAGTCAGACAGGCTTGTGGGATTCTCTATGCACCAGAACAGCTGCGACTTCAACATTGGGGGAAATGGACAAGGAGTCTGTGGGCAGAAGAGGGAGGGGCTCTAAGGATGAGGAGGATCCCAGTTAACTCATTCGGTCAAGTCCCAAGTGTTCCCTGGAGGGCAGACTTGCAGAGTCCAAAATCTTCCCCTGCCCAAGTTCTAAAATGGGTCGTAAGCACAATGGGGGGAAAAAAGCAGGGCTCATAAGCACCCCCTTACTTCCCAGTTTGGCCAGGCGGGCTCTAGCTTTTCCCCTCTCCTATCTCTAGGTGGGTCCCAGTAGCCAAGGACTGTGAGATCTCACAAAAGCACTTAAGGCTCTCAGTATGGCTAGCTCCAACAGGCCTTATCAAAGCCACTAGAGAGCTTGTGTGATCTCTAAGCGAGCTAAAGAAGCTAAAAAAATCAGAGTAAAGTAGGGGAAGAAAGTGTAAAAGACTTAGGAGTTATGGGTCCTCCGATTCCTCCTCCCTTGCCCTCTTCCACAGAGGATGGTGAATTGCTGGGCTGTGACTCCGATCAGGACGGGGGAAAGACTCAGCAAAGTTTTTTCCAATTGAGAAATTCGATGAATTAGCCTTGTTAGCAGTGACCCCCACACTTGGTAAGGCAACTCCCATCTTTTCATGTGCTGTAATATATATGCTGCTTACTGTCTTTCACTCCATGCATTTGCTGAAGTGGGTTTTATGCCCAAATAAATTTTAGTCTCTAAGGTGCCACAAGGACTCCTCATTGTTTTAAAAGCTGTATCTGTGATTCAGATTCGGCCTGAACAAAATCCCAAGAGTAAGCCTTTGAGCAAATTTCTCCCCGCCTCCCCCAAATCCTCCCCTGAGGTCACGATTCGTCTACACTCCTCTTTCAAGGAAGTAATAAAGGACGAATGGGGTAAGTCAGAGAAGGACATATTAACAAACATGATCTTAGGTTCTGTAAGATCCAGGAACCAAAAATTGCAATTACAGAGATGTTGAAGATTGTTGCTGCCATAGCGTCCCTGGCTAAAAATGTGGTTATCTCCTCAGAAGGGGAGTTCTAGCCTAAGGACCCCACTGATAGAAAAATGGGGGCCATTCTCAAAGAAAAGTTTTAGGCCTCTTCAGCCTCCCTCAGGGCATCCCTAGCAGCTGCTTGCATTGCAAGAGCATCTCTTTCATGGCTAGAAGATCTTTAATCCCTCAAGTATGTAGATCACCCTGATTTGGGCTCTGTTTAAAAGAAAGCTTTTCCTGCCAACAGCATTCGTTGCTGATGCCACAAGAGATGTGATGAGATTCTCCGTCAAAGCCATGGTCTCCAGTTCAGTGACCAGGTGCCACCTACAGCTCTGTCCCTGGATAGCCACTGGAAGCAGGTGCTGTGCAACAACGAATTTAAGGGAGAGAGAAGCTAGACATCTAAATAGTCTCTCCTGATGCTACACCATATTTTTGAGAGAGTACAGACTGGCCTTCAGACAAGGGTGTTCTTTTGCTTTCATCCTCACAGAAATAACAGTGAAGAGACAGCAGGTTCTCCAGAGGAAAGCTGTGGAATAGTACTGCTCCCAAAGTCTATGACCAAGGCTACCTGGGTCTCCCCCTGGAGCTCAAGCTTGTGGGCAAGAGTTCCCACTTTGTGGAGGAATGGGCTGCTTCAACCACAGACCAGTGGGTCAGGGAGATAGTGCGTCAGGAATAGTCCCTTGAGTATGGATTCCATCTCAAACGACCCTATAAAGAACAGCTTAATCCAGAAGGAGATTTCTTACCTTCTGTATGGGAGTAATAGGGAGCATTCCCCCCAGAAGAAAGATTCTCAGGATTCCACTCCATTTTCTTTATCGTTCAGAAGTGTATAGGGGAAATCCGAGCCATTCTAGATCTCAAAAGGCTCAATAAATAGATAAAGAAAACTAAGTTCCATATGGAGACCCTAATCTCTCTGGTGTCATCCCTGTCCCATGAGGATGAGGCGGTGTTCAGAACGTACTAGGTACTAATCCAGGGGTTCTCAAACTGGGGGTTGGGACCCCTCGGGGTCGTGAGGTTATTACATGGGGGGGGTCGCGAGCTGTCAACCTCCACCCCAAGCCCCACTTTGTCTCCAGCATTTATAATGGCGTTAACTATATTAAAAAGTGTTTTTTAATTTATAAGGGGGGTCGCACTCAGAGGTTTGCTATGTGAAAGGGGTCACCAGTAAAAAAAACTTTGAGAGCCACTGGTCTAATCCATGTAATAACAGAGGACTTGGAAGCTCTGAGTCCTTGGCATTTCAGATGGAAGACTACAAACAGGGCACCCTGTCTCCTTTTGGACTCTGAGTTTGAGAAGTTTCAGGAGAATGATAGGGTTGGCTATAACTGAGGGACACTCTTGAAGTACGTGTGTATGTTTCAGAGGCATTCCTCAGAACAGTTCAGCTCTGAGAATCTTGCCTACTCCATGCCTCTTTAGGGCTGGAGGGATTGGGATTAGAGAACCTGGTAATTAAGAGGCTGTGAGTAGTGCAGCTGCTGTAAACCTGTACCGGCAGTGAGGGGGACCTTTGAGTTCCTTCTGCAGATTGGGCCCTAGTGACGTGGGAAGAAGCTGTGTTGCCTTTCTCATAGGAGCAGAGGGAAAGAGGAGCCCCCGGAGGTATGGGGTTTTGAGGCTCCCCTTCTCCTACTCCTTGCAGGCAATCTACAAATTAACACTTGTAGATGTGATTCCACCTCTTTTTCCCTAACATGCTTTGATCAGCAGAAAGATGGTTAACAAATTGGACATTTAAATTACTGGGCATCTGAGCTAACTCCTAACTGAGATCAGTGTTCACACATCTCAAAGCTGCTATTGCAGGCTCCCTGCAAGACTAAAATAGACTTTCACCAAAACAGTCTAGTCAGGGCTATCACTGCCACCAAAAATGTCAAAAGTAATGTATTAATGCTCATGGCTAGCATTTGAGGCTCCGAAGAGCAGGTAAGCGCCCAATGAGCCCAAGTCTGGTGGGTTGGTGATTGGCCCCCAAACTTAGCCTTCCTCAGTCTCTCTTTTCCTGGTCTTAGCTGTGAGTGTTCATCTGAAGGGGTTTCAGTTGGCTATAGGTAATGGGAAGCAGAAGGGCTTGTGGGGCTACAGTCTTTTCCACTGCTGCCATTTTGGCAGTTCACAACCACAATCTAAACATTCATTATGACTTGCCTTCAAAATTAGACCAATAGTAGTGCTCAAAGATGATTTGCTCAAGAGACCTACTGAAAAGTGGAAACTCCTTAACTAGGTACTTCCTGAAGCTACTTCTTTTGTATGTTAAAGAACAAATGCCTTGTTTTTCTGGAGAGTAACGTTCTCCCCTTATCTTTTCTAAACGTGGAAAGAAGATTCTTTGTTCAAACCAACCTAAGAAGCTTTTCTATTTTTTTTTTTTTAAGCTGCAAAAGTCTAGGCAGCCTCTAGCCAGCAAAACAGTGTTGATGGTTTTCATCCTCTCTGTAGGAATCTTGGTGATGAAGGGCAAAATTTCATCTTGGTTTCTTGTTACGATCCTCAGTATCGTAGAAGTCCACGTCACATATTTACCATAAATATTTTAGCTACTTCCTAGTTTTGTTTGAAGCTAATACTTTCATAGCACCTTTCACCAGAGGCTCTAATTGTGCTTGATATCAGAGGGTATTTTACAGATGGGAAAACTGGGGCATGAGCCTGACTTGTTTATGATCATACAGCAACTCAGTGACAAAGATAGGAATAGAATCAACTCTCCTGACTCAGTCCCATGCTTTAAATACTAGATAATGTTGCTTTTTCATGGCAAAAAAAATAATTACCCTGAGTCTTCAGATACTACAGCCAGTTACTTCCACTTTTTCACATCTGGTCTAGGTGACTAAAAATCACGACTGAAATTTTTTATTTAATTGTTGTATTGAAATATTGTTTTTTGTGTTGCTAGTTCTTGAGCAATTTAAGACCATAAAATCAGATGAAAGTAAAGTGTTTTATTTCCTCATAGTAGAATTTCATATTTTGGAGGTTTTTTCCTACTAAAGTGTGGCACTTAAGATGCTCCTCTGTGCTGAAAAAGACAAGTCCAAGGCCTCATTAACATCTTTTCTGTAAGAACACCACAAAATTGACAAGCAAATATCCCACACAATTTGCATCTGACACCACTTTCTGATATATCAAACTTCCCCAAGCCAAAGTTGAAATGTTTAGACTAGGCTATACTCTCCATCAGGGCTTGCATTTGAAGTAATTTGGACTTGTGTGCTTTAAAGTCACTGTGGTGGAAAAATCCCACTTGGATTTTGAGCTGAATTTGAGGTTTTTTAAAATTTTAGCCCGTGTAACCAAACATTTAAAAAAAAAATCACAACTTTAATATATTGAAAATCTTAAATAACTTTTAACAGTGAAGCAATTTGGTTTGGAATGATGGATGTTTTGCCTCTAAATTTTAATAAATAAAATTTTCAACTCCTACGCTACAAATGCTTACATGTACATGCTTTGTTTTCAAGCATTTGAGTAGTCCTGTTGAAGTCAGTGAGACTGTTTATGTGACAAATTACCTCTCTGCTTGAGTGCTGGCAGGATCAAAGCCTTTCAATATTTTGTTTTTGTCTATAACAGTTTTGTAAAAATCAAATAAGATACCCTCAGGCATTTAAAAAAACCACCATGTGTTATTTCATTATAGCACACATTTTCAAATGCATTTTACAAAGTCTCAACTGGATTTAAATCATAATGATCTTAAAAACAAACAAACAAAAAAACACCCCACACACCTAAAGAATTTAAACAATTTTAAATTGCCTCACCCTGAATTTGATATTTTTAGGTAAAATAGTGAAGTATAGCATAAATGTTACATTACGTACATTTGCAATGACGGTTTCAGTATCTCAAAATACCTTTCCTTGTGTTTTTCAGGAGGCCCATACTAATACGTCTAAAGAACTTCTAAAAACTATTTGCCAGAATGTTAAGGATGTCTTCATATATGATCACCCTCTCCCTTTTCCAATGCAAATTGTCAAAAGAGCCATTATATCTCTTAAATGGTGGATTAATTTCTGGATTATTACAGTAATTTAAAAAAAAATTATGCCTTTTTGAATAGGAGAAATGGTTGTCATAGTAGTTAAGCATTTCATTTTTTTATTTGTGTATTTACATCCTTGTTTATAACCTTTCATTTTCTGCATTGTTGAGTCATAATTCCCAGATGAGTATTTAGACTCATGATCAGATTGCAGTGAATTATAGAGAGCCCTGATTGACATGATTTTGTTGAGTTGAGACAGTTTGCCTAGAAGCGAGGGAAAGATGTGGACTTGAAGACACTACAGACTTGAAAATCACACTTTTGAATATTTTTCAAATCTACTATTGTTACAAATAGCCCCTAGGTTTACCGTAATGAAGATTAGAGAGGGAAAAGGGTTTTCTGTTGGTTTAGTGCAATTGAAAGCACTTTGTGCATATGCAGTTTCACTGTTTTCCCTGTACAGTTGTTTTTACCTATTGTTTGTATGGTTCTTATCATAGCAAGGTGAGGAGAAAAACTAAAAACAAAAATACACAAAAATTGGCAGGATGACTCAAGTGTGTGTAATACTTGAAACTGAAATGTGCATTTCATATTGAAGGTGGTGCTTTTAGATGGGGGCTGATTTGACTGATGAAGGGAGAGTTTAATTTCATTCTCATATGTACATATTGTTGATCCTCTTGGCAACACGAGTAAAAGCAGATTAAGTTTAAATTGTCACTTGCATTGTGTGAAAAATTCAATTAGCAAGTGTCTTTTTTTTCCAAGTTTGACCTTTTTACAGGCTTTATCTTTACAGTTCTCTGGATACTTTGCCTACCCCCGTAGCTTTCTAGGGTGCCAAAAGAATTTCCTAAACTTAAGTTTAGGTTGTGTACTTGATGAAGGATGGGGTGAATTTGCCAAATAAAGCTTAAAAATTGTGAATAAGTATAGAATTAAAAATATAAAACATGGCACTTTCGTTCTGGATTAAACCTCTCAGAAAAGTTTCATTATTGTCATCTGCAAATGGCAATAGTTACAAGTTTCAGGAGTTGACAGACTAATATTAATGTGAAATAAACATTTTTCAGCCAATAGCACTGCATAACATATTGTAGGAGCCTTAAATTGTTAACCAACAATTAAATACAATTACAAGAGGACCAAAGTGTCAGTGACTTCGTACTTGATTAAAAAAAGTGTTAAATTTTTAAAGGAATAATGGAGGGGTTTTCAAACTGGGGGTTGGGACCCCTCAGGGGGTCATGAGGCTATTACATGGGGGGTCGTGAGCTGTCAGCCTCCACCCCAAACCACGCTTCGCCTCCAGCATTTATAATAGTGTTAAATATAAAAAGTGTTTTTAATTTATAAGGGGGAGTCACACTCAGAGGCTTGCAGTGTGGAAGGGGTCACCAGTACAAAAGTTTGAGAACTGCTGGAATAATGGAAACTCAAGTGGTCTGACTTTTTTTTTTTCTGTAATTTTTTTTCCTCAGGTGGCTTTTCCACTGTGTTCCTGGTGCGTACCCATGGTGGAGTACGCTGCGCACTGAAACGAATGTATGTTAATAATGTGCCTGACCTCAACATTTGCAAAAGAGAAATAACAATTATGGTAAGTAAAGCAACTATTTGATGGTATATAGCAGGCATGGATTTGAATGGAAATTTTGCAGTTTTACTTTTCTAGAGGAGTGAGATTAGGAATATAGATATCCTCTACTTTTGGAAGATGGAATGTGACTTGTGCTTTAGTTACTCTTAGCTGGTCAGGGAGTAGAATTGGATAGAAACTCTTGTGAACCCCTTCTCTCTCAAAGATGGTTGCTGCTTTCGTGGCTGCAGCTGGGATGCACTGAAAAGATAAATATATAATAAATACTGAGTGAAGAGGTGGGAAAAAATCTTGATCTCTGATTCAGGGTATCTAGAGTGACTGATCTGTGAAGGTGAAGTGCAGGCACCTTTGCTGGTGTTACTGCAGCAAACCAAGGCCAGTGTGCAAATGCCTTAGGGCCCAATCTTGCATTATTAAAACTAATTTTTTATCAATCTCAGTATTAGTATTTCTATTTGTACGCCAATAGCCTATGTTAGAATTTCTTCATTGAACACTATTGTTTCCTGAAAGCTATTGCTAATGTGTTCATGCTCTTCAACCTTCTGACTACTAGTTAAAAGGTTTGAGAACATGCAAATTTACTACACTTGTCTTATAAGACACTCTCTTCCATGTATAAAAGAGAATATGCACACTACCCCCCCCCCCCCCAAAAGCATATAACATCTTTCTAAATGTTTTACCTTGTGAATCATGTGAAAGATCCTCTCATGGACTGCCTCCTTTCCAAA
The DNA here is from genome assembly GCF_013100865.1 of Trachemys scripta elegans. Classification (NCBI taxonomy): domain Eukaryota; kingdom Metazoa; phylum Chordata; order Testudines; family Emydidae; genus Trachemys; species Trachemys scripta. The sequence goes on from NC_048302.1 coordinate 14,061,899, forward strand.
CCTCAAAATCATAATTCCCCATATCAAAAGTGTTACATGTAACAAGTAACATTAAAACAGTTCTAAAGTATAATTCTGTAAAAGTGATGGTAAAAATGGCAATGTAGGTTTCCATAGTTAATCTGTTTCTATGTCAAATGTGTTCCGTTTACAAGTGAAAATTTTTTTTCTTTTTTTTGCCAGACCTGTGAACTCTACCTGTAAGCTCTGAAAATACTGTATGTGACAATCAAGGTTCTGCTGGCTAAATGATGCCTGTAGCAATCTAGTCTGCAATGTGTTTGTACAGGTGTAACTGATTGGAACCTGGTAAACCATTCTGATACGCAAAAAAACCCAAACCCCAACCTGATTTAATTTGTTAGTTTTGAAGTTTCTACATGAGAAGAAAGCAGTAAGAACTTTATATTTGAAACACTATGCAGTGAGCAGATGCCTTAAGTAAGACAGTACACTTTTTTACGCCAACCCACACTCTAGACATGAGAAAAAATATGAAGGGTGCGGCTGCTTGGTTATGTGCCCTCACTTAGTATCAGTGATGCAAGTAGAAATCATTTCTTGCTGGTATGCTGCACTTGTGGGAGGAACACAAAGGGGGGGACACACATGACCTCCCCATGTGACCCGGCCCAGAGCCTGGGGCCCCTGCGCTCTCCCTGTCCCCTCCCCATGATCCACATCCATCCCACGTTAGCTGTGGGGGGGAGGGGGGGAGTAGCTCTGTCCTCCTCCCACTGTGCCACAGATTTCTGCTGTACAGACCCCAGGCAGGAGGACTCGGCAGATGCAGCTGAGTGGAAGGGCTGGTGGCAGGCTCCTCCTGTGTCTTTCCAGTGCACTGTACCAGCTATTACCTTACTGGTACAGCGTACCGTACCACCGTACTTGCACCACTGCTTAGTATCCATGCTATTTATTTCCTTTTCATGGCCCCACTTTTTAATACAAAAGTCCTTGGGTCTTGTATGGCATATGCAACATAAATTGTGGTTGGGATCCTTGTTTTATGTACTTAGAGATAGTGGACTGGGCTTCAGTGCCGGAGAAAGATTTGATCACAGTCTATAAGTACTTATCTGCGGAACAAATACTTAATTGTCTCTTAAATTTTAAAGATTTGGTTTATAGTTGAATTTAAACCAAAGAAATAACAAAGATAGATGCGAAGCAAACATGCAGGATGCAGAAGTACTTGATTTTTATTTTTTTTTCTTTTAAATCAGCCAGAAAATCCTTTAGAACCCATAACAGTCCTGTACTAGGCTACAACAACCAGGGCAGTATCTCTGCAGAACAACATCCACGTGTACTGCCCTTACTATCATTTTATCAAGTCCATTCTGAGCAGCATCTAATACATGAAGCATATTGTATATGGCTGCATATTCACAGGTTCATGGCTTTGATCTTTCTTCCTGGTGAGCAACAGATCTTTCAGATGTACTGTACAACTCTTTAAAAGATCCTTAGAGCATGACAAGTGATCCTGATCAAAGTGATTGTTAAAGACCAGTATTTCAAAAAAGTTCTCTTGATTCTGACAGTGCCACTATGCTCTCCATAAATCTATGGGGAGGTAAGGGTCTTAATTCTTTGATATAGAAAATCATCCCTGTGAACAGTAATTGGAAGTTGTTTAAGAACGCTTTACTAGATGCTCAAAAAGCCACAATCAAGAAAGAAGGCAGTATTGGTTAGAAATCTGACCTGGTTTAGAGGGGAAGTGAAGACAGCTATAAATAATAATTAAAAAACATAGATGGAAGAAAGGAGACGTAAATAGCAATCAATATAAACTGAAAGCTAGAATTTTTAGAAAATTTATGAGGGAAGCAAAGGAACACCAGGAGAAATCTATTGCTAGCAGAGTTAAGGACAATGAGTTTTAAAAAAGTATATTCGATACAAAAAGAATCCTGACAATGGCGTCGGTCCATTATTAGAGGCCAATGATAGAATTATTAATGGTGCAGAAAAGGAAAAAGTGTTCAATACCTATTTATGTTTTGCATTTGAGAAAAAACAGATGATGTAGTCTCATATGAAAACACTCTTTCCATTCCACTGGTATCTCGGGAGCATATTGAATAACTGCTATTAAAGATTTTTAAATCAGCAGGTCCAGATAACTTGCATCCTAGAGTTTTAGAGCTAACAGAGGAGCTTACTGGAACTGGACTGGTAATGTTGATTTTCAGTAAGTCTTGGAACACTGGGGAAGTTCCAGAAGAACAAAAGAAAGCTAATGTTATGCCAATACTTAAAATTGGTAAACGGGATGACAAGGGTCAATTATAGACCTGCCAGTCTGACATTGATCCCAGGCAAGATAATGGAGCACCTGATATGGAACTTGATTAATAAAGAATTAAAGGAGGGTAATATAATTAATGCCAATTAACATAGGTTTATGGAATATAGATCCTGCCAAAGAAACTTGATATCTTTTTTTAATGAGATTAGAAGTTTGAGTGATAAAGGGAATAGTGCTGATGTGATATACTTGGCCTTCTGTAAGGCATTTGTCTGGGTACTGCATGACATTTTGATTAAACAGTGAGAAAAATAAAAAATTAACATAGCACCCATTAAATAGATTTAAAGTTGGGTAACTGATAGGTTTCAAAACGTAACTGTAAATGTTTAATCAGCCCAGGTGTGTGATTCTAGATGGGGTCCTTCAGGGATTAGTCCTTAGCCCTACGCTATTTAGCATATATTTATCAGTGACCTGGAAGAAAACATAAAATCATTACTGATAAAGTTTTCAGATAACCCACTATTGAGGGAGGGATAAATAACAAAGAGGACAGGTCACTGATAGAGTGGTCTGGATTGCTTGGTAAATTGAGTATGTGCAAACAATATGTGTTTTAATATAACTAAATACACACATCTAGGAACACAGTATGTAGGCCATGCTTACAAAATGGGGATCTCTATCCTGGGAAGCAGTGACTGAAAAATATTTGAGGGTCATGGTGGATAATCAGCTGAATATGGGCTCCCACTGCGACGCTGTGGTCAAAAGGGCTAATGTGATCCTTGGATGCATAAACCGGGTAATCTCGAGTAGGAATAGAGGTAATTTTTACCTCTGTATTTGCCACTGGTGTGACTGCTGCAGGAATGCTGTGTCCAATTCTGGTGCCCACAATTCAAGAAGAATATTGAAAAATTGGACAGGGTTCAGAAAAGTCATGAGAATGATTAAAGGATGAGAAAATCTGCCTTAGAGTGATAGACTCAAGGAGCTCAATCTATTTAGCTTAACTAAGAAGGTTAAGGAGTGATATGATTATGTCTATAAGTACCTATATGGGGAACAAATACTTAATAATCGGCTCTTCAGTCTAGCGGAGATATATGCATGATCCAATGGCTGGAAGTTGAAGCGAGACAAATTCAGACTGAGAATAAGGTGTATATTTTTAATAGTGAATAATGAACTTATTGAGGGTCATAGTGGATTCCTTGTCACTGACCATTTTTAAATCAAGATGGGATCTTTTTCTAAAACACATGCTCTAGGAATTATTTGGGGGAAGTTATATGGGAGGTCACCCTAGATGACTGCAATAGACCCAGTTGGCCTTGGAATCTATGAAGGTATGACTGGGAATTGACCAGTCTACACTGTTTTTGGCTACTTAACTGCAGTAACTCCTCACTTAAAGTCATCCCGGTTAACATTGTTTCGTCTTTATGTTGCTGATCAATTAGAGAACATGCTCGTTTAAAGTTGGGCAGTGCTCCCTTATAATGTTGTTTGGCAGCTGCCTGCTTTGTCCACTGCTTGCAGGAAGAGCAGTCCATTGGAGCTAGCTGGTGGGGGCTTGGAACCAGGGTGGGCCGGCAGACCCTCTATCAGCTCCCCACTCCCCTAAGTTCCCTGTGTGGCAGCCGCCCAGCAGGCTATCAATTGCCGGGCAGTTCAGCTGTCCCGCCCCCCACTGCTATGTGCTACTCCTGCCCTCTGCCTTGGAGCTGCTCCTGGGAGGGGGAGGTGTGAGAGCGGGGCTAATGTCAGGGGTGTCCCCCTGCTCCTGCCCCCTGCTTATCCCATCTCCATAGAGCTGGAGGGGCGGGGGGTAACAGGACAGGGCTCAGAATGGAGGGAGCTTGCTGGCAGCAGCAGCTGCTGTCTCAACTTGCTGATCTACTTAAAAAGGCAACATACTTAGGCCTGGTCTACACTAACCCCCCAATTTGAACTAAGGTACGCAACTTCAGCTACGTGAATAACGTAGCTGAAGTCGACGTACCTTAGTTCGAACTTACCGCGGTCCAGACGCGGCAGGCAGGCTCCCCCGTCGACTCCGCGTACTCCTCGCGCCGAGCAGGATTACCGGAGTCGACGGGGAGCACTTCTGGGTTCGATTTATCGTGTCCAGACAAGACGCAATAAATCGAACCCAGAAGTTCGATTGCCTGCCGCCGAACCAGTGCGTAAATATAGACAAGCCCTTAGAGTGGAGTTAGTGTCCTTAAAGGGGCAGTATGCATCTGTGTCACACACAGACACAGCGTGTCTCTGTCTCCCGTGCTGTTGCTGTCTCCCCTCCCTCCATTTGTGCTGCCTTGTAGAGTGTGAGGCCAGATTAACAACAATGTGTTAACCCTTGAGTGCTCAGCCAAGTGCTAGTTCATCATTTAACAGTAAGGCATTCCCTGGGAAATAGTCCACCCTCTGACTTTACCTCCTCAACCAAGCTTCACAATCATCATTGCTGTGTACAGTATTACATTGTTTGTTTAAAACTTATTTTGTGTGTGTTTTTATTTATTTATTTACTTACACAGAGAGAGAGAGAGAGAGAGAGAGAGAGATATGTCTTTTGTCTGGTGAACAACATTTCCCTGGAACCTAATCCCCCCATTTACATTGATTCTTATAGGGAAATTGGATTTGCTAAACATCGTTTTGCTTAGTCACCTTTTTCAGGAACATGACTACAATGTTAAGCGAGGAGTTACTGTAACTGGAAAAGAGAATGCTGTCATAGTATGAGCTGGTTTTGGACCCTCATAAATGGTTCCCTGATCGGGTCTTTCTCTAGTGGGGTATATTAGAGGTGGAGCTCTTTGTCTCTAATTATAAAAAGCAGCTCCTGCAGCCACTGAAGGTTCATGTGCTGTAACTCTCACATTGTTTGCGAGGGAAAGCTCTCATAACTTTCCACTAGTCCTCTTAGAAGCAAAGACTGTGACAGTTCTGGAGACTGACCATGTGTTAACTTTGTAGTAGGCATGGATCAAGTTGCCTGAATTTTGACTTATTTTCCATTAGTCCTTTTTAATGTAACACACAGTCCATTAATGTTTGCAGTGTAGCTGCTAAATCTTAACCTTTTGGAGTTTCTCAATGATGAAATTAACAGAACATTTTTCTTTTGAAATGAGCTTAGTGTTTATAAAGTTGCCAAATTGACAGTACTGTAAATTGAACCTGACTGCCCATTTGGGCGCAGCATAAATAGTGGCAACCCAAGCATGTTCACACTGTCCTGTCTTTTGGAGGAATTACGTTTATGCTCTGTTTGATTCTTAGTGCTTAGCTGTGTCTAAGATGCGGTTGACTGTTAATACTTTCTTTGATGTGGGCACCTGTCCCCTGGGAATTGTAGTTGACACCTACTCACTTGACATAAGCTCCTAAGTAGCTATTAGAATGCTTTTTTAACAGCTACCCGGGACGTTTCAAGCATGGCGTAGAGATGAAAGTCTCCATTCCCAAGAATTCATCAGTCTTCTAGACAGACTTATCTTTATACTTTCTAGAGTTTATTTAAATGTTAATTATTCCAAATGTGATTTTTTTTTTTTCTTGATTTCAGAAAGAACTCTCTGGGCACAAGAATATTGTAGGCTATTTGGATTGTGCTGTTAATTCTGTTAGTGACAATGTGTGGGAGGTGCTCATCTTAATGGAATTTTGTCGAGGTAAGTAAACTACTGTTGGATTTCTTATTTTTTATGAACATAAGTAAAGCATTCTTAAAGTTAGAGTCTAGGGTTATCTCCTAAGATGTGATGTGTATTTTGGCAAAGACCACATTTATTATCTTCCTAATTAAAGTCAAGACCACTGAAAACACCATCACACTTGATTTTGTTCTTAAGTGCTAGAAAGAATGAATCTGGGAATATTGAAAAGCTCATCCTACACTGCTTTATATCAAGGTCTGACCAGAAAAGAGGGAAAAAATTAAATATTTAGATAAATATGTAAAGTGTCCCAGTTCCTTGTTCTCTCTAACAAATCTCAAAATGTATTTGTACATTGATTTGGGAATGAAGACTTTGCAAAACTGAATATCTTTTCAGTCATGAAACTGCTGCTCCAGATAATTAACTGTAAAGACTACATGCTATCTCATCATCCTGATTCCTTAAATTGTTTTAAGTCAGTTTATTCGGTGGAGGGTGAAGGTCCAAATAATGGTGTCTTGGTGTATAACAATTCTTTTTGTTTTAGGCAATACAAGTGGCTTCAGAATCATTCCCTTTTTTTCAAATATCTAGTTTCTTACATTTACTAGTATAGTTTGGGTTTTTCCCCTTTTTATATAGAAATTTATTCCGGTAGTTTAGCTCAAATTTTGGAAAGTGTTAGGATCCAGTTATGGCAAATTTGGAGAAATGCTTGGATTTCAAAGTAACTGTGTCTGCTTTATGTGAAAATAAAATGCTCTCCATAAGCCTGCGCATTAGGTGCTTAAAATGCTTCAGGTGCCTTCCTGTTAAGGGTATTTGGCCTTTGTCTGCGCTGCCAGTAGAAGCAGTGAGTGAGAGTAAAGTGCTTGTCAGTTGGCCTTCTGTGAACTGCCTGATGTGATATCCTTGGATAAATCAGATTCTGCCTTGTTGTAGCTTGTGTGTATTCTCACTGTTGCTCTGAGGCACTCTGTTGTGTGCTTCTGCAACCTTCTAGAAAGCTTTGCTCATTGGGAGCCATGTGAGTGCTGCCTCCATAGTGCTCAACATTTACAGCCTGAATTTACTTCATCTTCTCCTATTGACTGAGGGTAAAGGGAATGTCTGCTGTACCCTTCAGATTTCCAGCTGCCTTTTCTCTTGTACTTAGTTTAGATAGATAACTATAGTTCTTAGACTTTTCTGCACCATTATGTACTTGGTTTTGGGGATGGTTTTATCACTGTGCTGATCACGTAGCCTAAGTTACAAGACTAAGAAAGCTCCTGCATTGTTCTGAAGCAGCTGTACAGAACTAAACCTCAAGGGATAACATAGGTGATGCAATTGTAGATATTGCTCTTGTTTTCCCTATTAAAAAGCATCTTTAGTTTAGGAGAGGGGGCACTGCTCTGAGAGCCAGAAGACCATGCTTTTCCACTAATACTTCTACTTTTCATATTGCTTAATGAACAAGACCTGATACCTTCCCCCTTCTTAAGGTAGGGTTTAATCACCTCTCCCATCTTATAAAACAGGGGTCGGCAACCTATGGCATGCGTGCCGATTTTTAATGGCACACTGGAGCCTGCCAGGACTCCAGCGTGCCATTAAAAATCCTGCCCAGCCCGGCCTGCTCTCCTCTGATCTCCACTCCCCCCGCGGGGGCAGGGAGCAGAAGCATAGCCGTGCGCACAGGGTGGGCAAATGACCCCACTCTCCCGGCACGGCAAGCCGTGGGGTCCGCGCTCCTGGGCCGGAGCGCAGCAAGCTGCTGGCCCTTCCCAGTCCTTCTCCCTTCCCCTGGAGCTTTGCTGCCGCGCGTGCGCAGCGCTCTAGGGATAGGGGCTGCGCGCTCCCGTAGGGCAGTGTTTGGCTCCGCGGGGAGGGAAAGACGCTCCCCACTCATCCGGAGCCCTGCCACTGTGCGCGCAGAGCTCTGGGGGCCAAGGCTGTGCGCTCCCGCGGGGCAGCTTATTAGGCTCTGCTTGGAGCCTCATGGTAAGGGGTCTGGGGCCGGGGGAGTTGGGTAAGGGGTGGGCGTGGGGGCGGTCAGGGGACAGGGTGGGTTGGATGGGGGGATCTCTGGAGGGGGCAGTCAGGGAGCGGGGGGGGGTTGGATGGGGCATGGGAGTCCTGGGGTCTGTCAGGGGGCGGGGAGTGGATAGGGGTCAGGGAGCAAGGAGGGTCCTGGGGGGGGGGGGGGGGGGTAGGGGGGGGGGGCTCTGGAGGCGGTGGTCAGGGGAAAAGGAGCTGGGGGGTTGGGAGTTCTTAGGAGGGCAGTCACCCAGCCCTCTCCCCTGAGCCCTGCCCTCCCCACACACACACACCCTGCCCTCTGCCCTGAGTCCCGCACACACCCCAGACTCCTGCCCTGAGCCCTGTACCTCCCTCATACACACCCAGCTCTCTGCTTGACTCCTTCATCCCACCCCACAACCCTAGCCCTGACTCTGGCACCCCCACACATCCCCATCCCCCCCTGCCCTGACGCCTGCACCACCCCACATCCCCAGCCCCCCCCCCGCCCCCCCCCCCCCCCCCCCTGGAGCACCAAACAGGAGCCCCCCCCCCCCCCCCCCCACATTCCCATCTGCACCCCTCGCATCAAATGGGAGCTGCCCAGGTAAGTGCCCCACACCTGAACCTCCTGCCCCAACCCTGAGCCCCGTCCCTTATTTTAGCTCCTGGCCCGACCCTTCACCCCCAGCCCTGTGCTCAGTGCACTGCCACCCTCAGCTCAGTGCAGAGAGAAGAAGAGAATGGCCAGAACCAGGGAGAAGGTAGGTACCCACTGTATGTGGGGAGGGCTGGGACCCCAGACTGGCAGCGGGCTGAGTGGATCCAGCAGCCAGGATCCCGGCTGGCAGGAGCCGGCAGATGGAACCCTTGAGCGGCAATGAGCTGAGCCGCTCAGTTCACTGTCGGTCTGGGGTCCTGGCCGCCGGCCCCACGCAGCCCTCTGCTGGTCTGGGGTTCTGGCTGCCGGACCCTTGCCAGCCGGGGTCCTGGCCGCAGGCCTCGCTCAGCCCGCTGCCGGCCTAGGTGAACAGAACCCCCAACCAGCAGCAGGCTGAGCGGGCCAGTGGCGTAAGATCAACATTTTAATTTCATTTTAAATGAAGCTTCTTAAACATTTTGAAAACCTTGTTTATTTTACAATACAATACTAGTTTAGTTATATAATATATAGACTTATAGAGAGAGACCTTCTAAAAAACATTAAAATGTATTACCGGCATGTGAAACCTCAAATTAGAGTGAATAAATGAAGACTCGGCACACCGCTTCTGAAAGGTTGCCGACCCCTGTTATAAAAGGTCTTACTGAGATTTGCACAAGGTCACTTATGCAGTCAGGCAGACCAGGTCTCATCCACTTAGCTACACTGTCTCAGAATTTTACCTAAGGGTACATATACACTACAGGGGGGAGTCGATTTAAGATACGCAAATTCAGATACGTGAATAGTGTAGCTGAATTCGACGTATCGCAGCCGACTTACCCCGCTGTGAGGACGGCAGCAAAATCGACTTCTGCGGCTTTCTGTCGGCGGCGCTTACTCCCACCTCCGCTGGTGGAGTAAGAGCGCCGATTCGGGGATCGATTGTCGCGTCCCAACGGGACGTGATAAATCGATCCCCGAGAGGTCGATTTCTACCCGCCGATTCAGGCGGGTAGTGTAGACCTAGCCTAAGTTGGTATAGATTCATGAGTGAGATGTAACTCCATTAATTTCAGTTGAGATGGTAGGGATGGTGACATGGATGTGAAGCTTCTGGGTTCAAACCCTGTTGAAAATCCATACAGGAGCTTGGTACAGTTGCACATGATTTGCTTGGTGGTTTTAAAAAAATGAAAACTGAGGAAATTACATGAAAAAAACCGTTAAAAGGATTTTAAGGTTGTAAAGTTGAGCACTCAGATTACCAAAACAGTAGAATTCAGGTTGCTATTTGTGCAGCTTCTGTTTACCAAAATGCATCAAGGGAGACACAGCCTTTAATTACATGATCACATACTTCCCTTGCTCAGACCCTTGCCTCTGCCTCTTTCAGTGCTTCACTTTGCAGTTTTAATAGTGCGTGAGGTAATCTTTCACCAACAGAAGTTGGTCCAATAAAAGCTTTCAAGCTCCACACAGCTCATCCACCTCGTTTCTCTAATATTCTTGGACCAACACAGCTACAACAACACTGCAGATAGTTTTAGTGTCTTTTAAACATATGTTTATATAGTATAAGTATAGTTTGCAACTGTTCATCTAAAACTTGACTCTTTTGACTCTTCACCAGTTCAGCTCAAATTTTGAGTAGTGCTTGGATTTTGCACACTTTCTTCTGAGATTTAAACTTCTGAATTTCAGTATGTAAAATCTTAAAATTATGGCTTGTCCACTTGCTGATATTAATGTAAGCTAAGTAAACTGATACTACTTGATTTTTTTTTTCCTTCTGTTTGCCAGAAGCTGGAAATGAGTGACAGGGGATGGATCACTTGATGATTACCTATCAGAGGGGTAGCCGTGTTAGTCTGGATCTGTAAAAAGTGACAGAGTCCTGTGGCACCTTATAGACTAACAGAAGTATTGGAGCATAAGCTTTCGAGGGTGAATACCCACTTTGTCAGATGCATGTATTCACCCACGAAAGCTTATGCTCCAATACTTCTGTTAGTCTATAAGGTGCCACAGGACACTCTGTCGCTTTTGATGATTACCTGTTCTGTTCATTCCCTCTGGGGCACCTGGCACTGTCCACTGTCAGAAGACAGGTTATTGGGCTAGATGGACCTTTGGTCTGACCCAGTAGGGCCATTCTTGTGTTCTAAGAAGTGTGGTTTTGAAACTAGTAGGAGCTACACTTTCCTAGCATCTGAAGTAAGGCTCATAATCTCATAAAAAGAAAGTATTCTATATGTAGTATAACTAAGCCCCTTCGTTTAAGCTGATTTTTACACCACCACCCCCCCCCAAAAAATTCCGGCTTTTAGTAAAAGTATTATTTGGGTTTTCACCCTACATTTGTATCATTCATGTATATAAAATATAACTTGATTTATTAGGAAAATACAATACATTGCATGAGATATATGTATTACGATAATACATTAGTCTCTGTGTGTGTATATGCAAAGGTGCCTGTTGAAGTAAGGTTATGTATTAGTCTAGAAGATGCACACAATAAATGAACAGGCACGCATTCAAGCTCCTGAAGTGCGTATGCATCTGAACGTACTAATGAATCTCACGCCCACCATGTATACATTTCAAGCTGTTAGCAGATAACAGTTTAAAGCTGTGACATACTAAAATGGGGAAAATATGTATCAGAATACGTTTCAGAGCACAAGGAAGTATTCAAGTTTAAAAAAAAAAAAGGGCGGGGGAAGAAAAGGATGATGTTGAGTGTTTGCGCTGCAAATGGTGTGGCCCAATTACTAAAGTAAATATTTATAGGCTAATAGTTCTAAGTCTACAACAGTAAACTGTTTATTCAAATTAAAAGTTTTATTTTGGGATTAGAGATGTATTATTTTTTTAAACTCACAGTTGGCGTTGTGTTTTGTGTTCTGTTTTAGTTCTGTAGCAAACTACATTGAGTTCCATTCATCAAAGCATTAATCTACTGAATGCTTCCCCCCCGTCCTTCTGTCCACCAAAATCAACCCTGATATTTGCCCAGAAAAATAAATTTTTTTTCCCTCCAGTTTTCACCTGTTTTTGTAGTTGTATTAGTAAACACAGATACATTTCTGGGAAAAATAAAATAACTGAAAACGAAGTATAACATGAGAATAATATGGTGAGCAATTTAAAAACTGCTGTTTTTAAATGTAAGTTTAACTTGATTGCCGTTTAGATGGAGTAGAAATCTGAGCTAATTATTAATGGAGAGCATAAATGCATTTCTCATTTGATCCACTGCTTTGAAGTCATAATTAATAGGTATTGGTGTCCGAATCGAGCTAATGGAGACAGTCTTTTGTTTCTGAAACCTCTCTGCTGGCACACTTGCTGAACTGACTACACCTTCCTTCCAGTATGTCTGCCTGCACTGAGGATAATAGATGTTTTCTCTTTGGCTCTCTGAGATCCTTTTACAAGGGAGTTGTCTGGGAAACCAGTTTTCCCTTTATTTTTTCCACTTTAGCGGAATATAGTGCTAGAAATGACTCCGTGATCACCAGAGATTACTAGTAATCCAAGAACTTCCTCTGAGAGTTTGGTGCTCATTCTGCCAGAGATATGTAACATAGTGGAGGGAGAAACATAAGTCCTCTCTGGAAAAAATCCTGCAACATTGTGATTTAGTCAATATATTCTTTCTGAAATAGAAAAAGTGAATTGCTTTCTTCAGATAGCAGTTCTTGGGCAACAAATCTGTCAGCTGTCCATGCTTTTCAGAATAAAGATGTACATTTTAAAAAATAAAATTTTGTGTTAGAGAAAATTATTCCTTCTGCATGTGGAAATCTTGAGTTCAAAGACTATTGAATAGTCTCCATTGTTTCTTCCTATTCTGTTTAATTCTAATTTCTGACATAGTTACGCAGTGGTCGCTTTTGTCACTGAGTCATAGATTTTAAGGACAGAAGGAAGCATTATGATCATCTAGTCTGACCTTCTGTATTTAAAAAAACAGACCAGAGAACTTTCACCTGTTGATTCCTGCATGCAGCCCCATAGCTTTAAACTGAGCTATAACGTGTCCTACAACCATTTCTGTCACCGTGATACCCTTTGCGCTGGTACTCCTATTACTTTCCCTGTATGGTGGTTGAGTGATAATGGATGTTTGTTACTTCTTATGAATTAGGACTTCTGTCTAGGACAGTGAATCCAATAGAGGAGGGGAAAAAAAACAGATTTCTTACTTGTAATTTTGCCTCCCTACTATGACTCTAATTCTGAGGACATACTTTCCCTATATTTATCAACTAGTTTTTGTTTAGGCAGGTGAAGAAGCGATGTCAGATGTCAAATATTGCAATAGTGACATCTGCATAATGGTGGCTTATTTTCTGTACTTCCAAATTATAATAGCTTTTGTAGTTTTTTGTGTCTTCTCAGCTTTGGAAGGATTTGGGGAAGGTCAGCAAGTGTGTTTGTGTGGGGAAGTTTCAGATTTCAATTCCAAAAATTCCTTTTGCCACGATTGAGTGGGATTGAACACTGAATTACCTTCTGTTTGGAGCAGTTGATTCTTATTAGGAATTAATAAAATTAAGGGTAACTAACTCTGTTTATTCTGTAGATAAACAGTGATGGGGTTGTATTAGCCTTGTTTTGAAAACAGCAGGAGTGGTTGATTAAGAACTTGTTTAATTTTTTGACAAGACGTTGAAAAATTTTGATTGGCTATAGAGCATGTAGGCAACATTTTAAATAGAAACACAAACTTTGTTTGATTAAAGGCCACACAACATTTTGAAAGATCATTAAAAAGAGTTGTTACTTTTACAAAGTTATGTTTCTACTGTAGCGGGGCAAGTCGTGAATCAGATGAATCAGAGACTTCAGACAGGCTTTACTGAGCCAGAAGTACTGAGGATATTTTGTGACACCTGTGAAGCTGTTGCCAGGTTGCATCACTGCAAAACGCCAATAGTTCACCGGGACCTGAAGGTAAGAGTTCCTGTAAAAGGTAATGAGCTGAATGTTTGCTGCTAATGAGCAGCTGTCAAAAGATAACTTGTAATGTGGAAGACATCGCATAGTGTGCAAAAGCTGCCCACTTATATGGGGGGAGGGGAACAGAGTCTGTCTGCAGAACTGTACCCAGAAGATTAAATGAAAAATGGTAGGTGGTTAGGCATCGCATTCTTGTAGAATAGATTTTGGCACTACTGATGACCTAATGAGATGATGATGAAGTTATAGTTTTACTATTAATGCTAAATTTCTTTTGAATTTTCAGAGTATTAGTACATGGCAGGCTTGTTATCTCTAACTGAAAATTAGAGGGAAGACTTAACTGCTTTCTATAATATTGGACACTACCCTGTTTTTTCATTTTTCATTTTGTCAGTTTACCTGATTGTTTCGTTTTTCCTTTTAAGGTAGAGAATATTTTGTTGAATGACAATGGAAACTATGTCCTTTGTGACTTTGGCAGTGCCACTAACAAATTCCTTAATCCTCAGAAAGATGGTGTTAATGTAGTTGAAGAAGAAATTAAAAAGTAAGTTCACTTAAATGGCTATTCGTAAGCACTAATTAATTTTCTTAGCAGCACAGAACGTATTACATGTTCTATACATTAATGGAAACATAAGGGCCTAGCTAGGAACAAATTAGTGTTCAAGGTGGTTGATTTAAGTGCACAACTCCTCTTAACAGTAATGTTTTTTTCACTTGCTTAGTGATGATCGGGGCTATGCCAATACCTAAAATAGGCATAGCAAGATAGTAGGAATTACCTGGTAATGTTGATGCTATTTCAGTTACCCTACAGACAATTCCTGCAAAATTTAAAGTGAATGTACTAACAGTCGAGTGTAATTACAGAAAGTTTGATGCCTCCAGGTAATACATTTCACTTAGAATATATGCAACCTTGTGTTACTTTTACTGTGTCAGCTCTTTTCCCCCTAATAACCTGCTGTGTTCTAAGCCTCACTATTCCTGTTTAGGCCCCTGACCTGCAATTTACAGCATACAAGTGAACTATTGTCCCAACACGTTGTTAATTGCAGAATTGTGAGAGCTTAGATTCAGAGTTATTTGAAGTGCCAGTTTCTTAGCACAGTGAAGCCCTGATCCTGTGTTGAGACATCTGGGTGCTATTGAAAGACAACTGATAAGAACAGGCTCAATCAGCCTGCATGATTGCTGACACTGGAAAACGGCTTCATACTAACTTACTAATGTCTAGATCAAGGGTGGCCAACCTGAGCCTGAGAAGGAGCCAGAATTTACCAATGTCCATTGCCAAAGAGTCACAGTAATATGTCAGCAGCCCCTCATCAGCTCCCCAGCCCCCTCTCCCAGCACCTCCCACCCACCAGCAGCCCCACCAATCAGCGCCACCCCCTCTCTCCCCACACCTCCCAATCAGCTATTTCGTGGCTTGCAGGAGGCTGTGTGGGAGAGGAGCGAGGGTACTGCAGGCTGAGGGGATGGGGTGGAGTGGGTGCAGGGCCTGTGGCAGAGGCAGGGGTTGAGTAGTGAGCACACCCCGCACATTGGAAAGTTGGTGCCTGTAGCTCCAGCCCTGGAGTCGGTGACCATACAAGGAGCCACATATTAACTTCTTAAGAGCCGCATGTGGCTCCGGAGCCACAGGTTGGCCACCCCTGATCTAGATCTATCCTAATGATGGATCCAGTAACACCCATGCCATTTCCTCTTTGTTTAATCAGAGAAATTGTATGTGTTAACGTTTAAAATTTGTTTGTTTTCTTGCTTGCTAAAGATAGTTGGTGCTAGAGTGTAACTATGTATTATTCAGGACTTACATGGAAAATAAATGTACACCTTTTTGAAACTACTATTTAGGATACATACATTTGGGAATGATATGTTACGTTTTATAAAGACGCAGTTATTTGCAAATATGAGACTCAATATCCTGGAATATGCTTTGTTTTTAACTACAAAGAATCAGTTCAAAGATGTAAATTCAGCATCTGAGTTTGGCTTTGAGTGCAGTATTTATCAAGAAAAGTTACCAAAAAATAGTAGTAGATGTACTGCTCTGAAAAATCACTCTTGGCTTTTCTATCTCCATCTTTCTTTTTCCATGCTCCATATTTCTAGCATTAGCTTCATGTTGCTAAGAACTTCAACAGGGGACTGATCTGTTAATGTGTAATACTTTTAGAGTAGTGTGAACAAAATACCAAAAAACTAGAGAAACTAAAATGCCACAATCTAAGGTGTAATTTGGGGATAGTTTTTCTTAGCTGTTTCCAAAGATAATATATAACAAGAACTAAATGTTGATCATTTCCCTGATTTTATTAAAATCAGGTGTTCCAGTTGATACCTTAGACAAACTTTTTTGGGTTCATAAACTTGGTATATTTGATTTGCAATAGTTGTAACTTGGTGTAATTCTTCTAAGAGTATAGAGAAACAGCAAAAGATTCTTTCTATAAAACAAAAACGTTAGCTGACCTATGAGCAGCATGTCTACTGCCATATCCCCATAGATGGTCAATGATCAATCCACACAGCATTGCTTGTTGTTGAGGAATGTTGCAATGACTTACTAGAACAAATGGATATAAACTGGCCATCAGGAAGTTTAGACTTGAAATTAGACGAAAGTTTCTAACCGTCAGAGGAGTGAAGTTCTGGAACAGCCTTTCAAGGGGAGGAGTGGGGGCAAAAGACATATCTGGCTTCAAGACTAAGCTTGATAAGTTTATGGAGGGGATGGTATGATGGGATAGC
The DNA here is from genome assembly GCF_013100865.1 of Trachemys scripta elegans. Lineage (NCBI taxonomy): Eukaryota > Metazoa > Chordata > Testudines > Emydidae > Trachemys > Trachemys scripta. The sequence goes on from NC_048302.1 coordinate 14,078,217, forward strand.
CTAATTCTGGCAATTAATTGATCGTTGACTATTAGCAGTAAATATGCCCAATGACCTGTGATGAGATGTTAGATGGGGTGGGATCTGAGTTACTACAGAGAATTCTTTCCTGGGTGTCTGGCTGGTGAGTCTTGCCCATATGCTCAGGTTTTAGCTGATCGCCATATTTGGGGTCGGGAAGGAATTTTCTTCCAGGGCAGATTGGCAGAGGCCATTGGGGTTTTTCGCCTTCCTCTGCAGTGTGGGGCACGGGTCACTTGCTGGAGGATTCTCTGCACCTTGAATTTTTTAAACCACGATTTGAGGACTTCAGTAGCTCAGACATAGGTTAGGGGTTTGATACGGGAGTGGGTGGGTGAGATTCTGTGGCCTGAGTTGTGCAGGAGGTCAGACTAGACGATCATAATGGTCCCTTCTGGCCTTAAAGTCTATGATTCTATTATTTTATTTTACATAGTCTGTACGTAATCTGTAGTGGACAATTATCCATATTAAAAATGGTTAGTGTGTATTAGCTTATGAATGGGGGGTAGTAAAGGTATATTGCAAATCTTCCATTTCATCTCCGTTCCACTTGACTTATTTTCTGCTAGGTATACAACACTGTCATACAGAGCTCCTGAAATGATCAATCTTTATGGCGGAAAGCCAGTTACTACCAAGGCAGATATCTGGGTAAGTGATGTAAAAGGTGGTCTAATTCTTGTAGAATTGTTCTGCTTTATTAAAAGTAAAAAATGATAAAAAGGAAGTTAACATCTCAGAAAATACAAAGTAAAGGCTTTGCAGTGAGCGAATAAGGTGTGGCTTCTTGCAACAGAAGTAGTGTGTGGGAAATGGTGATAAAGGGAAATAGCTGTAGAGAATGGTTTTGTCTTTTCCTACAGAGAATTATTGGCATATGTGATATAGTGTAAAAAGGGGAAGTATTATTTAGATAAGTATTTTTTTTCTTTAGCCTACTAGTACAAAATGTAGATTACATTAGTATTTTCCCTTGCTCTCATTTCTGTTCAGTTGTTAACAATGGCTTCAATAGAAACCTGTTTATAGTATTATTTAAATAAGGCAGACTGAATAGGTGACCAACAACAATGCATTCAGCCATGTCAGTGATGTTTGGTTCAGTTTGAAAAACAAGATTTCATTATCACTAATGATTGATATTTAGTGAATATTTGCAGAGTACATTAAAGATGAAGAGTGCTATATTTATTGATTATTATACTATATATAATCACAGGTTTCAGGGTAGCAGCCGTGTTAGTCTGTATCCTCAAAAAGAACAGGAGTACTTGTTGCACAAGTACTCCTGTTCTATAGATAATCAGCATGCAAAGTTCAGTAATAACCAGCTGGACATAATTTGAGCGCAAGGAGAAAAGTAACAATGAGAAAATAAGGTTTGTAATACAAAAATAAATATTTGTGATGAATGGCTGGTACTGTTTGTTAAACATCTTTTAATTGCTAAAGAAACAAGGTGGATGAGGAAAAAGCGACAAAGGATCCTGTGGCACCTTATAGACTAACAGATGTATTGGAGCATAAGCTTTCGTGGGTGAATACCCACTTTGTCAGATGCATGTCATGACATGCATCTGACAAAGTGAGTATTCACCCATGATCTCCAATATGTCTGTTAGTCTGTAAGGTGCCACGGGACTCTTTGTCGTTTTTTACAGATCCAGACTAACACGGCTACCCCTCTGATACTTGACAAGGTGGATGAGGTAATCTTTTATTGTACTAACCTCTATTGGTGAAAGAGACAAGCTTATGAGCTATGGAGAGCTCTTCAGGTCTGGAAAAGATATGCAGAGGCCACAGCTAGCCCAGGTCAGCTGAGTTGGGCTGCGGGGTTATAAAATTTGCAGTGTAGATATTTGAGCTCAGGCTGGGCCTTCAGATCCTGTGAGGGGGGAGACCCAGCTCTGAGATTTGATGCCATGGGTTCTTTATCGCAGTGTGTATCCAGAGAGTTGTAGCTAAATACAAGGTGGAAAAGATTTTGTTTAACGCACACTCTAAGGACAAGTCTACGCTACAAAATTAAGTCAACCTAAGTTAGGTTGACGAATAGCAACCACAGTAATTACTGGGGCTTTTCATGTCCACACTATGTCCTTTGTCAGCAGTGTGTCCCCTCACCAGGAGTGCTTCCACCGACCTAACTGTGTGGGGCTTTGGGGGGGTACTGACAGCGGGGGCTCTGGGGCTGATAGCCTGAGCTGTCGGCCATGCAGGGCTCGCCGCTGCAGCCCCATCCCGCCCAGGGATGCATGACCCAGTATTTACATTATTATGTAAATAATGTTGTCTGCATGGACGCTGTGTTGCCCTATGTTAACCTAAGCACTATGCCTCTCACAGAAGTGGAGTTATTAAGTTGATGTAGTGGGTGACTTATATCAATGGGAGCTAAATTTTAGTGTAGATCCTTAGAGTAAGGTAAGGCAGCTTACCTTGACTTAACTCTGTAGTGTAGACCAGGCCTAAGAGACCATTTTAAGGAGACTTGGGCACATTAACACCTCTTCAGTCATAGGACTGTATGAGTTCATTTGAGAGCGTAGTGATTGTCTGGTTTCACCCACACATGATGATACCCGTATAGGGTATCATTAAACAATTAAGTCCATACTTGATGGGGACCCCATCTTGAAAAATCTTTTGTGAACCCTCTTTTCTGGCCTTAAAACAACCCCCCGCCGACTCACCAAGCTCATCAACAGAAGCAAGCTCCCCACAGACCAGGACACATCAACTCCTAGTGGCACCGGCCCTGCCCTGCCATAACAGATGCAAAACCTGCAGAGTTAACTCTGCTACTAGGATGATCATTACCCACCATAACATACCTTTTAAGATCAATGTGTCCTACACATGCCTATGGCAATGAGGTGTACCTCATTCAGTGCACTAAATGCCCCAGTAACAACTGTATGGGTGAAACCAGACAGTCATTACTTTCTTGAATAAACTCTCACAGTAAAAGTTGTAAGACAAAAACATAACATTCATGGGCCAACACTTTTCACAAAACAGGCATTCCATATCTTACCTCTCAGTCCTCATTCTCAAAGAGAACCTGCATAAGATGAGCCTGGGAGCTAAAGTTCATAACCTTGCTAGACACCTGAAATCAGTCTTAATAAAGACACTGGATTTATGGCTTATTACAACAACCTGTAACCCTCTACCCTCCTGTTTTTTTGTCCTATGACTGCAGGGGTATTCACAGGTCACTTTACTTTGAATAGTCTCTTACAATATGTGTTAACTACTTTATGCTAAACAATCTTTTCCACCTAGTATTTAAGTGTGATGCTCTGAGTATCTTTCCGAGACTGTAAGAAGAGCTCTGTGTGGTTTGAAAGCTTGTCTCTTTCACCAACAGAAGTTGATCCAATAAAAGATATTACCTCACCCACCTTGTGTCTCCACTATCCTAGGACCAACACTGCTACAACGACACTTTTAATTACTAAAAACACAGGAAATGAAGAAAGGGTAAAACTGATTATTGTATGAAATATAACACTTTCATTGTCAACATATGTAATACGTAATGAGGATTTAAGAACTTTTTCAGATTACTGAAATGGGAGAACTCCATGATTACTTTTCTTCTACATGCCAAACGGGTGCATCTTGAATAGATTACATCAAAAAGTTTATGGGAAAATAACATGAGTTCAAAGACTCTTACTTGACAGATTAGATGGTGGTTCTCCACATGCAATTTCTCTTTATAAACACATATTGGAACTGTTCATCTGAATTTAAAAAATAGATTTTTTTTAAAATTAAAAAACACACATAAGTTTCCTCTCTGAATTTCTTTAAGTTAACAGCTTTGTTGCTGTCTGGCATATAGTTGGTGGGACAAAAAGCACTTGTAGAACTGCTTTATATCACTTCATTGCTTACATCCCAAGTTATGTCAATGGAATGTTAACGCAAAATGCTACCATGTTCAATGTCTATGCAGGCATCAATAGTGACCAGCATTTCAGTTATTTATTAAATCTAGCTTTACTTTTTACACTAGTTTATTGCCATCTAGACTTCGCAATGACAATACTTTTTTTTCTTTTTCTTTTTTTTTATAGGCACTTGGCTGCTTGCTGTATAAACTTTGTTTCTTCACACTTCCCTTTGGGGAGAGTCAGGTTGCTATTTGTGACGGAAATTTTACCATTCCAGACAATTCCCGATATACCCATAATGTACATTGTTTGATAAGTAAGTAGCTGGGCAGTACTTAAAATTGTTTTGTGAGAGTTTATTAGACCTTACTACTAGTGACCTTCCCTACCTGCAACATGCACTTATAGTTAATGTCCTTCAAATCAGTGAATTTGAAGGTTTGGTTGAACATAATCTAACCTTGCCCTGACACCACTTTTAGACCTTTTGTTCTAGTTTCAGAAGAGTCCTTATCTCCACTGTCTGAGAAATCGAAGTAAATCTGTGGTTTTGCTGGAGAGGAAAGGGGGATCATTGCATTGAGGAAATGTTTTGAAAAGGAAAATTGTCTGCTCCGATGAAGGGGGAAAAAAAGTTTCCTTTTAGTTCTTCTTCGAGTGCTTGCTCATATCCATTCCATGTAGGGATGTGTGCTCGCCACCTGCACTAATGCTGGAAGTTTTCCCCCCAGTGGTACCCATAGGGGCTGGCTCTGGCGCCCTCGGGAGTCGTGTGCATATGTGCCAGTATAAGGGGCGACCCCTCCCCCTTCAGTTCCTTCTTACCACCAGTGACGGTGCTGGAATGCTCCTCTTGCATTAGCAAGCGGACTTGACCAGTGGGGGTTCTAGTTTTCTTGTATATACCTGTAAATAGTAGTAGTTTTAGTAGTTTCTAGTATTTCTTAGTGGTTAAGTGTGACATAGATAGTCCCCGGAGGGACTTGGTCTAGGGACAGGGCATACCCTGGTCCCCGGGCTTCAAGCTGTGTGAGCGGTGTAAGAAGCCTATACCAATCAGCGATCCATAAATCCATTAAGTAATATAAAATTATTAAAATTTTTCTATAAAAAGGCATCCCTGTCTGAGATCTTTCACCTTCCTCAAGACCTTCCCTGCAGATCTCCTCACTTGTTTACAGCGTCTCTTCTCCTCCTTGCTGAAAACTTACATTGAGGACCAAAAAAATAATTTTTTTTTTTGATAGGACAACTAACTATATCTATAAAACTTTCAGCATTGGTCATGGTGTAAGAACCTAAGTAATACGTAGTGTCTTCAATAAAACTAGTTAACTGTGCCAGTCTTTTTTTAAATAATCAGTTTTGAGCTACCACCCCTTTGTGAGGAATTGTGAGTTTACTCCTGAGCTAACTTAAAAGGACAGAACCGCAGATAGGTTGGAAAAAACTTACGTTCTTCGAGTGCTTGCTCATATCGATTCCAATTAGGTGGGTGTGCACTGCCTGTACGATTGTTGGAAGATTTTTACCCTAGCAACACTTGGTGGGTCGGCTGAGACGCCTCCTGGAGTGGCGCCCCTATGGTGCCAGATGTATGCCCCTGCTGACCCAGCGCCCCCTCAGTTCCTTCTCACTGCCCATGACGGTCGTTGGAACTGTGGAGTGCGGCTTAGCTGATCTCCAGTTCCCTAGCTCTTAGCTCGTTTATACTTGTAGATAGTTTTTATAGAGTAGTTGTTAGTAGTTTCTAGTTGTAGTTGAAGTTCTGCATGGTTTCCCTGGGGACTATTATAAAGGATACTCATGCAATATTTGCAAGGATACTTTTGCAGCAAGGAGCAAGAAATGCATTTCTTTTTTTAAAAGAGTGTTTATGGAATACACTGGTAATACCAAAATTCTGCAGATACCCATAAAACCATGCTGAGATATAGCACAGAATTTCCCCTGCACTTCCTTGCAGTGCTCCTAAATATAGCCCTATTTTGCTCTAATCAATTTAGTGAAGAAGCTACCATGGACAGAAAAACAAACAATTTTAAAATTCTGGGGGAAAATCTAGAGTAATTATTATTTAAGTACTTGAAATGTACCTCTACACACACACTTTTTTTTAAAGAATAAAAACAGTGCTGCCTTCTTTGTAGATAAAGCAAGGTGTATTCTAGAAAACATTGTCCATCTAGACCAGTCTTAAATTTGTTGATTTGCTTTCTATCTGGAGAAAGGTAACAAAAATATGAACAGAACTATAATCAGAATTAACTCAGAAACCTTGCTGTGCCCACCAGAGATGAGGAAAAATCTCTCGTTTGAAAGTTGCATTTAATTTGTTGCAATCACTCTTTCAAATCCGATCTATTTAATTCATTTTTCTTAGGATGTTCCTTGATTCCTAGACTCAATGTTGTCATGTCTCAGTTGGTTCCCCAGGTTGTCAGTAAAGCTATTACCCAAAACTGTTTGATAAAGCCTGGGCTGATGCAAATTATACTTTTAAAGTTTCCTGAAATGGCCTGGCTATAAACTTCTTGTTCAGAATTTAAGGAAGATTTTTCTATTTTTAGAATTGTTTCTGTATTTGGCAACTTGTTAAATGCTGAGCTCAGTATGTTGACTTCACTGACAAATTTCTGACCAATGTGTCCTTTAGTAGACTGTAATTTATCCTGTAGTCTTGGTTCCCACAAGACTACAGGTGATTTTGTCATGTATTTAGCAGGACGCTAAAATCCAGGATGAGTCCAAATATGCCTCCAAATCCTTCTGAGCCATAGGCATCTATCTTCTTAACCTCCTGTTTGTCAAAAGCTTTGTTGTGACATCTCTCTTTCAGAGGAGGGCTGCACACAGTTTCTTCTAGCTGCAGTATATTACGTCTATTAGCTGGGGGACTTAATGGAATTGAGGTCCTAATTGCATGCCCCTCCCATCCCCCTACTACTTGCAATGCCTGAAACTGTTCTTTCTGAGGTGCTTCTGATGCCATCATTTCCAGCACTTTTGCGCCAGGCTAGGATCATGCTGGTGGTGACACTGCAACTTTTCCATCCAGTCTGACACTGTTCTTGTCATCTTGTTTAAATGGTATTTCCCCAGCCTTTTTGACTAAGCTCTTTGATTATTGCAAATATGTGAAATGAAGCTAGACCTCATTTTTAGGGTGAAATTTGCTAATGTTTTACTATAGTAGTGTCCAATCTCTTAATCCCGAGGGTCAAATGTATTTCAGAATGATCAGGTGTCTACAATCAATATTTTGGGGCTGAATCTCTGCGCTGTTCTCTTTGCATGGTTCAGGATTTACCATGATGTAAGAAAGTCTGCTAGCTCTACACCTGTGCTAGCTCCTGCGGAGAGGGAGGCATAGCTCCTGGAAAGGGGGCATGTGAGCGGTTGGGGTGGACACTTGAGTTGGAATGAACACTTGGGCTGTGCCCAGTTGGCGTATTGTCCCTTGGAGACCACAGCCAGCTGACATAAGTTGAGGCATTTCCCAGGGCAAAGAATTGGGGAGCTGTAACAGGGTGGTATGTCTCAACTTCTCCTGGTCTGCCCTGCATGGGAGAGGAGAGTGGTATTTTGCTTAGTGTCTCCTTCAGCTCAGGCAGAGCTAGTGAAGCTCTTATACAGCCCTTTCTGGGGCTTCCATAGGGAAGCCGACAGTGGAGCAGCCAGAATTTTTCTCTCCTTGGTGATGTGATGGAGTTAGAACTGCAGCAGGGAAGGGACAGCACAGCTCAGAGCACTCCCACCTCGGAGCTGTTGTAAGGGAAGTAGCATGAGACTGTGCCCCCGCCTCCTACCTGAAGTGATGGGTCTGTTCTGAACACTTCACTTTGTAAAATTGCACTTGTTTAGAGAACACGTTTTTCACTTGTAGTCAAATACCATTTTTTCTTAATGTGGTCCCCCTCAAGGCCAACAGCTGGAGCCTAGGTCACAGATGGGACACGACTAGCTTAGTGTCTTATAAATATCATGTATACAAAATCAGGCTTATAAATTTGTCCGCTTATTCTTTGTGATTATCATTTTCAGTGACAAATTGAAGCAAGTTAAAAGTATAGGATGCAATGTGTAGGATTTCAGGCATGGCTAGACTTACAAAATGAAGTTTAAGAAACCAATTACTGTTTAGCGTAAGAGCCATACTTTTAAATATAACTCTTTGGTTTCCAAGCTGCATTTCTTTGTAATGTATAAAAGGTAAGCTTTTGTGCAGTTATAGATAGGTTTGCTTGCTCATATTTTTTCTTTTAATCAAATAAGTGATTTATTTTAAAATCTCAAAACACTTAAGTTTTTCATACTCAAAATACTTTCCTTCTTGCTTTGTGTAGAATACTTTGGAAGATTTAAATTGAACTTTTACTGAAATGTTTTCCCTTCATATTTGAACTTTTCCTTGCTTAAAAATGTAGGATGGATGGATGCTTAATTCTCCAGTGCATTAGGTGTTTCCGTATTTATATTTATTATACTAAATGCATTGCATTCAAAACTAGTTAGTTACATGCCATTACTCTCTATAGTGAACCTAACTATTTGTGATAGTTTACTGATTGAATCAGTGATTCTCAAACTTCATTGCACCATGACCCCCTTCTGACAACAAAATGTACTACATGACCCCCTGAGGGGGGACTGAAGCCTGACCTCTGCTGCACAGGACTGAAGTTCTCAGGTGTGGGCTTGGGTCCCGGGCGGTGGGGCTCAGGCTTGGGCCCCAAGCCCCAGTAAGTCTAATGCCAGCCCTGGCAACACCATTAAAACGGGGTCATGACCTACTTTGGGGTCCTGATCCACAGTTTGAGAATCACTGGATTAAATTGAGTGTACTTCAGAGTGAATTATTGATTAACATTGTTTTTAATAATGCTGTTTCTGTAACTGACGCATGGATTGGTGCTGGTATAAAATCCACTTTTTTTTTTTAATTAGTCTGCATCTAATAATTTTAACATTCATATAGAATAATATACTCATGAAATGGCTGGTTATGTGTCAGTTCAGAAAACATAACTTGTGTTCAGAGATGGAACTTGGTTATGTTTTGAGTGGTGTGTGTGTGGTTTTTTTGCCTGGGTCCTTTAATTAAAAAAACAAAACAAAACAAAAAACAGTTGCTGATTCCAAATGCAGCGACATTTACACATCAGCCCAGCTGTGACGCCGTTAGTTGGCTCAGTTTTACATTACTGTGTTTCAGAAAATGCTTTTCAAGAAGGCTGGTACTCCTGAGTTGTTTTCATTCTAATAATGGAGAAGAAGGTTTTGAAGACATAACTCTGATCTAGCTGGTGGAGAGACTCAGTTTTCCTAAAATACTAATTACTTTTTTTTTTTTAATTTATTAGTGTAGCGCTTTTGCAGTTTGTTTTATAGCATCCCTAGCAGTCCTTACAAGTCTGCTGTTTAACTGATTCAGTTGAGCTTCAGGACTGGTAATGTAAATTTTCTACTCTTCCCATTCAAGGAAAAGAGTAAAATATATAGTATAAACCGCATACTCTTGGCAATAGACACCATTCTAACTCAGTACTTGTCTGAAAGAGGTAAAAACCACTTTTTGAAATGAGTAAATTCTAAATCAATTGGCAAAGTAGTTTAATTCTCATTTACTCTCATTTGTAGTATGTTGTAGGTAAATTTTCTTGAATTGCTATTAGAGAAATTTTAATCAATCCACTTTTACAGGGTACATGCTTGAACCAGATCAAGAACGGAGACCCGATATCTTTCAAGTATCTTATTTTGCCTTTAAACTTGCCAAAAAGGAATGTCCATTGTCCAATATTAATGTAAGTAGTCTTCTATTTTTCACATCTTTTGATAGATTTAGTAAGTGTCCTTCAATATTGTCAAAAGGAGTTATTACTTTTAGATCAAATCAAGTGAGAACATGTCTAATGTTAACTTTTTTCTTTATAAAAGTCTGTCCCCGTGCTGAAAGTTCTGGATCTGATAAATTTCAAATAGATTGTGTTGACAGAATTCTTAGCTTGTTAAACTAAAACAAAAAGGAAAACTGCCTTAGAATCTTCTGTATAGCACTAATAAAGAAAGATGGCATGGAAAATAGCTTCTGACACATCCTGATAAACTATATCAAAGTGTAATGGTACTTTCAATGAACTGTACTTTCCACACTTTTTATTTGGCTAGGCCTCGGGAGGTTAGACTAGATGACCATAATGGTCCCTTCTGACTTTAAAGTCTATGTCTGTCTATATAAAATACATTTTAAATTGTTCCTACTCTGTTGATTTTTCTCACAGTAAGTTCAAATTTCAGAGTTACTACATGAGGTAATGAGGACAAAAGGAACTGATAATTTCGAACAGAGCTTTGATTTAACTTTGTATTATTAAGCATCCTTAGCTATTTCCATCCTTGGCAGGATCTTACCTACCTACAGGGAAAATGGAATAGCCTGAGATTTTCTCCTCAGCCCCCTTCACCGTATTTCTATATTTCTCTAGCATTTGTGGAAAAGATATAAAATCTCTTAATTCCCAGACACAAACTACATTTAAGATTGAGTTAAGGTTGAGAGGCCATAACTAGTAATGTTATAAGGATGGAATAATTATTTCAAAACCAGGCATTCTTCTTGAAGTAGTGTCCATATTGGTGCTCTGCTTCAGTTGTGCATATGGCTCTTGAGCCCTTTGATCAGAGGTTTTTCCACTACCTGTGCCTGTTTGACCTGCGTATGTGCCCTATACCACCTCATGCCAGATTTCGAGGCTATATAGGGATGCTTGCGTGAACCACCCTTAATTCCTTTTCTGCCGCCTTGGCTAGAGAGGGAGCTCTAGTGTGCCTGCCTGGAGCGTGCCTTGGCTATTGTGTATTCTTCTTATAGTTGCGTGATAAGATTGGTTAGTATGGTTAGCTGTTAGTAATAGTACCTGGATGACTGGCTACTCGAGGGCCATTCTTATGAAGCTATGCTATCTTCCACCCAGACAGCCCTTGCTCTGTTCCAAACGTTGGGTCTTGAGCTGAAAGTAAGGAAATTCATATTAACCTTCATAAAGAAGATACAGTTTATAGGGGCTTCATTGACAACCAGGGTCTACCTTCCCTTAGACAGGTTCATAACCGTATCATGTTTGGTACAGACAATTCAGGGAAGTTCTTGGACTACTAGAAGGATACATGGCAACTTGCAGTTTTGTGACCAAACATGCATGGCAACGTCTTCACTACTTTTAAGGCTGGCTCAGAATGACCTGTTTCTGGGCAGACGCACCTTGGACAAACAGGTGATGGTTCCTCTACAATCGAGGAGCTTCCTGGATTGGTGGAAAGATCAACTCAACATCTGGATGGGCATTCCCTTCTGTTGCCCAACTCTGTCACTAACTTTAACAGAGGCATCACTGTTGGGTTAGGGAGCTCATCTCAATGCTCTCATGACTCGGAGCAGATGGACAACACAGGAAACCAATCTCCATATCAATCTGTTGGAGTTCAGGAATGTCTGCCTCCATTTCCTGCCTCTCAGAGGCAAATCAATCAAGTCATGATGAACAGTGTGTCCTGCATGTTCTATATCAACATACTATGGAAATGGTGCATAGCTCATCAGATCTAAATGTTGGTAGTCTACCTCCTGGGCATTCAGAACACCACAGCCAATGTTTTCAGTGGACATTTGGCACACAGCTATGAATAGGAACTAGATTTTCAAGTCCTCCAAAAAATTTCTAAAATGGGGTCTGCTGAAGGTGGATCTCTTCACCACCTTCGGGAACAAGAAGTGCCCTCTTTTCTGCTCATGAGGGGGCCTGAGCCATCATTTGAGGGTGCGGGGGGGACGACACCTTTCTTCCTTTCTAAAAGAATAGCGTCAAATTTTATCCAAATGTAGGTTTTGTTTTTTGTTTTTTTTTAAATCTTTTATAAAGCGTATGGCGAAAATAAATGTTTCCATGAATTTGTTTGAAAACTCCGAAGGAAACATTTTAAAACAAATATTCTCTGCACTCTGTGCAACTCAAACATAACAGCGTTGTGCTTGTACACGAGAGCCTGAAAGTTAAACTGACTTAGCTGACTTCTATTCAAGATGAGAAAGCAAAAAGCAGTCTATATAATGGTCTATTTTTTTTACATTGCAATTAATAATCTCTGTGACGGATTCTCCCTGGGGTTCCACCAGGAACTGGGGTACCACTGAGCCCCCTGACCCAGCAGCCTGGGCTCCCTCTCACACTGTACTGCTGTGACAAGCTGCAAAGCCCTCCTGTCTGCACTTTCACCAGTATTCATACAGGCAGGGACACACCCAGCTGCAGTTACGTGCAGGCTCTCTGACTAGCCCCTGCATAGGAAGGCTACAGCCAAGGCAACTCCAGCTCCCCAGGCACGCACTCTCTCTGGCATATATACCCAAAATTATACTGTCTTGAGCTGCACAGGGAACTCTGTGAGCTTACGCTGTAAAGTTTCCCCCCTCCCTCAGTGTGGAGAGGAATATGCAACCGCCTTTGCCCTTTGAGCTATGATTCCCATACACTTCACTCCAACTCACTGGTTAAGATAAAACAAAAACAATTTATTAATTACAAAAGATAGATTTTAAGTGATTATAAGGGATACCAAATAGATCAAAGCAGATTACCTAGCAAATAAACAAAAAACAAACAAACTAAGCTTAATATACTAGATAGATTGGATATGAATTAGGAGATTCTCACCCTAAGAGATGATACAAGCAGGCTGCAGATTCTTTAGGGGGCAAGCTGCACTTGCTTTACAGCTTGGAATCCCCAGGTGTTTCATTCACAGGCTAGAAATCCCTTTTAGCCTGGGTCCAGCACTTCCCCCAGTTCAGTCTTTGTTCCTCAGGTGTTTCCAGGAGTCGTCCTGTGTGGGGAGTGAAGAACAGATGTCACTCCCTGCCTTATATAGCTTTTGCATATGGCGGGAACCCTTTGTTTCAAAGCCTGGTTCCCAGACCAGTCTGTGGGAAAATACTGACATCCCAAGATGGAGTCCATCATCATGTGGTCTGATGACATGTCCTTGTAGAGTCATAGCAGCCATTACTTACAGGCTGTTTGGAGCATTCACAGGAGACTCACCAGGGAGATAAGCTTCTCCTAAAGCCTATTGTTTTTTCCTAATGGCCCACTGCCCTGAATAAACCCTTCTCCACCCACTATCTAGAAGATTGAAAGCATCTTGTCTAGTGGGTGTTACCTGGTGTTAGTACATTTGAAATACAGATAGTCAATATTCATAACTTCAGATAAAAAGATGATGCATGCATACAAATAGGATAATAATCAGCAAATCATACATTTCCAATGACACTTCACATGACTAATGTACAGTAATTATGCCATAAAGCTATCATAACATCACTGTGAAGAATATGTGGTGCAGTGTCACAATCTCTTTTGTAACATAGGTAAGGAAACGTTTTAATACATTTAAACCTGATAATGTGTGTTTAACCACAATATTGAGCCAAAGTACTCTCTGGTGCTTTATTTATAAATTAAGATCTTCTCTTCCCCACCCCCCATTCCCCACCCCTAAGGAAGCCACAGTAGTCCTCTTCAATTTGTAATAACTTTCGGAATTTTATATTTTAATTCACATGTGTTTTTTTCCAAAGAATTCTCCTGTCCCTTCAACTCTTCCTGAACCCATGACAGCTAGTGAGGCGGCTGCTAGAAAAAGCCAAATAAAAGCCAGGTGAGCAAAATTAATGTAGAACTTTATGGATTCTGATTAGATATCTTACAGCAATTTTATGTACCTGCCGTTTTCTTGTATGTTTGGTTAATATGCTAAAACTCACCTTGGTACCCAGGGCTTGTGTCCATATGAATTTTTTAAAAGGTCAATGTTTTTAGCAATCTGAGATGCTAATTTTAATAAGCGCCAAATAAACGTTTACGGGCAGCTCAGTATTTGAAATCTATCTGGGTTTACCACACAAACAACCTATTGTCCTGCTTCTAATTGTACAGTGAACCCATTAAGACAGTCTGCTGACATTTTCCTCATCAGGTAGGATCTCTGTTTTTGAATGCAAATGCCCTTGTCTTCATTCACTTTTTCTTGATCCAATGTTAACATGAATAAAGTATTCAATAAAGATAGTTATTGATTAAAAATGGAAAACATACAAAGTGTAAACAACTTGATAAAACTTTAAGCCAAACTAATTTGTATGCCAACGTCCCTGACTGAGTCTTAAGGGGACTGCAAAGGAAAACAAGGGTTTTAGTCTCTTGCTGCTTTATAACAACACACAAAGATTTAAAGATTTTGTTTTTGTATTTTAAAATATCAGGAATTCCAAGTCTTGCCTTCTCTATTTTTTTTTTTTGCTGGAGGTGTTCTTAGTGATTAAGTGCACTGAAATGGGAGCTTTCTCACTCCCTTAGTTGAAGGGATGGAGATTTGACTCTTCAACAGAGAATTTCTCCCCACAAATTTTAACAAACAAGAAACCAAATTCAGAATTTCAGTTTGATTAAAAATCCCTTCTGTTCTCAACTGCTCATATTTCACTTCATTGGTATTTGTGATGACGTACGAGACATACATTGTCTTCAACCGAGAAACAAGTTAAAGAAGCCCTCAATGTTTAATGTGTTTTAAAAAAAAGGCAAAAGCCTCTTTTGAAGAGGCAGAATTCATTCACAAAACATGTGTACATCATCAAGAAGCAAAAAGGTCACAAACTCTGTGGTTCTTCCTGTGTAGGTCACATGCACATAAGTTATTGAAATATATTTTCTAAAAGCATGTATGCATTTTTCACCTGTCTCCCTGCTTCTATGCCCTCATCAGGGACCAGATTTTGAGAATATTTTATTATGATAAAATGTCTCTCTAGCATTGGTTTCTTTTCACAGAATGAAAAGATGGGGCACATTGATAGGATAACTTTTCAAAAGTTCCTAGTTGACTTGACTTAACCTCCTGTGTGCCTAAGTAGCTTTTGAAATGAGGTTAAGGTTCACTCCTAAGTAAATTTGGCACTTTTGGAAAATTTTACTTATGCTCTGGCAGAATATTGCATTGCTATAAGTGCTATAAAATTCCCTAATTGCGAAATAGAACTAGAAATGACTGAAGCTCTAGAGTCTGTAGATTTTTGACCACCATGAAAAGAGAAGAGCGGATTCTTGCTTTTAAAAAAATCTTCTATCATCTCCTACTTTTTCTATATCACGGTGTTGAGTTTCTGGAATATTCTGTGAATGATCATCATGGTGCAATCACAGTAATTTGCTCAAACTCTTAAACAGTTGCATTCTGTCATTAAGCTATGATCAATATATGTCTCAAGGAAAAACAGAACATTTGCACTTAGGAAGAATGAATATTAATGATGTTCTTGGTCTCCTTGGAAATGTTGTTGCATGGGCCCCCTCTTGTGGTACCTATGGACATTTGAGAGTTTATATGAATGAGTAGGCAGGTCTTTATGCTTGTTCTCCATAAGTAAGATCAGGGGATTTTCAATGTCTTCAATATTTTTAGAAATCAAAACCTAGAAATAATAAAATGTAAAGGTATGCAAAATGGGGCTAAGATATTACTAAACAATTAGAAGATGGGCTTAAGGGTATCTTGAATAAAGCTGAAGAATAGTCATATACGTTGAAATGTCTTCTCTGGAAAATTCTTCATTATAGAATAACGGATGCTGTTGGACCAACAGAAACCTCAATTGCACCACGACAAAGACCAAAGGCCAATTCAAGCACTGCCACTTCTAATGTGCTAACTATCCAGAGTTCAGCAACACCAGTAAAAGTATCGGTTCCTGGTGAATTCGGTAACTGTGTGCAAAAAGGTAATTCACTCAAGTTGAAGGACTTGAATATTAATCCCCCCTGTGCTTCCCCCCCCCCCCAAAAAAAGGGGGTGGGAGCCAAGAAGGTTTGTTCTATTTTTCCATTGTTTTTAATATTGGAAATCCAAAGTCTGTGTAAGTCACTTTGAACCCAGAGGTAGCTGTTATGATCAGTGTCCTGGAGTTCTGAGCCATCTGGGTAGCCCTAATTGCCTTCCTACCTTTTCTTCAAAACTTCACCTGACAAATAGCACCTCTCCAACATAAACAATCAAAAAAGCACACGTTCATCTCTCCTCTGTCTGGATTGGAAGCTATCAAGCTCAGTATGTTGTGCCATCCACACCAGATAACTGAGATGGCAGAAACAACCTGGTAGATGTCCTGAGCAGACAGTTGGTTGCCACTCATCAGTGGATTTTTGCATAGATCCATCATAGAGATGAGACTTGGGGACCCTGGTGATAGACTTGTTCACCATTGATGTGAACACCAAGTGCCAGAACTTTTGTTCCAGAGGGAGCATGAATCTAGGCTTATTGGGCACCTTCTTCTGCAGTGGCCTCTTATGTGCCTTTCCAATTCCCTGGATCCCCCAGAATGATTTCCAAGATTGAAAGGGACAAATGAAGAATTATTTGTAGCTCTGTATTGACTGAGGCAGTTCTGGCTTAAAGATTGATTACAAAAGTCCATCCAGACTTTGATCCAGCTCCCAGACTGCTTGAAGCTGATCTACAACCTCACAACCAGATACTCCGCCCAATGCAAAAGTCACTTTAGCCTCCCAAAGACAGCATAGCTGTTAGCTGGTTAACTAGTACCATGGACAGAAACTGCTCCCTTCAAGTCCAGAAAATCCTAATACAGAGCAGGAAAGCATCTACCAGAAAAACATATTCATTTAAATGGGAGACGTTCTTGTTGCAAGCAGCCCAGCATGGTCTGGACCTTGTCCAGGCATCTGTAGTGAAGGTCCTCAATTACTTACTGTACTTAAAACAGTCAGGTAGGTCTCAGAGATTAATAAAAGGCCAAGCAGCAATCCAAGCTTGCAATCTGCCTGTAGAGTATTGCTTAGTCTTGTCACCCCCGAAGGGAGCGCGCGCGCCCTCTCTCTCTCTCTCTCTCACACACACACACACCCCTCTCCTACTGCCTAGGACTTCAGTTTAATCTTCCTAAACCTTGTGGAGCCTGCATTCAAACCTCTCCTTGTAGCACCATGGTTATTTTTTTGTTCTGATCCCTGCAGTAAAGGGAACAGAAATTGCATGAAAGTACCCCAGTGTCGAAATCTCCAGTGTAGCCAGCATATATTTCTCCTTCACCATCCTCTCTACAGACTGTGATGCAGAAGGCATGTTGCAGTGAGTGGCTGGAGTGCAATTATGTGGCACAACTGAAAGCAACCCTCAGATTGCTCTAACTGGTGCAAAGAATCAGGGATATTTAATAATGAGAAGTTGAGAACCAACCACCTGTATCCTGGACTTTCCCGCATAACTGTGAGGGAGGGAAACCATTCCTGGCTGCACTCTCCTAGGCACAGGCAAAGGCAGTCAAACTCCTATCCAACTCTCCATAGAGCTCCTGTCCTGTAGATCGGTCAGATTTCCTTTTCCCCCTGCAAAGCAGTAAATGGCCAATAGGGGAACTGGTGAGCAGCTGCAACAGACGTTGGTGGCTGTGCACTCCCACAGTGATCAGACTGATTCAGGTGCTTAATTTGAAAACTGGCAGGATACTTATGAAAATATATTTTAAATTGGTAATTATTTCTTAACCCAGTTGCTCTCAAGGACCACTGCTTAAAGCTTTGATCACATGTGGTCCCAGGGCACAAGTTTTATACCACTGGCCTAGAATGTTACATAGTGCATGAGCTACCTAACTTCATCTTACTTAGACAACAGTGTATAGTACATTACTAACTACTTGCCTAATAAAGGCTGTACAGAGAGGACTCTCTGGACTGGAGAATCTGGCCCTCTGTGTGTGTGCAGTATATTGCAAATGTTTGTGTCAATATTCTCTGGATCGTTGAAGATACAAAAATATTTTTCCCTAGCTATTTTTTTTAAATCGTAAGTAGCTATAATGTGTGAGGAGATAGATTTACCTTGATGCATGAAGACTTCACGTACCTAATTTGCCAGTATGTGGAGTGATCCACAACAAGCAAATACATATTTTTCCTAAATGGATGAGTTATGCATCAAGGTATATTCATTACATTAAGGAGTCAGAAGGATACAAATGGAATACAGGGGACTGTCTGTTTCAATTTCAAGTTCCCACTCACTGGAATGTTTTGGGACCTCTGAGCATTCTCAGTAAAAAAGAGCCCTCGAACCATCTGACAAAGACCATAGAGTCAAATCATAAGAGCAAAGGGAGTTTCACACATGACTCAGGCTGGAGGCATGAAATCTTAGAGTGAGAATTCTGCAAGATATCTTCAGAGAAATAAAATTTAGCTTGCAATTCTACTTCTCTAAGGTTTCCATTTCCCAAACTGGTCCAGGAAACTCTTAGGGCAGGTCTGTGCTACAAACTTGAATTAGTGAAGACTTCTGGTGAAGACACTGTGAGCTGACTAGAGAGGCAAGAGCTGTGTCGGCAGGAGAAGCCCTCTGGCCGACATAGTGCTGTCTACGTGGGGGGCTAGGGTCCATATAATCTGGATTTTTCACACCCCTGAGTGATTTAGTAATACCGCAGTAACTGTGTACTCAGACTTAGAAAACAGTTTGCAGTAAGAGTGTTAAAATAAAAATGTGATTGTTACTGACAATTCTGCCAATAGACTTCAGAAATACATGAGTTAATAAAATTCTTTAAAAATGTTATAGGAACCATCAGACCAGGAAATGGACAAGAGATCTTGTCTCAAGGGACCAATCAGCACCCTCCACAACAAAATAGAGTACTGCAGCAACTGCAGCAGGGGGACTGGAGATTGCAGCAACTGCACCACTTACATCAGCAGCACCAGCAACAATTACTTCAGGATGCTTACATGCAACAGGTACAGGCTTATTTTACTACAGGAAAATGCCATGTTTAAAAATAATTAAATGTGAGTAAGCCCACTTTTTAAATTCTATATTTCAATTACACATGAAAATTTAAACTTTTCTACTACTATGGGTGGTTCTGCCTCTTTCAGGCAGAGAGCAATGTGGGCTGTTTTATTTCCCCTTCATCCTGCTTCTGTTGCATAACACTCTCTTTTTATAGTTACATTCTGTGTTAACCAGTTGCTATTTCTTCCGCCTGCTTGAACTTGGATCCTAGCTGGATTTTGACTTAGTACTAGGTGTAAGTGATGTGATGTGTGAGACACCCTTGCATTCCAACAATCTAGGAAAACAGCATGATACTGGCAACGCCTGTCAGCAATAGGTTGTTCTCTAAAGATGCCATCTGTGTAGGATTCTCATTCTGTGGTTTTGCCTTGTCAGTGTAAAATTCCCATAGCTGTTGAGGTTTTTCTGACCCTGGAGGGTAGCAGCAGTGAGAGCAGAAGACAGATTCCCCTCCCCCCGCCCCCCCCTTTGAATCCCCCTGTAAATACTACCTTGCAAACATTATGATCCCTTTTTTGACCATGGTCAGCAAAGCTGTTCCCTTTTGGTGACTGATTCTGCATTGCTCCAGCTTTTCTGTTGACACTGTGTATCAGTGGTCCCCAATCTTTTTCATCTGGCAGGCGCCAGACGACGAGCCACAAAGGACCGTGGTGGTGGATGAGCATCCGCCGAAATGCCGCCGACAAGCGGCAACATCAATAGGCATCACCGCCGAGAAGCAGCGTCATCCAGAGGTGTCGCTGCCTAAAATCGCTGCTTCTCGGTGGCATTTCAGTGGATGCTCGTCTGCCGGCCAGTACATGGGCACACTTAGACGCCCCGGCGGGCGCCATGGCGCCCGCGGGCACCGCATTGGGAACCCCTGCTGTGTATCCTTAAAAGACGTACTTAAACTTGTGTTCTGTTGAGTATGGCTGCCTACGTTTCCTGAGGATCACATCATTTTACTTGTACTGTGTGGTGCCTAAAACACGCTTGAGGGTGAGTGATACAATAAATAACCATCTGAGAGGGAATCTAAAAGAGCAACCAGGTTTGTTCACTTGCAAAATAGACTAACTACTGGCCCAGTTTTTATATCTTGTAGTACCAGAACAACGTGTTTTAAAATGTTGTTACTGCGTTTTACTCTTATTTAACTGTGGCTCTCCTTTATTGAAAAGGCTGCTTATAGATGCGTTTTTTTTTTTTTTTTTTAAACAAGCTGTTTAAAATCATTACTCATTGAGTTGTTTTGGTTAATTTTTTCAGAAATATCTCTTTCTTTCTAAATGTAGTATCAACAAGCAATGCACCAGCAAATGGTCCAACAACAACTTATGATGCAATCTATGTACCAACAGCAACCGTCCCCATCCCAGTATCCTGCCATGGTATGTTGCCTGTAGATGCTGCTATTCTTTATTTGATTAGTTGATATGCTGTACAGATTAATTGCAATGTATAGTAGTCTTAATAGGTATCTGAGTTGCAATAGACATCTTAAATATTGGGCAGTGAATCATCTAATTTGTTTCCCAACATGCTACAGCTTTCAGTGCTAACAAAATAGCGCATGTTGACATGTTTCTCTGTTCATATCTGTTAGCTGATTTTATAATGAGCACAATTTAAAGAATGTGTAGATTTGTTTTAATACTGGGTTACAATTAATGCACACTGCATGAAACACTGCGGTGTAGTTATTTACTAGCCTGAGAGCTATTGGGTTGATACAAGAGTGTAGGCAGATGTTCAACATCTAAAGGTTGGTAGAAAAGGAAAGCACTATACAATCCAATATTTGAAATAAACTTTTCAGGCCAAGCCTTTCAAAAGTGGTTGCTTAAAATTGGGTTCTTAAGTGGCCTGAATAATTCAAGTGCTGAAGCTCCCTTTCAGGCCCCATTGTACTGCTACTTATCACAACTGTACACACAATTAGCTAACAGTACAAGTAGCTTCTGCAGTTGCATGCAGTCA
The DNA here is from genome assembly GCF_013100865.1 of Trachemys scripta elegans. NCBI lineage: Eukaryota > Metazoa > Chordata > Testudines > Emydidae > Trachemys > Trachemys scripta. Next base: position 14,099,045 of record NC_048302.1, read on the forward strand.
TATTAACTGAACACTCATTTTGAACACAATTATGGAAGTCTGGTCCTTAAAGACAAAAATAGAAAATAAAGCACTACAGTGGTCACCATTTAAAATATTTATAATTTTGCTTTTGCAAGTAGATACTGAAGTATAGCATAACATGCATTAATTTTGCTTGCCTTTGCCAGTAAATATTTTAATGGCGACAGTTGTATGCACAAACGTGGCTGAGTTAACATTACTATTAGAACCTTAACTTTCTCAGAGTAATGTTAACTTGGCTACTCAATGCATACTATTATGCAACATCTCATTTTCCGGTTTTTACTTTCTATATTTGTTCATAAGTTAATATTCTGAGTATGCCATAAAATATAGGATGGGCACCAGAGCAGAGAGAATTTTTCACTTGCTTATGATAAAGCATTTGAAATCAAGTATATGTTACATTGACTGAAGTTTGTTTATATGAAATATTCTAGAATGCAGTTTTTAAAATATACCTAAAGCCTTGAGTAAACTTTGATATTTTTTGATGTTTAAGTTAAAACCTTTCCTTTATTTACGATTTGATGTATCATGATTTCACTAAAGAGTAAATGTTCTTACATAGTATGTGTGCTGCAGTATGTAGGTACATCATGGTGGAAACTTTAAGCTCAGAATTTTTCTGCTTTAGAGAGAGCTTTTGTACGTGGTTTGGTCTTTTCTTAGCAAGATGGAATAATTTCCTATTTTGCGGTATGCAATCCCTCTGGACTTAAAACCATCTTTGTAGTCAGGTTCTATTTCATTAGACTTATGGTTTAAACTAATTTTAAATGTTTTTATTTTTATTAATAGATATAATATTGTCGGTTTACTCCAGCTTGGCAATGTAGACATGGAAAAATAATTAGCCCAATCTAATTAGTACACTCTCTTATCTCTGACATAATCAGAGATTTTACTCCCCCATCAAAATAGATTTATCTGGGTACGTGGGCAACTATAATTTTTGCAAGGATAATTTACACCAAGATTACTAAAATGAACATTATTCAGCATTTCAGCCTTTAATGGATATAGTAAAACATAACTTGTTGACAGCACATACAGTACAGCATTGTAAGCACTCCTCTGTGCTGCCATACAGTGCCCTCAGTAAACACCTCTACCCCGATATAATGCGACCCGATAGAACACGAATTCGGATATAACACGGTAAAGCAGCACTCGGGGGGCGGGGCTGCGCACTCCGGCGGATCAAAGCAAATTCGATATAACGCGGTTTCACATATAACGCAGTAAGATTTTTTTGGCTCCCAAGGACAGTGTTCTATCAGGGTAGAGGTGTATTGAATGTGTGTAATTTAAAAAAAATAATTAGTAGCAATGGAAACATTATATATTTAGTTTGATTTTTTTCATTCTCCAACTCATGTGTTTCAATGAGTGATTTATTAAACCAGCAATTTTATTAGTAGTATAAGTGCTCTAATATTGGTTTCCTGCAGTTTCAGCAGGAATATGTAACTTTGGCTTTGCCATAGCCTGCTGGTTTTTTGGCTTCCTCCTAATATATTAATTTCAGACAAGCTGGGTGAGGTAATATCTTTTATTGGACCAGCTTCTGTTGGTGGAGGGGACAAGCTTTCAAGCTTTACAGAGCTCTTCCTCAGGTGTGGAGAAGGTGAAGAGCACTGGGAAGTTCGAAATTTTGTCCCCTCCACCAACAGAAGTTGGTCCAATAGAAGATACTACCTCACCCACTTCATGTCTCATATCTTGGGACCAATATAGCTACAATAACATTGGAAACTATGATGAGAGAGTCATATTGCAAGTCCAAATACTCTATAAGAAGCAAAATGAAAGTGGCCTGTTTTTATGGCCAAATGAATTCTGGTTACTTTATAATGGTGAGTATCTTCCTCAGGTGCAACAATACCAGCAAGCTCTCTTACATCAGCGGATCCTTGCACAGCAACATCAACAGCAACCTCAACATCCACAGTCTCCTGAGTATCTTACCTCTCCTCAAGAGTTCTCACCAGCCTTAATTTCCTACTCTGCATCACTTCCTGCTCATGTTGGAGCAGTGATGGATTCTCCTTATACGGCCAATAGGCAAGTACACATATTGTTGAGATAGTAGTGCCGGAAGCCCTAATTGACTCGGTCCCGTTGTGATGGGCACTGTACAGATTCTTGGCTGGTCCTTTCTCAAAGAGCTTATGCTTCCTTCACTATTCCGAAATTTATTTAAAATGTGTCCTACAATCTGCATTCAACTTGATGCTCTTTATATTGGAGTGGGGTGGGGTACTTCTCTGGTTACTCTGATTTACAATCAGTTCAGGTTCTGCTACTGACAGAACACACCTTTCAAAGCTGCTTGCTTCTGGACTAACTTCACTTCCTGCCTTGGTTGGTCATGGGCTAAGTTGCTCAGATATTGAACTTGACACCTGCTGCCATTTACCATTCTGCTATCTGTAGGCAGGATTAAAACCTTTTCACATGCTGCTTCAAGGTGTGCGTATGTCATGATTTGTTATTGCATGTTACTTGTGCACCCCACAACACAAGCTATGTCTTAAGTTTCTTTCAGTTTTCAGGCCTCAACTCTAGGTGCACCCAATGTAAACTTTTCTACTTTATTCACTATGCACTGGAAAGAAAAGATAATTTAAAAAATCAGCTTCATTTCTTAAATTTGTTATGATGGAAATATGAATGAGGCTGCAGCTAAAATATTTTCAGATTACTTACGAAGCTGAGATTTTGTTAAATCAGTTTTCTGAACCAAACAGACGTAGATTGAAGGGTAAAGGAGAGAGCTTTTATGGTCAGATGTGGGTGGGGGTTGTGTTAAATTAGGCTGAATTTGGCACCATATGGGAGCCCTCTCCACAGATGTAAGATCACACTTGAGACTCAGTAGCTGAAGGCAACACTCAGATGACAGGCAAAAAATTTCCTCCTGACCAGTAGCAAGAATCCAGAGACTATATCAGATAGAGGCATAATCTGCACCTAGGACAGCTATGCTGTTAGAACTCAGAAGTAACCATGGCCTGAGGTTTGATAGGCTTCTGTGAACCAGATGCTTCTCAGAAGCCCCAGGGAGTTCAGCAGGAGATCACTAAGGTGAGGTGGCCCTCCAGATATGTCCCAAATCCCACAGCTCCAAATATCACCAAGGCATTGTCTGATGAGCCAAGATGAAACTGACCACCACCGACAGGATGGGGGTAGAAAACAGACACCAGCGAGAATGTAGGAGACCTTACTAAAGACATGTCCGTAGTTTATCATCTACAACCAAAGTCCTACGTAGTTCTGTTACCTGTCAGGCAAGTTCACAGTTTCTTAGCAATGCAGGTCCCAGTTAGTGCCCCACCCTCCCCAACCTCAATACCTTTTCCCCCAAGGTGACTGACTTTCCTCCAGCCCCGTCCGGGGCAGTTTTTCCTCTTGACACTCCTTCAGCTTAGTCTTCTTGGTGCTGCTGATGTTGCTCTTCCTCCTCTCTGGAATAAGCTGGGTCTGGCTTGTATAAACCCCAGCCTCCTCCCACTCCAGCAAACTCTGAAAATAGTAGTTAATTGGAGTGGGCTTCTTGGGTCCTTTTTTCTCTCCCATGTGAGAGTTCACTCGGTCACAACTTCACAGCCCCTAAACCGCTGCAGCTTAAAACAGAAAATCAAATCAAAAGGAAAATACAGACCACAAAACACCAGAACATTGACGAAAAGCTGCCAATCCTTTGAATTTTTGGGGTTTTTATAAGTTGTGTCAATGGTAGATACTGGTGAAAGTTAACCATGTTTGAAAGACTTCAGGAGTGGATTTTTCTCATCCTTTTTTTTTTTTTTAAAGGCCTTGACTGACTGTTTTGTTTTCATTGTCCCAGTATATTTCACTTCTACCTATAAATAAAAGTTTCAGTTCTTCTTTAAGTTCGTGCCTATGGATGCTCCACCTTAGGATGTGCCTACGCTCTCGATTGGAGACTGCAAAGTAGTGTTCAGAGGGCTGCTTCTGTTCAGAGCTGTGCCTCATGCATCAACCGAGAGGATAAAAGGAGGCATGAGCCTTCTGCCCCTCAGCTTCCTCTTCTGAGCTGCAGGAAATGAATGGAGTGTTCTGCTGTCTTCAGGTTTCTGCCATTTTTTTTTCATTTTGTGAAATCCTTATTTATTTTATCTATTTACTTAATTATCCCCTTTTCTGTTTTTGTTTAGCACATTTGTGCTCCTGGGAGCAACGGAGTGTTTCCCTTTCCTCTCCTTGGACCTTTCATTTATGCCGGAGCACAATCTGTTATACTTTAAGGATTTAACCCCTCCCAGACCTGCCACAGGACTTTTCCCTGCAGTGACAGACACTTGAGTTGCCTGCGGTGTTTCGGGGACTCTTGCATCCCTTCAAAGTGTAAAGTGTGTTTGGGATTCAAAGACAGGTCCAAAAAGACAGGGAAACTAGACTAAAACTCCTGCCTAATGAAACATACTCTAGTTCCAGAGGGGTCTGCTCCCCACTCCTCTGTGTTGGCCTCAACATTGCTGGCTGCTTTGGCCACCATTGGAACTTTGGTTGCAGCTCCAGAAATGATGGTTTCAAAGGGAAAAAAAGCACACCTCCTCAGCCAGGCGGACGAAGAAAAGAGGTAGGTCACCCCGTATGATCCACTCTCAGGAGACTTCGCATCCCCCAGAGGGTATGGCTGAATCTCTGACTGAATCCAGGACTGAGGTTTTTGTACCACATAAGAAGCCCCATATAGACAAGCCCTCTAGCCCCAGAGCACCTACTGCAGTGGCATCACCTGATCCTTCATGGCACTGCTGTATACACAGGGCTATCATGCATATATCGACACTGGTCTGTTACCACAGTTCGCAGATGGTTGAAGACCCTGCAGCTTCCTCAGTACCGCAACAATCTCCATCTCATCAGTAGGCATTTCCGCCTCTGGTAACAGCCCAAGTCTTTATTATAGGCTATCAGAGGCCTCCAGCTCCTAGATTTGGAGGCCCTTATAATTTCTGATGAGCCGGAGTCTCACTGTTGAGATCTGTCAAAGCTCCCTCCCTGGCACCATTCAGACAGCCACAAGTTGACTCTCCTAAGTCGCCAGCCTTTAGAACTGGCTGTGTTACCTTGAGGTTTCATTTGTAGCTCAGGAGAGGATTGGTCAGACTCAGAATTTTGGTACAGGAATTCTTCCATGTACTGTACCACTACACTCCTATGAGTCCCTCTAATGAAGAGGATTTTGGGGTACCTACCAGACATTGTAGGTCTAGAGAGGCCGATTATCATTGAGAAGGCTGTCTTTTTTTCTTGGGGATAAAGGATCAATACCTACCAGTACCTTACTGTTCATGGGTACCAACAGACAATTCCCTCACTACTTCGGTACCGGATGATACATAGGAGGGACAAGAACCTCAGGGGATCTCTTCTCCTTCAGTCAGATCCTCTTTATTTCTGGACCAGGTGGTAATATCACCACCACCTTCCTATGCTGGTGACATCAAGACCTTCCAGGACTTCATGCAGTGGCTGGTGGGCTCTCTCCAAATCCTGCTAGAGGAAGTCCAAGAGTCGCATCATTCCTTGGTGGATATTTGGAATATCAATCCCCAAGGAAAGACTGCCCTGCCTATTATTTTCTCTGTCTCTTGCATGCACCCTGTGGCAAACACCTGCCACAATACCACCCACCTGTAAGCGGGCAGATAAGATATATTATATCTCATCAAGTGGAATAGAACACTACCTATCCCAGCCCTAATTCCTGGTGGTGGATGCAGCCAACGAAAGGCGCCATCAAGCTCACTGTAGACCTTCTCCAGTGGACAAGGGATCAAATGGCTGGACTTGCTGGGCAGGAAGAGCTACTCATCTTCTGCTGTTCAAATTCATATTGTCAATTATCAGGCCTTTGAGGCAAAATAAGATTTTACCACATACTCAAAATTTACACATTTTACTGGACACTTGCCACGAGACTAGAGAAATCAATTTCAGTCCATCTTGGAAGTCTAATTAGTCGCAAAAGCCTCTGTGCAGACTACCCTAAATGTCACCAACACAGCTCCAGGGCCATAGCCACAGCTGTTGTCATGAGAAGAGCATCCTGGCTCCAGGCCTCAGATTTTCTAAGAGAGGGGCAAAACACTATGGAGAGCGTCTCCCTTTAGAAGGACCCAATCTCTTCAGTGAGAATATGGACTCCTCTTCCTTCGTACTCAAGGATTCCAGGGCAGTTTTGCAGTCACTGGGGATTTAGGCTCCTACAATAAGAAGATTGTTTAGTAGATGTCAAACTGCTCAAAGATCCAGTCCATTCCAGTATCCTCAGCACACCTTCTGTAAGCCTCAGGAACTCTTCTTGGGCAGATACAAAGAGCAAAAAATGAGGACCCTCTCCACCCACGCACTTCTATTCAGTCTGCTCTTTCTAAGAGGTGGTTTTGACAACTCAGTCAAGAGCATCAAGTATCCCATTCCGCTGGATCTTCTCTTGTGCAATTACTTCCCTGTGTCCCTTTTGGAGACTCTGTCCCACTACTTACCTGCCCAGGAACTGCTTACCTCAGACAAATGGATACTGGAGGTCATCAGAGTTGGTTATTCCATCCACTTTCACTCCCCTCCCTCACTCCCCCTTACCTGTCCCTCCTCAGGGACCCTGCTCACGAGGAACTCGTAAGACAAGAGGTCCAATCCCCCTTGTCCCCCTCTGAGCAATAGAGCCAGTTCCACCAGTTTATCAAAAGAGACTTGTATTCCGATCTCTTTCGAGTTCCCAAGAGAGAGTGGGTGAGACTCAGGAATTTGAATTATGTCCTAGCACAGCACTTCAGAATGGTGACACTTGCTACTATTATTTCATCCCTAGATCTGGGAGACTGGTTTGTTGCCCTCGACTTACAGGATGTCTGCTTTCATGTAGCTATCCACCCATCCCACAAGCACTGCCTACACTTTAGAATAGGAACAGATCACTACCAATATTGAGTTGTCCCTTTCAGACTCTCTATGGCTCAAAGGATGTTGACAGAGATCCTCTCAGCGGTAGCAGCTTCTCTGTCAGCTCGATATTCCTGTACTTGGACAACTGGCTGCTCTAAGGCAGGTCACCCGAGGAGGTCCAGTCATCAGTGGGCTAGGCGTTAACCTTATTGTAATCTCTGAGCCATCATAGGAAATCTATACTATTTCTGGTTCAAAAAATAGATTTTATAGGGGTCACTTTAGACTCCACAATAGCAAGAGCCTATCTACCCAAGGAAAGATTTTTCATCCTATCCAATCTCAACACTGCAGTTCAGCCCACAAACCACCTTAAAGCCTTGTGTAGAGCTATTGGGTCACATGTCTGCTTCTGTATTTGTGATTACCCACATGAGGCTGCAGCTCAGATGACTCCTAACACAAGTAACAACTCGTTCCACTAGAGTGGAGTCTGGATCTGTAGCTCTTCTGAAGGACGTTCCTATAACAGAAATCTGCAGAACTGCAACTTAGTCATCTTTCCCTACTTTTGACCAGCATTGTGCCATTTTATCTGCTTCTAGCGATGACACCGCCTTTGGACATGCAATCATTTGAACTGTCTTGGATTTACTCCCTTACCACCCATCACTTCATTGTTACTGCTTGTCCCTATGGGTGCTTCACCTCTTGTCCTCCTTCCCCTCTACTGTGGAGTTTCGAGAAGGAATTGAGTTACAGTGGGCTTGCGCCTCCTTTTATCCTCTCATTTGAAGCATAAGGCACTGCTCTGTGCAGGCATGGGCCCGCAGACGCTATTTGGCAGTCTCTGAGAGCGTTTGAGCACGCACACATCCTATGTGGAGCACCCATAGGGACAAAACATTTTGAACTCAGCATTACTTTAAGGAAGTAATCACTCTTCCTCCAAACATTCAGACAAGGCTCCTAAGTACATCGTGCTTTTTAGTATGAATTCAGTCAGAGTTTAGATCTTTCCCATAATTCCTAGGTAACTGTCCATGGATAATTGGGTTTTGCCTGCGTCCTGATGGCAGGCCACGTCAGTTGGTCTCATTGTCATAAGTCTTCACCTAAAGCCAAAGACTGTAGTTTGTTACTGTTTTGGCTGCTTTTGCCGGTGATATTCCCACCCCCAAAGGGAATTGGGTTATCACCATTTTTTCTCTTAGCTTTTTAATTTTTAAATTTAAATTGAATTTTTTCAGCCTGCATCGGATATGGGATCATGATTTTTACACAAATTGCAAAAGCTGGAAGGGTGGGCACATAGAAGGGGTTAGGAGACGTAAATCAAGAGGCTAGGGCAAAATTTTGTATGTTTCCAGTTAATAAGAAATGGAAAGAATGAACGTATATTTACATATCTATTTAGGCCTGGTCTACACTGTAAAGTTATGTCTGCTTTAATTGTGAAAAATTTCATGCCCTGTGTGACGTAGTTAAACCAACGTAAGCCCCAGTGTAGACACCGTTGACATAGCTATGGCCTCTGAGAGGTAAGTTTTAAGAACCTCTTCCATCGTGGTAGTGTCTGTCTATGCTACAGAACTATAGTGGTGCAGCTGCAGCACTGTAGGTGTGCCACTGCAGTGTTTCTAGTGTAAACATTCCCTTGGACACTCACATTCTAGTCATTCTTTTGTTCCTTGAAAGTGAGCTCCAAAGGAAATGGGTTTATGTCTCTCTTTTTGCTGCTGAGATGTATAAAGGCCTGAAAAGTTTTAAAAACCACATTCATTAGAAGTTGACATGTTACATCTCTCTCCTTTCTTCCCTTATTTTTAATGTAAACCAAAGAACCGATGGTATTAAGATTCTAAGAAAGGAAAAACGTGATTAAAGAGAAAGTGACTATTTTGTTTAAAATTATTTTTTCTTGTTAACACTTATTTAACTTAGTGAACTCTATAAATAAGTGGTGGAGGGGAACCTTTTAGTCAATAGCCCCATCCCTTCAATTAAGGACCAGCAGCTCCCAATCTACAGATACATTTTCTCAAAAAAAAAAAAAAAAAAAAAAAAACCACCCAACAGCAAAACAGATTTTGACATTCCCAATATTTTCCTTTCCTCACCCCCTCCTAAAAAAGCAGAAATAAACATTTTGGCTATTTTTTAATATAATACAGAAACAAATAGATACACCACCTTTACTATTTCAGGTCACATTTATATTAGAAGCTGTTTACAATTTGGCCATGCTTAGAATGAATGAAGAAAAAAACCCATAAAGTAAAACACAAGTTGAAGTGAATTACATACAACAATATAAAATAAGGTAGAACAAAACTCTAAATTATTGCTAAAGTATCTCACTGGGAAGCTGTCACATTGCGTGTAAGAACAAATATTCAAAGACCTCTGGAATGACAAAATTCTGATATGCTTAATTTTACATCAATAGGCTGTAATGTTTCTTTATCTGATTCCCCAAATTGACTTCACAGCTCAGTCGTTCCTGATGCAGAGGCCGTTTCCAGTTACCCAAAGCAGAACATCAGTAACCCACCTGATATGTCAGGCTGGAACCCATTTGGAGAGGACAATTTCTCCAAGCTAACAGAGGAGGAGCTACTGGACAGAGAATTTGACCTTCTGAGATCAAGTAAGGGACGCTTGAAGGCTTATTTCGCTTCACAGTAAATAAGGGCTCTGTAGGTACACTCAGCAGTGCCAAAGACTGTCCTTTTTAAGGGCCATGCAGTCTGTTGTACAGAAAATTCTTTCTGAGCATTTGAGGGCCTTTTCACTTTTCTTTCCATTTGGAAAATGTTGTGTGCAGTGGAAATTCACTGTTTAGCATTAGCAGCTATTGATATAATCTTTAACTCTTAAATATTTCTCATCTCCTTGATTGTCAAGAATTCTAACTATCAGTAGTATGGTGTTCAGATAAATGAGACAATTTAGCTGCTTGCATTATTCCATTTGCAGCTCTGTTTTCTTGCACACCAGAACAGAAGGTTCTGTTGGTCTGAAATGCCCTTTGAAAATGCCTGAAAGAAAAATTGGTCTATTACATTATGTTAATGTTTTGTAATGTTCTTTAATGAGTGGCTACATGTAAGGGCTGCTTTATTGTTCTGACATGGCAATAGTTGAATAAACTTTTTTCCTCTTTAAGTCCGCTATCTCAATGTTTTTACTTGAAATCCCTTTCTTTAGGCAACTTGTTGGTATTCATCATGATGCTATTTTCAAATGTAATTTTGTTAAGGAAGACTAGATCTGTTTTTTAAAAGACTGTAGCATGTAGCAAAACATGAAGTTGACTTCAAAGTTACAGATATAATCATTTGACAGCTAGGATCAGATTTCTCTGGAGTAAAAATGCAACAAAATAGCTAGTGGGGAATTAATGGAAAAAGAAACTATAATTTCAACTGAGCTAGCTTCTTTCACATTTCTGGTGGCTTAATTTTTCCAAGTGACTTTTTTTGTAAGCTTGCTATGAGACTATGGAATGCCAACAAGCAAAGTGAACGTAAGAATATTAAAGAACATACATGAAATCGTTTTTCTACCATTTAGCTTCAAGAAGTCAGTCTAAAATAGGGCAGAACCGAAAACTTACCGTAGTGTTGCACAAATGTGGTTTATTTGTACCACTTTTCTAAGAGATGTCAAAGTAGCATTGCAAAAATGAATTATTTCCAGTAGAACAAAAAAGTTGCTCTTGTTAACGTTGGGAAATGAAGATTGTCCTAGTTGAAAATAACCATTCTTTAAAAAAAAAAAAAAAAATTTGGAACTTGAAACTATTGTCTTTCCAGTAATTGTGTTGAAAATCTTAAGCATAGTTCCTTCAAAAGGAGCCTTAGAAGATTTGGAAATCAAAATAATACTCAACAGGAGAATGTTTGTTTAAAAGTGAAAGGTCAGCGTAGCACTGCCCATTCTCATAATTACTAACCACATTGCTGACCATAATTATGCTAAATGTCCTGAGTATGTCCTGCATCTGGCTTCACTGAGTATTCTTGAGCCACGTTTCCGATAGATGTAAGGAAAATAAAATATACTGACCAGAAAAATATTTTAAGTGGCTTCATGCCTAATGTACTAGCTGCCATCCAGCAAATGTGCTTACTGAGAATGGCTGGCTACGTTTGGCATACCCAAAGTTCTGTTCAGTTTGGTGAAAGATGTAGAAAAATTGACAACTTAGATTTTAAGAAGGGCAAATAAGATTGTCAGAGATTAAGATTTTAATTTTTTCTTCATACAGTGTGATCATATTCTAGAAATCCTAAAGTAATGCTGTTTTCATGCAAAGCCGCTTTCTTTGAAGGATCTAGGAGGTGGATTTCTTCCTGTAAATGCTAGTGAACTTTGCATAAGGTTATCTCATCAGGAAATTCTAACACCGTTGTCTGAGGCCCTGAAGTTATGTAATGCCTTTATATACACCTGACGGAGAGCTTATGATGCTATGTAGTGAGATGACTGGTGGTATTCTCAGTGCAAGATTAAGGAGAATACAAAGAAGAATAGTTGACTAAGATTATTGTGCAGTCTGTAGACTAGAGCTATGTCTACACTAGCACTTTTGTCGGTATAGCTTATGTTGCTCAGGTGTGTGGAAAAAAAACACACCGTGGAGCGACATAAGTACACTGACAGAAGCGCTGTTGTGGACAGCACTATGTCAGCGGGAGACCTTCTCCCGTCGACATAGCGACCGCTGCTCGTTGGAGGTAGTTTAATTATGTTGACGGGAGAGCTCTCCCCGGCAGCATAGAGCAGCTGCACGAGCGACCTTACAGCGGCACAGCTGCATTGGTACAGCTCGCTAGTATAGCCATGGCCAACAATTGCTTTAGTGCAAGATGGGACTGTAAAGTGATGGCATAAAAAGGAAGAATTATTGTAAAAATGACAAGAATTATAACAATTTTTACATGGTTGGTGGCTCCTGTTAATATTGCGTTCATTATATATAATGCTTGCCTTAATATAATGTTTCTTGGAACGCAGTCCTTGTAAAAATGGGAGTGCTTGAAACCACACAATTTTCTCTCCTCTTTTGCTCTTTACTGTTAAGTCGGGGGGAATATGTAGTAAAAGTTAGAGCATAGTAGACATTAGACTTCATGTTATCTGAATGCCAACATTTGTTTGAGTTATTCCTTATTTCCTCAAGTATACTGAGCTTGTGCAAGAGAATTGTATGAAGAAAATAAACTAATGATGTCTTGTACTCTACAATCTCTTGTATGTTCTCTGCTGATTCTCCCTTAACAGTTACTGGTTACTTCCATTGTCCAATGTTTGTATTATACCTTGCTAGTATAACTGACTAAACAAACTGAGTGCTGGCGTATCTTGCTTTTCCCCTACCCTAGCCTGTAAAGTGACTTTACTGTTGTACAAGAAACTCATGATATGATCAGTAATCCAATAGCACTTCACATGTCTGTAAAATTAAGTACCTGAGCACTGTTCCATTTATTCAGTATTTAGTACTTCGCTTTTATGTAGCATTGAATATTTAAAAAAAAAAAAACTTTTCAAACATCAACTAATATTACATTACATTTCTGAACTAGGTAATAAGTCCATTTATAGATAGGGTTAAGAGATTTGCCCTAGGTCCTTCAATGAGGTTTTTAGAGCCAAGACTGGAAACTCAGCTTTTCTGACTCAGTATTTTTTTAACCACATGACAGCGCTGCCTAGGAAAATGTTGAGACATAACTTCCTGTGGTTTGACAAATAATACACTAGGTGGCAGACTGGTTTAGTATTCTGCATGAAGTGCAATAGTTTTTCTTCCTCACCTTTGGCTTGAGTCCAGTTTAAAAGCCTCAATGGAAAGCCCTTCTATAGGTCACAAATTTCCACAGTCTTCACTCTGACAATTAGGATTTCCTTAATGAATTTCTCATTGTAGTTATTGATGTCCTCTCACAAAAGAGATCGCTGATATTAAGGCAATAGTAGACAAAATAGATAAAATACTTCCATTATATTTTAGCCTATGGATTTTGAGTGTTGACAGTAGCAGTCTTGTTCTAAATGTATGTTCTGTAATACCTATAGTAATCTTCTAAAATCAGAGCACAAATGTTTACCACTATACAGTTAAAATGGCAAAAGTGGTAAATGTAGAGGCATACACCTCTACAGAGATAACTAAAAACAGAATTATGTAAATTTTCATTGTACATTAACAAGATTATACTTGCTAAAATGTTTTTGACATTGTGCACATGTATTTAAATATATATCACTGCTCTTTTCATAAAATCACCAAATTCCTTTCTACAGGAGAGGACATCAGTTTTTACAAGAGAGCCACTGTTTATCACAGAATGTGTAAATTTTCTAGGTTTATTTTTGCTTTTTCGATCTAAGGGAATAAGGACAGAAGAATGAGAATCCAGAGAAGAAAATTTCATTGCTGTACTACTTAGCCCAATAATTGACACATTATAAGCTATTATATAGTCTTTTGAAATAAACTTTTTCATTTGCTTTCAGTTTCACTGGACTGGCAGATCACAAAATGTTGACCCTTGTTTTTTTCTTTCTAAAAGCCTAATTTGTTATGTCATGTCACAATTTACATATAAATTTAAAATATTTAAAGTTTTCTTCACCATTATACACTATTAATTAAACAAGTTTCCTAGGTTCTCCCTTTTGGGTCTCAAAAGTCAGGTTTTTAGGGTATATAATTTATCTGCAGCTATCAGCATCTTCATCTTAATGTGGGCTGTCATAGAGTCATAGAATCTCAGGGTTGGAAGGGACCTCAGGAGGTCATCTAGTCCAACCCCCTGTTCAAAGCAGGACCAACACCAACTAAATCATCCCAGCCAGGGCTCACATTCTGCTATACAATCTCTCCTATAAACTGGTTAAACCATTATCTGCGTGCATAGTAGAGTATGCACAGAGAACTAAAGTTCTTGATGCTATGATGGTTAAACTTTTTGTTTTCCATGTTCACTGCAGGAGAAATGAATAAACTTGATATTTTATATATGCTGTGGAAAAGATCTGACTTTCACAGAGGCAGTCACTTGACAATTAACCAGTAGATGAAGCTGAGTGAGAACTCTTTAAAGTAAAAACATTTTTTTTTTCAAAATTAGCTATTCCATTAGCTATTGGCTTTTTTCTGCATGGATTCCTTTTCCGTGGTCGTGGTTTTAAAGATTTCAATGAAGCTGCAAAGGCCAAACATGGGTGATTGTAATGGGTTTCTGAAAATTATAGAATTGCATTTATGACTAAATGGTTTCTTTACTGACTAAACACTCAGTTGTAGTACTTACACTTTGGAGCCAAAGTAAAACACTTATTGGAATATGGGTAACAATAGTAAATGGTCATCTCGGCTCACTATGATTTTCTGTTATCTTGGCTACTGAAGTCTTTGCTGAAGATTTTGTTCCTAGTGTAAATAAATAAATAAAACATGCTTTCCCAAATTGGATTTTTTTACTATTGCTGAGTTATTGCTTTCTAAGCTCCAGTACTCTTAAACTGGAACCTATGGGTTTGGGACTGAAAACTGTCCGTTCTCCTAAATAGAATTCCTCTTCAGATCCATTCTGAATCATATTTTTGAGACCCCAAATCACTTCAAACAAGTGTGCATATGGACCTAGGGTTGCAAGCATGCTAGAGAAATGTATAGAAGGCCCAACTGCTCTCAATTTATTTTATCTCCAACTGTGTTGAGGAACCATCCACTCCATGTCTTAAGCAAATTAACCAATGCTTGATTGTCTTAATCATTGACACTCAAGGAAAGCTCATGCAAGCTTTTTATCCCTCAGTTCCAGGCTATCACATGCAAAGTAATCTTGCTTGCTCCATATGTCGAGGGTCCTTTTGAGCATCAAGAAACTATGGAGTCAGCCTACTTCTGCCCTGGCCTTAATCAGGAAACTGGACAAACTCTTAAATCACAGCAAGATTTAATCTTCTTCCTCACCCTTCCTTCCTTCCTTGGGCTCCTCGTTGTTAATTGTAAATTTACAAATCAAAGGGAGGCAAGTCACTGTGACATCAACACCAAAGGTTAGATCAATTGAGAAGGAAGGCTTACTCATTTTTTGCTACTAGCAGCAGTATAACTAATGGTACACAGACTGAAAACCAGCCTCAGCAGAAACAATTCAATAGGGGCAGTTTCAGGGTGTAGAATGCAAGGAGTGCCAAGTCCGTGAAAGCGTTCCTGGATCCCATTAGCTTCATCTTCTGAATCAGCTGATGTTCCCAGAGAGCTAAGAATTCCAACTCTTTATTTGGAATCTAGCTGTCTGAAAACCTTCTCCCCATCAATCTGCCTCCTTCCCATCCATATTCTCAGGTCTTTTCTGTGGAAAAATAGGTGTCTCCATTTTGCCTATAGCGGGAGACTAGGGATGATGATACCTAAAGCCTCCCACATGCACATTTTACATAAACTTGGATTATAGTAGTGGCCACAATGCAGTAGGCTCTGTCCAGATATGCAGTAAGAGGCAGTCCTTGTCCTGATGACCTCACAACCTAAAACAAGCAGCAAACAAAATGTGGAGAAAAATACTCCCCCGCTCTCGCCCCCCCCCCCCCCATCAGCTATCTCCTGCTGGTCCTCAGACTCTCGGTGAATAGTCAGTTCATTTAATTGGCGCTTTGAAGAAAGGTCCATACAGACCAGATCAGAGAAGATGTTACCTGTATGATGGTCATGTAGGAACAAATGTGAAGATGGCTATGGGAGAAATGGGCATCATGGGCAGGGAGGCAAAGTGTAAGAGTTAAACAGTTAATTTTAGGCCGTATAAGTAGAGTATATGCAAAAGGACAACTAATCAAATTCCTCAGACTGGCCCTATGCATATGGGTATGATGGTGGGAGGAAACCATGCTTTTTAAAGCCTCCCACACACCTGTCTTGTACTATGCTTTAATCTGACAGTGCTTTTTACTATGGCCTCTGCAGAATGCCATTTTTGAAATTTAAACTGACCAGGAGCTACTTGAAGTCTTCCATGACTCAGACATTCAGGATGTGCCGTGACAGAGCAGAAATTGACAGGCTTTTAATACAACAATCTGATAGATGCGCGTGCGCACACACACACTGGGACCTTGCGGGACCTGGTGCACAGATGAGCAGGTGCAACTGAGAGCAAGTTGAGTGCACATATGACTCAAGAACCTACTCAGGTATGACACAGTGATGTTGCCACCATCTCGTTCCCCTACACAGAGATCCATATGAAGTCTTGAGACTGGGTACTGGTATAAGTGACACACCTGTAATCAACACAGTTGAACCACCACCTTCTGCAACTCTTGTGAATTTGCCGGAAGGATTTATGACCCATTTTAGAAGAGCCGTGGCCACTTCTTTATCTTGCCTCCATCAGATTTATAATGCTTTCAGTTTGTATCTGGCTCAGTAATACACTCTCAAAATGCCTTCCTTCTCAATATGCTCACTCTGTCAAATCATTTATCCAGTATCTGTCCAATTAAACACTCATTGCTCATCCACCTGGGAATTGCAACTACTTGTTAATCTACAATGGAATACCACAAGGATAATTATATTAACTCTGGTTACTGGTAACTTTTCTTTCTTTATCTGAACATATAGTTTCTGCAGATCCTTGCTCACCTGCCCTCCATCCCTTGTTCCTTTGAATCAAAAATCGGAGTTTAGCCAGATGGAGAGATGCTGTGGACAATTGAGGATATGGGCCTTTTATACCCACAGAATGCTCAGCTATGACTATCAGTTTGTGTACTGTTGGGTAACTGCTTTGAAATGGTTCCAAGACTCTTGAGCAATAGTGCACCAAGATAGATCTGCTGACAGAATTCCAGTTACTTGGGTTACTTTCTTGTCTTATCGCTGATGACCCTTGGAACACTAGGTTGCAATAAATGAGGAGACTACATTCCCAATTTTTTGTTGCATTATTCTTGTAATGTTGAATACTGTATGTATCCGATTCTAAAACACATTGCACGGACCAGAACTCTAGAGAATAAAGAGCATACAAAACATAACTATACTTGTTTGGATTTGATGAAACTCAGAAACTGGTATTGCAATCATTAGTACAATCCCATAATTTAAAAGGGATGCTGGTGGGATTACTAATTTATGTCCTTCGTTGTGGTTCTAGCAGAAAAGCTTTACCTTTAGGGAAGTTGATGAATTGTTTTTTTTTAAAACTGATTTTAGACATAAAAAATAAAAATGTAACACAAGGCGTCTGACTTAAGTCTTTGGATACCATGGTGTTTTTTGTGATATTAGAACCTAAATGGAACAGAATGAAAATTAGTCTGTTACAAGCACTGCTCAGAGTAAGTCTGACTATATTGTTTTTTGGTTATAATACATTTTCATTAGCTGCCACAATTTACTTTGGGGTGGGAGTGGAGAAGTAAAACAAGAATGAACTCTTGCAGATGAAGGCCTTCGAAAATGGGATAGATGTCAGGGTACAAGGAGAGAATCTGAAACAAACACAAATCTATTAAACGTATCATTAATTTGGCATGAGAACTGCCATTTTTATTTTATTTTATTTTTTGTTCTGTTTCATTTATTTTTGCAGACAGGCTCGTGGAGAGGAGAGCATCCTCAGATAAGAATGTGGAGCCACATTCTGCTCCACAGAACCATCCTTCTGAAGATCCCTTTGGTTCTGTACCTTTCATTTCTCACCCAGGCAAGTTACATATGTAACATCACTACCTCTTATTTAAATCTCGCGCTCTCTCTCTTTCTCTCTCTCTCCCTCTCAAAGGAAGCTTTTTCAGTTATATGACCAAACCAGTGCAAATTGGAATCATCAGCCTTGTGGTTGAAGATTGAATAGAAGACAACTTTTCTAATGTTATCGTGAATGTTTTGAAGTTTAAATCTAACCTAGCACCCAAATGCATTGATACATTTTACATTTCAAAAATTGCATATGCATGATCTATTGGATTTAATACAACAGTGTCAGTTTAATTTCCTTAATAGAATTGGATATTTTTTTTAATCATTTAGGTCACACGAGTATTGCTACTTTCCTCTATTGTTTTCAGCCACCAACCTTTGTCTTTTATTTTTGTTGTTGGTTCCTCTGTTTTATTAGAACCTCCAGGTGCAACAGCAGAGGGATAAAGAGCTTAGCTTTGTCTGGTTACAGTCACACTTATGACACTGAGACTCTGTATAACTTTTTCTTTATAGAGACAGATTTTCTGACTGTACTGTGAACTCTGGGATCTAAAAACCAAGTTGTGCTCGGTCGCTTACTAACTTGGCAGTTACTAAAAATTCTGCAACAAGAACTTCATTGACAATTTCAAGGCATGAGGTAGAATAGAATCTAGGGCACGCCTCCATAACATTAAAAAAAAAAAAAAAAAAGCTTTTGTTACTTTGTACTACTGTGGAGCCAGCAATGAGTAAAATAAGGTGCAACTTAAAGATGCTCAAAGTTGTGGGTATGTTGAGTTAAAAATGCCCTCTTCATGTGATTTTTCTGACTGTCCAAATCACAGTAATGGTTCCTCTAATATGCTCAGATTTCACTTTGTCTTCAATCTTGTCTACTTGGTTTTTTGCAGCCACATTCCCTTTTCTTCTTTCACTTCGCATTTCTGTGAATCTCCTTGTGTGACTTAGGCCCTTTCTGACCATGCATAACCAGCTGTGAACAGAATAATATTTGGCATTCTGTTCTCTGTGGTACTCATTAAGAGCTAGGCTGTTCTGTTCTCATTCTCAATCAACTTTTTCCTTGTCAGACTACCTTAAACTGGTTCTGCTCACATTATTACATTTTCTGAGTTTTCTTCCATTATATCTGCTCAGCAAGCACTAAATTACCACCTTCCATCACCCTGCTCTAAAGAGTTCTAGCGTTTCTCAGGTCTCTTAAGCTTGTCCTAAGGACTGTGTGTTCTCCATAGAACTAAAGACTCTAGGACTTGCATTATGCAGTATCTGCAAAGACTCTTTGCCATATAGGCAAGGCTGAATTAATGTGAAATAAGGAAAGAAATGATTCCGTTTGTGTGGTGGCCACCCAAATCAACATCGCTGTTTTACTTTCCTGATCTTGATACCTTTGCTTGCTGAGTGTATCCTGCACTGAGATACTGTTTAGGTCTGGAAACTTTTAATAGTCCCTTAACTTCTGACACAACTTTTTGATGCTTTTGCTCTGCTACTGCTTCTCAGCCTGCTGTGCCTATAACCTTCAGATAATTAAATTGAATTTACTAAATCATATAATGAACCCCCCCACACACACTTTTTTTCCATTTACATATTTAGGATAAACTTGAGTCCGGGAAATGGAAGAGCTGCTGAGATCTAGAGAGAAAAACTATATACCCTCACTATTGACTTTTGCCATTTATAAAACTTACAAAAGGTATCTCCATTTTAAAAAAAATATTTACAATCCTGGATCAGTTAAGGCTGAAAAGTAAGAGGAGACTTACAAAAGATCTTCTCCAGCTGTTGGTTGTAAAAATTCTTACACCACAGCAGACTGGGAGGCTTGGCATATGTTGGGGTCTTTTACTGGGGAAAAAAGCTGCAACAAATGTCAATGTTCTTCTTCGCGTGATGGTCCCTATTGTATTCCACTGCGGGTTACACACTCTCACAATGTGTCTGGAGCCAGAGAATTTGAAAGTAGTGTCCAATGATCCGCGCATGCTCCCAGGCTCACCTTGTGCCTCTGACTGAGGGGATAAAGGGCAGGGCAGACTGACCGCCTCTCCAGTTCCTTCTCACCACTGCTTGGTGCGGGTCGGAACCTCTGTGTCCATAGCTTCAGCTTTGCCCCTTAAAATAAAATTTAGCTTTGTAAATAGTTTTAGTGTTGTGTTATGTTAATCCTGGGGGGACCCTCCCCACGAAACCTCATGTGGGTACTAGAAACACAGCTTTCAAAAGTGGCTTTATTAGGTTAATTTCTTCAACAAGGGCAATTTGTTGCGGTATTGGACATGAATCAGTGCTATTTAGCAAATACAGAAGCCTGAACGAACGTCTTTTCTTTACAAGGTTACAGTTATTTTTCCCCTAAATTCTTGACAGCATATCTACACCACAATTTGTCAAATCTCAAAGCAGTTTTGTCTTGTGATGGCTGGCACAGTTTGGTACAGCTTATGAAAGAGTTCTGAATCCTACCAACGAATTGGTCCTTTGTATGTTAACTTCTGGTAGAGTGTTTTAGTTAAAAAAAACAAAAACAAAAAAAAATTCCCATAAATAAATTTCTGCTATTAGAAATGGTACTCAATGGTAATGTGATAATTAACTGCCTTGGTCTCCTTTTGGTCTCAGCCTTTTAAGAATAACTAAACTGGATCCATACAATTCCCAGGAACTTGAAGACTTAAAAAAAATATGTTTATATTAAGGCTCCCAAGGGCTGGAATTATTCTCTGAATCAAGTTGTATTTTCTAGCTTTTGGTAAAAATTTTTTTAAAAAGCAGACTTTTCATTTCTTTACTACTGCAAAGCATCTCTAATGAAACTAATGGATATTTTTACCAGCTTTCCCTGAAAATTTAATTTTGAACAGGTAAATTATAGTGAAAGTGTCCCTGTCCTCAAACTGTGGTAATCAAGAATAATGGATGAGGTATGATTTTAAATTTATAGGCATGATTTTATACCATGGCAACTCCTGTAGTAAGTTTCTCACCATCATATTTTTACTATAACACACATTACTATAGATTTTGATTTGTAAATGTGAGGCACAGTTCTCTTAAATTTAGGCAGAAGAAATATGGAATAGAGTTGAGTCAGTGGGGCAAAGTTGCATAAAACACCTGATTCCCTATATAAATATAAAATATGACTGCACAGTTCTCCAGCTGCATGCAAAGCATACTTACTTTGGTACTTTTGAGTTGCCTGGTAGATGATGCAGTTAACTGATGCCAGTATCTCTGGCTAAATGATCATCTACTAAGCAGTGGTCCACTTCACAGTAAGAATAATATCTGAGAGTTCATGGAGTAATTCACTTTAGGGGGAAAAAATCTTTTTTAAAAAAAACCTCACACTTAATATTGTAGACTTTGATGGGGGAAAAAAGCATAGCTTATATTGCAGTGATCTTTCTTTATTAAACTCTGGCTGTCAGTTTCCGACTACAATGGGAATTCATGATCTGTGACAAGTTGATGGTCCAGGACAACGCTGATTGCTTTGCTCTTGAAATGACTCAAGTATACTCCTGTCACTCATTTTGTTGTGTGGTCATCTTCAGTCCTTGCCTTTTTGGGGATGAGTAGAGATCCTTTGGAGACTGTATAACTTAGCATCCTTTAATAGTAAATAATGAAGTAGGTTTTCTATCATTAAAATAGCTCAGTACATCAGGATCATGCATTATGTAAGTCCACTCATCTTGCATGATACCAGAGAGGTGCCACTAAAAACCATCAGAGACATAACAAGTGTAAAGTTATTCACCGATGTGTTTTGAAGGGGAAGAAACACATTCTAAGAACCAAATGTTTGTTTTCATTTCCAGTTCTTGTCTTGAAAACAAGAGCAGCATAAATCTATTACAGTATTCAGCAGCTGCTGCTCTGCCTGTCTGCAAAGAAATAGTGCAGATTTAGTTGAAATGTCCCAGTAATCCTGGGGCCTGACATGTGGCAAATTGCTGTGAAATGATGGCGGCAGTATGTTACCAATTCAAAGAAAGCGTAAGGCCCTTATGCCCTACTCTTCCGCTCCCCCCACCTCAGCCCCTAAAATGATGAACCAGCAGAAGGCATGTAATTACTGCAGTTGTTACAAGCCATTCATCCTCTTATAATCGGATGTCTAGAAAAAGAACATCAGAACAGAAAATTTCCTTGAAGATTAGAATCTTCTTATATGATTAAAGATGTTCCACCTGCCTTGCATTTGAGTGAAGAACAATTGTCTCCTACAAGATGCAAACCTGATTAGAAGTGTAGCAATCTGAGCAGTACATTGCAAACAGATGTTACTGCATATTTCTTCAGCTTTTATAAATCTAGATTTGAAAATTTCATTGCAGCAGTTTACAGTTTGAGAAGATTATTAAAAAAAAAAAGAAATCTTCTGCCATGTTGATTTTGAAGTGCATTCTGACATTAAAATGTCATTAAATAAACAAAACCCGTTTTTCCCTTTAGGCATTTCTTTTGATGCATTTTTAAAATTTTTGGTAAATGACGTATAGTTTGACAACTTCTATTTTTGGGGTTGAAAATAGAAATTTTCCTCCATCAATAACAGTAAAATGTTTAAACTTATGTGAATTATCAACAATACAGGGGCTTTGTATTTGGATATTCATTTTTACTTGTTTAAGGTTGAATTTAGTGCTCATTAATCAACAGCGACTCTGACCATAAAGTCACCAGGAATGTTATTGTTGATTTCTAGTGGGAGTATGCTCATTCCCTAAAAGCATGTTTGAGCTGTGCTTAATCATAATGTGTGCAGGTATGTAGTGGAAGCTTCGTCAAGCAATGATGAATCCAGCTAAGTCTAGCACTGTAATATTCCTTGAGGTGATCTCAAAATCAATGGTGGCTTAAAAAGGATTGTCTCTTGGACATGTTTCATTGTGTATTTTTGGTGTATATAAAAAGTAAAGAAAACTCTTATTTCTGCAGAAACTGCTGTAACTTTCTGATAGGCGTTCTCTTCCTTTTACCCCCAAAAGGGCCTGATTCTCCCCTTTCTTAAACTGGTTTAAATCTGGATTAATTCCACTGAAGGCAATGGAGACACCGTTGTAAAACCAGTGTAAGTGAGAGGAAAACCAGGTTTATTATCTCAGCATTTGATTTAGAAGTTGCAGAAGTTTAATACATCCATAATATATCATATTTTCCTCAGCAAAGCTGAGGAAAATCATACAAAGCAAAATGTGAATCTCTTCACTGAAATAAGGGTGGTGGGGGGGAAAGAGGGTTGCTGGAGTTGCTTTGTATTCTAATAAGTATCCTACAGTTTCAGTGGGGAGTAGGTCAGGAAATTAATCTCAGGTTTTGAATAAAATGTTGTGCTTCTTCCTCTAGGAAATAGTTTTTCACAGTTTTACCTGCAGATAACAAAGAAATCGAGATCTGCTATTAATAGAAGTGGAATTACTTTTGGCCTTATACTGCTGAGTCATTAAATAATTATTCCAAATTAACCCCCATAAACTGGCACTTAGTATGCACTTACAAGTATCCTGGGGAGGGTGCGAATAGGCAACTTATTTCTAGATCTAAACAAAAACAATCTGTGTATACAAACAAGGAAAACATACTTCTGTGGCTTGTACACACAGTATGAGAAGTAAGCAGTTTAGGGTAGAAGTGTTACGTAAATGAAAGTTAGATTTTATTCTAAGTCTAATAGTAACCAGAGGTAGTTTTTAAATTGCTAATAGTTGCATCCAGATAAGGAGCAAGGACAACCCAATCGTAAACTATGAAATAATTAACTGTCCTGGGGGAAAATATTCTGTAAATCTGATTATTCCAAAATTCCAGATGGAGTGGGTAATATTGAGGGTGGTTTTGATAGGGATGAGAATTAACAGAACGTATCTCTCACCCACACTTCTTTGCAAGCTATGTCTTGTAAGATTCAGATTTACATCCAAGACACCCAAACTTGATCTCACTGTTCGTTACTGTCAATAAATGGTAACAGAATGCTGACACAAAGCTGAGGTTAGGAAAGATCTTACAGGTTTAAAGAAACAAATCCCCAACATAGTTTCTTGTTCTCTATTCTTGGGTTGTCACCAATTTTAAACTGCAGCGGTTCACATTAGACCATGGCAGAGTGAGAACTAAGAATGAGTCAGAATGGCTGCTGCTTCGTTAAAATCTTTTTAAATGAGAGGTTGAAAGGGGAGCAAGGGATGAACAAGGGTCTTTCCAGTGCACTTGTGTGTGAAAGTTCTTTGCGTTATAGTACTAGCTGAGGAGACAGAGCTTTGATTCTAATCCCCACACTTACACGGTTCTGGTTTTAGAGTTTAAGTGGGCACTCTTTTCTATTATGTAGGACAGGAACATTCAAATGAGAAAATGACTTGGCAGTCATCAAAGAA
This sequence comes from Trachemys scripta elegans, assembly GCF_013100865.1. Taxonomy (NCBI): domain Eukaryota; kingdom Metazoa; phylum Chordata; order Testudines; family Emydidae; genus Trachemys; species Trachemys scripta. The sequence goes on from NC_048302.1 coordinate 14,123,129, forward strand.
TGAAAATCCTGCATAAGTCTTCAAAGTAAGCCTGGAACCACAGAAATAATATATTTTGAATTGTTTTTCTACCGTGAGAGTTATAATTAGTCTTTACGCCACTTGTTCAGAAACTGCGATGCTCTTTTTTTTTTCAACCCCATAGCAACAGATATGATGCTTTGTAACTGCATTGCATTCACAAACTGAAGAAGTAGGAAGTTCAAGTTGAAAGGACATTATTTCTATGCATGATATGCTCTGGGAAGTGCAGTTACTCTGTTCTCTAATTTTAAAAATGTACAAAAATGGGTATCTAGAGTGAGTTTCTGAGTTTTAGACATTTAAGTGGCCTAATTTTCAAAAATACTGAGAGCTCAGTAGCTCCCACAGAAGTCATGGGAGCTCATCAGTGCTCAGCACTTTCAAGAACCAAGCCACTTATTTAGGTACCTACATATGGTTTTAGGACTTTGCCATTATGTCCATGTTCTCAAAAACCTTGGTTAGGAGGTGGTCCAGTTGCTTAAAACTGCTATACTTACTATATACAGGCAAGGACTTGGTGAAAAACTAATGGTCTCCTATAAATGTATAGGTCGTTATTTTTGTATGATCTACCTACTTCAGTGCTGATCTAGCATAATCTTTATTCTGAAATAGCCTCTCATATGTATATGATCTCTGTTAAATAGATTGATAGGTGGGAACAGTAAGACTTCAATCCTAATTCATCAGACACTTAGAATAAATAAGAAAGCACTCAAATAACACTAGTCCTAACAATTTATTCTTCCTGTTCCATGCTCTGCCCTGATCCTTATTGCATCTCTGTGCAGATATTTAGATCTATTTCTTCATTATTACCATTAGTGACGTATGGATGCTAACAATGTCTAAGGACTCCATAGAACAATCTCAGACAAACACAACCCTTTTATCGACCTGATCTTGGAAACTTGCCTGTGAGTAACGCTACTCATGTGACTAGTCCAATTAGCCTCAATAGGACTGCCTGTTCCTATGCCATTACAAGGAATGGGGGCATCAAAGCTGATCGGCAATGGAACAGTTAGTCATATATTGACTGTTTGTTTGCAGAGTGCTCTAAATATGAAAACTAAATATTATTTTATGTCAGCTATTAAGCTGTTCCCAAAGCTCTCTTGGCTTTATTATGGCTGAAAGAAAAACATCGATAAAGGCTATGTTGACAATAAGAGGTGCTTGGGTGATCAGAGCAAATGTTCATCCCAATAAACGAACACACACCTAACCACTTCAGGTATAGTTAAAATAAGACCTCTTTGCAATAGACATAGCAAGCAAGCTCAAATTAAAAAATTATTTCCCAACCAATTTCTTCCCTCTTTCCTCCATTCTCAAGCCCATTCCTCTACAGGGGTTATTGTCCACATATTGAAAAACTAAGCTTTAGGATGTTAATCTAGGTCAACAAAAGTGAAGTTGACCTAGTGTGCTAGGACTTTTAAACTGTATAGATCAGATCCGGCACCACTGATTATAATGGGCACAGGCTCAAGCCCCAAGTCTGCCATGACAGAACACGTGTAATAAAAATGTTTTCCATTGAAAAGTAAACACGCCCCATAATATGGGACAAATCTTGCCACAGTATATGCTCCAGGGGGTCAAACACAGCCCTCACAGTTTCTCTTTGTCTTGCTAATGCAGTTTGCAGATGGTTAGTCTCCTAGCATCATCAGAGTGAGAGCATGAAGATGAGAATAAAGACTAGTATGTGATATTGAGATATTTTCAGTGTACCAAATTTTCAGTTCATCAGACAGAAAGTGAACCATTTACCTGTTACAAGTGTTCAACTCTCTTCATACAGAAATAGGTGTGTGTGTAGGTATATACAAAAAAGCAGAATATACACTTACTTTGGTACACATTTTAAAAACAGGTTTGTCTTTCTGAACCTAATGTTGCTAATGTCTACCCTAAGTCAGATAGACTTAGGTTATTTTCATTTTGCAAACTAATCACATTCATGTTAACAATTACAGTGTCTCAACAAATATTGGAAATGTCAGGATTTGGAAGACATGGGGTTATCAAGTCCAACATGAAGGCTATACCTTTGGGAAATCTAAAGTGTCCAATAATCCAGATTTTAATTTAACAGTAAACCAAATGTGTACTATTTAAACTAAGAACAGATAAGAAGCAATTTAACACCAGAAGCAAGCAAACAGTCCAAAGCTATAATCACCTGATGTTTCTGGTCATTTTGTTCTTAATTCCATACAAAAAACATACATTACTTCTAAAGTCTTATTATGTCTCTGGGCATGTTTTAGAGGTGAAAAAATGGTTACCAAAACTATTCAGTTATACTTTTTTCATAAAATACAACAAGATAGTCCAGAAAGCGTCTACTTCCTGCCTAAATAGACCATTAACCATCAAAAGATAATATTGACCTTGCTTGGAGTGATAAAGTTGCATACTCCTTGAGTGACCAAGGAATAAACCATAAGCCAACAGCAGAAGATTTACCAGTTAGAAACCAATGAGTAGAGTGACAAACTTTTTACTCAGACTAATTCATCATTTAAGAAAAGAAAGAAAAAAACCATGCAAACTTGCCCTGTACTGTGAACAATCTTCAGTTGCTTATATTCCAGGGGTGCTGATCTTTTTTATGAAAAGAGAGGGCCCAATCCTTTAGTCCTTGCTCAAGCATCACTGTCATTAAAGTGTATGTAAATGTTGCTTAGCTGAGGACTTTCTGGGTCAAGTGCATTACTATAAAGGTTGTTAATTGCTTTAACAGTACATAGCTGTCCTACCTATAACTTACGTTGGGTGTTGACTGTGATGTAATGATTTATTGATTTTATATTTATGCATTGACTGTTGCATATGGATATATTACTGAATCTTACTGACTTAAACTGCCCACAGTGGACAGTCCAAATGGCTCCCCCTAGCACAAACCATTTCAACTGACCATAAATCAACTAGTGATTATCAATTAGTCGAGCAAATGCTTGATCAAAAATATGTTTTGTTCCATGCTCTGAAGGTCGATAAAAGTGATCTCTTGCGATTCACCCAGAAGAAGTGGCTTCCATGCTAGGGAACTCTCGTGAAATTAACCAGCCTCAACTCCCTACACGAAAACATCATCGCACGGTCAGCCAAAGAGCTTCAACTGAGATGACGAGGCCTAGGAGGGGGAAGCTGTTCACGTTGTACAGGACCCAAACCACGTATGGCCTTATCAATTAAACTGAACTGGGAAGCAGTCCATGGAGCAGAGATGTTAAACTCAGACCCAAAATCCTGCCCTTGACACACACACAACGGAAAAGCTGCATGAGGTCTTTTGCCTTTAGGTGGATTTTCCCCTACTATGCTACAATTGTATTTGTAGAAACAGTGCCTCGGGCTGGGGGTTACAAATCTGGCCCATCTCTGAAGTAGGTGACTGTATGTCAGTTGTAAGAAGTGTGTTTTTTATAAATTCAAAATATATTTCAATTTAAAAATAAACATGCCTTTTAAATCTTTTATATTACATTTTAAAATGTATTAACTGCTGTAAGAATGGAGTTACATGTGGGGGGAGTGTAGGTGAAGGAAGAGAGGTAATTTGCCCTTCTGTATTTTTAACACATTTGCCATACCACCCTCCCTCTTCCTTCCTGCTGATTATGAAGCACTTCAATGTAGCAGTTGCTTTTTTTCCTATCTGGAGTGGAATACGGTAGTGGCTTACTTCCCTTTATTGCTCACCATTAAAAGAGACACTCATCCCCTCCTCCTTGCCCATCAGTTTAATCAATGTAACCATCCCTCTCTTTCCAAATCCTTCCATTGGCTGCCTACCCACTATTGCATCCAACTTAAGCTTCTCATCAACTACCTTCAAAGCTCGCTGTAATTCTGGTCCTCCTTACTAATCTCTCCTTGTCAACCTTTGTCTTGCCCCTCATCCCTTCTACTCCACCCATGCTCTGACCCTTGTCCACTCATTTGTCAGCTTTTTGCAAAAGCCTCTCTGTGGGGTCGTCCATGTGACCCTCTATGCTACATATGAGCTCATCTGCAAAGACTTGACCCTGTTCACATTTAAGTCCCTCTTAAAGAAACATTTGTGTGATGCCTATAATTCTAGTTCAGGGGTTCTTAACCTTTTTCTTTCTAAGCCAGCCACCCCACCCCGCAACATGCTGTAAAACTCCATGTCCCACCTATGCCACAGCTGTTTTTATGCCAGGGCCAGCATTAGGGAGTAACAATTAGGGCAATTGCCCTGGGCCCCTGGCCACAGGGGGACTTCCAAAGCTAAGTTGCTCAGGCTTCGGTATCAGCCCCAGATGGCGAGGCTCAGGGCCCCGGGCGGCTTGCTTTCTGCCCTGGGCCGCAGCAAGTCTAATGCCAGCCCTGCTTGGTGGACCCCCTAAAATCAGCTCGTGGGCCCCAGGCCCCTGTTTAAGAAGTACTGCTCTAGTTAACTTGTATATAAACTGCCTCTTGTTCTCTTTCCTCAGTCTCTATTTACTTGTCTGTCTTTAGATTGGAGGTCTTAGCTCAGGGACTCTCCTTCTTTCAGTGTTTGGAAACTACCTGGCTCATAGGAGGCACTGCTGTCAATAATTAATAAAGCCAAAAGTAAAGGCCAGGACAAGAGCTTAGCTTTATATTTTCCACTGTAGGACAGCAAACCCCAGTAATAAAACAACTGCTGCTAGGAGAGAGTCAGTCCTTTTTTGTAGTTAAAAAATGGGATCTCATTAAAGATCATCAGTGCTGTGCTTCAGTAAGAGTGAGGACCTGAGAAGGAAGTAGCATATTTTCAGTAAATAAATTGATTTACTTCGGTGTGATGCTATAAACATGAGACCTGTATTCATTAAGCAATCTTCTGTTGGTGAAATGAAATTTATCTACAAAGATATAAATATTCTCCATAGTGTGTGTGTAAACTTTTCTGATGTCCTTTAGGATGAAAGGTGCTGTATAAGACACCTGTAAGATAGTAAAATATTAGCATAACCGAACTCTGAATTTTACAAAGGTCTCAAGGGAGCCATGACACCTATGTAAAATCAGGGGTTCAGGTGACCCCTGTTCCCTCAGTTACAGGCTAGCTGAGTCATCAGAAAAGGGCGCTGAAGCTAAGCTCCAGTGGCACTCCTAATTTCTGCAACAGGGGAGCTCTGAAGTTCTGCTGGAGCAAATCTAACCCCCTGCAGGCGTGGAGCTGTAGCAGGGCTCTCTCCACCCCTGCAGGTGATTAAGAGGTCTGCTTATGGTTTACTACACTCAGTAGCACATCAGACTAATAACAGATAACTTGAGTTAGAATATCTAGCTCTTGTATAGCACATCTCATCCATAGATCTCAAAGGGCTTTACAAAATACTGACCACCTGGCCGATATCATTCCCATTTTACAGATAGTGAAACTGAGGCAGAGAGGTGAAGTGACATTTCCAAGGCCACCCAGTAGGCCAGTGACAGAACTAGGAATAGAACCCAGCTATCTTATATAACAGTCTGGTGCTTCATCCACTAGGTAACTCTGCCTCACCATAAAACTGGGGTTGCATCGTAGAAAAAATCATTTAATGAAAGAGGTAATTTTGTGCTATTCAGATGGAGCCTAAATAAAGATGAGCTGCCTTTTCTATTTCTCTCCTCCCCCCCCCCCTTTTTTTTTTGGTTAAAAGCTCTATAGACACTATTTTGGCCTCATAATTAACAAAAGTATTCCAAGTAATTAGACTTGAGCCTCTACTACCTGGAGTGGGAAGAATATTCTCTGATCTGTCTCTGCAAACCTACTATTCCGTGCAACTGAAACAGGACCCATAATCTCTGTTCCATGGAGATTGAAGAAAGATCCTTTAACGTATCCCCTTTATGCTATTTCATAAGCCTTGATTTTGTATTTGTAGTTTTAGTCTTTCTAGTGCATCAGTGTTTTACCAAGAAAATGAACAGACTGTAGGCAGTGAGACCCTGATTCAGTAAGGCACTTAAGCATGTGCTTAACATCAAGCGTGTGCTTAAGTGCTTTGCTGAACTGGGGCCAAAGTATTGTAGTAGGTGAGAAATTAGAACATAGTTTTTAAAATGTGCTTCTGGGGAGGAGGGAAGAGATGTGACCTTTTAAAATAAAGCAACAAAACTGTGTTTCATAACAGCTACATCTTTTTATAAATATAAGTGGTACTGCTCAAGCATCTGTTTTTGCTGGCTTTTTCATAGGGAATTTGCATATGCTTATACATATGCTGATCCAGAGACACCGCCAGGTTGTCACATTCACCAATCGTTCACCCTACACGTGGTGCTGTATAAAAAATACTTCTGGGACTGTATTGCAGCCATGTGGCTTGCTGGTGTATTGAATTCCCCCACCTCCTCTTCATCTGTGTAGTTCTTCACACAAAACCTTCATAATCAGACTATGTGCAGGAAAAGGTGAATTTCACCCTTTGAGAGCTCCTGCAATGACCCTAATTGGCATTATTGTTACTACCATTATATTGTTCTATGATCCATTCTCAAGTGATGGAGCTGCCATGTGATCTATGTTCTGGGGAGAAGAATGGGACATTTGACAAGTACAGGTATATTATATTGAACTGAAGTGAAAAAGCCTTTCTTCGGTTGATTGTAATAGTTTGTTGCTGTATTACTGTTTTCTCCCACCTAAATATTACTGAAACTCAGAATTTGAAAACTTCAAAGTAAGAGACATCTTCACAACATATAATATCCGATCTATAAAGCTTGAGAGTAATTACCCAAAAGTGTCTCTTGATGTGTAAAAATAGCACCTTCTTAACATATCAGTCCCTGAGTGTAGAAATCATGTCTGCTTACTTTACTGGCATGAACAAGTTTTTAGTACTTCTAACATTACCAAGCCAGTGTACCCATGAACAAGTAGATTGTATCCCTATTGTGCATCATTCATGAGAAGTGGAATTGTCAGCTACATTCTAATTGCAGAATCTTAATCAGGTAGGAGGAGGATGTCAAAGCAAGAACAGACTGGTTTTTCAGACCCCAAGTTAAGGCTGCTAGTTTTTATTTTTTTTTATTTTTGTTTTTTTAAATCCTTTCATGATTTGTAAACTGTTTAATGGGAGAAAATGAATATGGGACCTCACGATGTCAGTTTAGAGCATGATTTTTCTGACTACAGCCAGTTTGAAAAACAGCAAGACAAGGACTTGGAATGTATTTGTCAAAGAAATGTTTCCAAAATTTCCTACTGTTGCTACCACCGATTCAGCCTCACTGGCATTAACAATACTGAGTCCAAAGGTAGACAGATCACCCACTGCTGCAACCATTTTAAGCACCATGGAGATTTTCAAAGGCACACATGGCAGGTACCTAGCTTAACTGTCTCAAGGGCAGTTAGGTGCCTGACTGGCATTTTTGCCTTTAAAAATTTCCCCCATGTCAATTAGACGAGGGGTTCTCAACCTTTTTCTTTCTGAGGCCCCCTCCAACATGTTATTAAAAACTCCACAGCCCACCTGTGCCACAACTTTTTTCTCTATATAAAAGCCAGAGCTGTCATTAGGGAGTAACAAGCAAGGCTATTGCATAGGGCCCCCCCACCAAGCTAAGTCGCTCAGGCTTCGACTTCAGCCCCGGGTGGCAGCGTTCAGGGTCCCGGGTTTCAGCCCCACCTGTCAGGGCTTCAGCTCTCTGCCCTGGTCCCCAGCAAGTCTAACACTGGCCCTGTTTGGCAGATCCCCTGAAACCTGTTTGCAGCCCCCCAGTGGGTCCCAGACCCCTGGTTGAGAACCACTGAATTAGACCTCCTGTGATCAAGGCTAGGTAAACACTGCACTCAAAACATTGGTTGCAGTTGGTGTAGTTAGCTCCACTATGGATTGCAACTCTAATATAGCATCTGCACCACAATATCCCATACCCAGTGTGAGTGCTAATGTAGGCCCCTCTGCGGCCTTTTCAATACTGTGCCGTAAAACCTTGATAGAGTTGGGTTTGATACCATGCTGAAAATACCCAGGCCTGAGCTATACTAGTGCTTGCATTGGTGCAACAGTGTTGGAAATAGGCACAAAAATGTGTAGTATAGACAAGGTCAAATGAAAGTGACTTTCTGGAGAAATTTACACCAGTCTCATTTAATCCTTTGGGACCTCATGTGGATAGCCGTTTTGAAGGAATTGTATATGAACTAAGCAATCTCCATTCTTTGCATTATATTTTTTTGCAATTTGTTTTCACAGTCCAAGTTGTCCACTGATGTAGGATGCTGCAGTGGCGATCAGTCCGTACTGCAGTACTGTATCAATATAAAAAAAAAAATCAATATTGCTACAGACCGGTACCTCTGCAGCTGTACAGCGCACACATCCAGTAAGATGGTGTCCACAGTTGTCTTCCAAAAATGAAGAAGCCTCTTCAAAGTCAAATGCTGCCATACAACTGTGTTGCTTTCTGATTTGTGATTGGTAGTCAGGGCCGGCTCCAGGGTTTTTGCTGCCCCAAGCAGCAAAAAGAAAAAGGGGGGCAGGGGGGAAAAAGCCGCGATCGCAGACCTGGACCTGCTGCCCCTCTCGGTTGGCCGCCCCAAGCACCTGCTTGCTGGGCTGGTGCCTGGAGCCAGCCCTGTTGGTAGTAAGGCATGTTTGTTACATGGTGTACAGAAACTGGACAAATTAGATGAAATGTGACTAGCTCACATTGGTAGATTTTTTTTTTCTTCCATTAATTGAGCTTTTCAGGCTCGATTTTCAAAAGATCAGGACCCCACCGGCTCACACTTAGGCATCTTAAAGAAACAGATTTTCAAAGTGCTCATCACCCAGCAGTTCCCATCATTTTCAGTAGGAGCTGCATTGTTCACACCTGGCCCTACTTGTTTATATAGTAGCCTTGTCTTTTGAAGATTGATACCAAGAGCTGTCAAAGGAGAGAAAGTGTTGTTCCCACAGGCCAGGTGTATTAGAAGTAACCTATGGGCACAAAGGTCTGACAGTTTACCTGTTTCATTAGCATCAGATCAAAAGTTGAAACTCTATATGGACCTCCAGTCTCTTTTCTGTGAATAACTGCAAAAGAGGCACATCTGAATGCACCTGCACCCTTCTACACATCTATATGGTGTATGTGAAATAAGAACTGTTTGTTGTAAAAGTGAATTTAAGGTTATGTTTTATATTTTCTTTGGCCCTGCAGGTTCTCCAGGAAAGGCACTTGACAACTCAGCCAGCAACCAAGAAAATAATTTAGGGAGCCCAAACAAGGCTGAAAAATCAAGTCAAGCCTCTCGAGAGCACCATCAAGGAAGAAAAACTTCAGGGGGACAAGTGCAGAAAGGAAGTGATGAGTCAGAGAGTGACTTTGAATCTGATCCTCCTTCTCCCAAGAGCAGTGAGGAAGATGAAGAGCAGGAGGATGAAGATGTCTTACAGGGGGAGCATGGAGACTTTAATGATGACGATACAGAACCTGAGAACTTTGGCCATCGGCCTCTCCTTATGGACTCTGAAGATGAGGCGGAGGAAGAGGAGGAAGAAAAGCAGAGTTCTGATTCCGATTCCGATCGCACCAAGGGAAAGCCCATGGAAGGGATCCCTTGTGGTAGATACAGAGAGGTGGGTGGCAGTCGTGAAGACAGAGAACCCAATGTAGCACTCTCTTCCTTGTCTGAGTTACCCAGTACTGTGGCCAAGGTGAGCCCTGGCCAAGAATTTGATGTGTTTGGAGCTGTCCCCTTCTTCGCTTTTCAGACTCAGCAACCTCAGCCAAGAGAAAAGAGTGACACGGATTTCTCTCCTCAGCCTGCTTTTCTTGGCCTGAGGCAAGAGCAGGATGACTTTGATGTCTTCACCAAAGCCCCATTCAACAAGAAGGTGGCCCAGCCAGATGGCCCGGATGTAGGAGCTGAGACCCAAACCTCCCCTACTTCTCCCCGAAGTGTGGATATTTTTGGCTGCACCCCTTTCCAGCCTCTTCCCACCCCAAAGAGCAGTGAAAGCAGAGAGGACCTCTTTGGGCTTGTCCCCTTTGAGGAGATTACAGGGAGCCAGCAGCAACAGAAGGTGAAGCAGCAGCGGAATCTGCAGAAACTCTCCTCCCGGCAAAGACGCATGAAACAGGAGGTGCCCAAAAGCAATGGGAAGCGCCACCATGGCACCCCGACCAGCACCAAGAAGGCTTTGAAACCCAGCTACCGCACCCCAGAGAGAGCCCGCAGGCACAAAAAAACGGGCCGCAGGGACTCCCAAAGCAGCAACGAATTCCTAACTATCTCAGACTCCAAGGAAAACATAAGCGTTGCATTGACTGACAGCAAAGATCGAGGCAACCCTTTGCAAGCGGATGAGAATCTGCTGGACCCTTTTGGAGCCAAACCTTTCCACCCACCAGACTTGATGCGGAACCCACAGCATCAAGGACTGGGTGACAACCGGGGGGACCATAATATAGTAGTGCCTGGTAGACCTAGACAGAGCTCCCTGCATGGGGCTGTTCACAGTGGTGATGGGCTAAAAACAGATGACTTTGGTGCGGTGCCCTTCACAGAACTGGTTGTGCAGAGTGTAACACCACAGCAAGCCCCACAGCAACAGGCATTAGAGTTAGATCCATTTGGGGCAGCTCCATTTCCTTCCAAACAGTAAATGCTTCCACCAGACTATTTCTCGTTCTCTGCACTATTTAACTTTGCTTTTAAATAGTGGAATAATCCATCTGGCTGAATTGACAGGAAACTGATTTTTCGTACAGTTTATTCAGCCTCGGTACTGCATGCCCAGCGCGCCTCAAAATTTTTAAATCATGTGTTTTTGTATTGTACAAAACACCGAGAAAAAGTTGGACAGCACGTTTCCAGAGCAGAAGAGGAATCAGATGTGAGCTATTTTAGCCACTGACTTTGGAGCCATGAAATATACTGTTCTGCACTTTTGCATGGCCTTTCCGCTCATAGGCAAGGGGGAAAACCATGGAAGAAGGTCTGCCGTGATGCATCCAGTTAGTCTGATGGAATGGAATCCTTCTATGATACAAACCTTTGACTCTCTCGGAGACCTGAGATAATATGTATGTGCTGGTATCCATCATCTGCTGGAAATTCTTCAGTCTCCACCGTCTAAATGAAAGCTCTTTTCTAATCCTAACAAAGAAACCTACTCAAAGGATTGTGTGTGTCAAGATTTCAGAGCATGGTGGTGGCTTGAGAACTGATGCACAAGTAGAGGTGGAAGGCAATTTTTGTGTGCCTAAACATTAATTTTTTTACAGTAAGTGCCATTAATGTAAAACAGCAAAATGAAAATCTAGAGTTAAAACTAAAGATATAGAGAATATATTGGTTTGCTAGATAAAATCATGGGTAACAAAGTAGCAGGGATACAGCCAGCATTTGCAGCACTTTGAAGACTACACCATACACTTGACAAGAGAGGCTGATTTACTTGGATGCCATGTCTAGCACAGCGGGAGTATATCAGATCATCAGTAAAATTGGCAGCAAGTGCAAACACGGAAAGATTACAAATCAGTTTTATTCAATTATCAATTAGGGTTTGCATCTGAAAATACCACTTTTTTTCCTCTTGGATTTTTATTCCAAACAAAATCTGTGTATACCTTAGAAACTGTTTTTAAACAGCTATGAAATTGTCACCTAATGTTCTTTTAAGGTCTGACAAATCTATTATTGTACTTAGTCTGTTTTATAAGAGTTTCTGCTAAATGCACTGAGCTATGAAGAAGCTATACCGTGAAACCACAGAGTTTCAGAAGAGAAGCAGTAAGCAGCAGATAGCTTGTAGATGCTGATTACTATTCTGTCAGTAAACGGCATTTCACACCACAAGGCCTTACAGACAGGACCCACTTCCTGCTACAAAGTACCTCTAAGCCAACAGGTGCACGTGAGTGCTAAAAACGTATAGTACACAGTATGTCATGATGGGCTGGTGATGCTAATCCACTTGGTGAATACATGATTTAGTTGTTCTGTTATAAAAGTATATGCTACCTGTATATGGGCCTGATTCTCCACCATCTTGTACCTTGTGTCTGGTCACTACACGTGTTGCAAAGTGAACAGAAACCAGAGTGGTGGTATTTGACACCCATTTCATATTCATTTTTCACAGGTGTAAATGACTAGACACAAGATGGAAGGAATCTGGTCGTCTTTGTTTATTTCAACATGGTATATCTTGCTCTGAATATTGACATTTTGCACAAAAAGCCAAATTTTAAATTATTTGAGACAAATCAATGGATGGATGAATGAATTGTATATACAGACGCACTGAGTGTTCTCTTCCTACCCACCTGCCCCACCACCCCAACACACACACACACACACACACACACTGTGGATTAGCTAAACATCTAGATTAACACTTTTCTTCTGAAAGTCTTAAGAAAAATACAGTTAGGTGTAGACTCCTCCATAGATTTTCCAGAGGAGTCTGGCTCTTTTCAAGCACAAAAAGAAAAAGGAGACTTCTTAAATTGCTGCTCTCCTTTGATGGCTTTATTCAATTTTCTTTGACTGCTTTTTTGGATTGACTAGAAACCATCTGTAGCTAAAGTATTCATGTCTCTGGTCCTAGACATGAGAAATAAGATACATACATGGGTCTTTATCTCTTTCTCTTCCTCTCTTTTTCCTTCTGACAAAACAGATGAAATTCAAATACAAAGTCTTGCTGAGTTAGGGATGTCCTTCTCGTGCTAAAATGTTTAGCTTTGAGAAGGACAGTTAAAAATGGGTAACCTCTATCTGCATCTGAATATTCCAGTTCTTTTAGGCTCTGTCCCTATTATTCTTTCCTTATTCTTGTGCCAAGAAGCAGATGTCGAGCTTGCATTTTTTTCTGGCTCTCAGGTTAACACTGATTTACAAAAAACCCACCAAACTGCTTTTACGTAGCTCTTTATTGAAATTTTACACACCTACCTAATTTAGTTGTTGGAAGATGTTAATTCCAAAAGTGAACAGATGATCAGATTACTCATGGGGGGGGAAATCCTTTAATGTGGACTGGGAGATTATAGTAAATCATATCTAGAACACTATGGTCATTGCTTTCATTTGTGTAGAATAATCTTAACTACCTGCCAAACATTTGGCTGAAATTGGAAAATTCATTTTTTAGTCTTAGATACATCTCACACACAGGAATTATACCTCTGAATTTAACAGTCTGCACAAAGGGATTCTTGACTCTGGCTCTTTTAAGTGAAAGGGAGTTTGCTTTGACTTCAATGGGGGGAACATTGGACCCCCAAAAAGGTTATGTACTAAGATAACTCCTGTCTTAGAATCAGTTAAAATGAGCGTAGAAGGCAGATTACTGTCATCCCAATTAGATTTCTTTTCTAAGACTTTTATCCTTAAACATGTTTTAGTTGGAGAATACTTTAAATGTTTTCTTCTTTCTTTTTCTTCTCGCAGCAGAAGGAAGGTATAGGTTAGATGAAATGAGACTCAGTAATGAATAACCAAGGGAGACAAAAATACTGTAAAACCAAGTAATTCCAAAATTGGCACATTTCTCTGACCTTTCATTATTATGGTCTTTCCTTCCTAATGGCCTTAATATACCTTGATTTATGTACTCTATTTATATAGCAGATCTTTTTCAGAAATGACTTATTTTTAATATGTTTCTGTAGTTACAATGATTTTTTGATGGCGGTGGTGAAGAGAGACTATATTAGCCTGCCTTACAAACCTGGTTTTGCCTGGTTGGCTGTGCAGTAGACTTGGCCTCTGAAGATATTGACCTTGAGTTTAATTTCCATTAAGATCTAGTAATGGAAACAAAGTAACTGGTGTCACTGGGGGAAATAATATACTTTTGCCTGTACTCTGTGTGTATGTATGTATGCATGTATGTATTTTAAAAAGGATGATTATTATATCACGACCATACCTGAAATACTGGAAAAAACATACTATGATAAATTTGTACCACCATGCCGTATAAGACAATGATAGCCAGGTAGGGAATTGTCACTTTTTTTTTTTTTTTTTTGGTTACCCAGCAGGAAGTATCATGTTAGGGTTTGATCCTTCCCTCTAGAATATAAAAGGCAGCACGGGAGATCTTCACAAATCAACTACTTTCAAACCGCAGTCGGTCCAAGCACTTAGAAACGTAGTGCCATGATAGCAGTCCACAAAGTCCATCAGTGCACAGCACGCTAGCATGATGTAGATTCACGCCCCAGCTTGCAATGCACTAGCTCTTTGTCTTAACAAGCGTTGAGTGGGTTTTCTAAGATTGCACATCAGATTGTCAGACTAAGATTGTCAGAAGGTACTAATAAGCCCTTCATGGCTAAGGGCAAGAGTAATTGAAAATAAGTCTAGCTTCTCTGCAAACCCCAAAGCATCAGATTTGGGAGATCTGCATTGCTTTTTACTGGTTTGCACGATACCAGAGCTGGACCTAGTTTAGTGTGTCCCACACTTACGGAAATATCTTTTCATTAACAGGTTCCAGTTAGTAAGATGAGATACCCACTGTGAAAATAAATGGATATATTTACTACTGTGAGAATAACAAATAGAGTTTATCTGGAGATTTTTATACTATACGGTGTATTTTTATATATATAAATATACACATGCACTCACACATTACATATCTCTTGGAGTTAATGTGACTTTTTTTTTTAAATATCATTGCAGCCACAATCATTTTCATGTGACTGGAAAAGAGAATATGAACAAAAGCCACTAAAAATGCCAGGGAGACATGAGAAAAATGCCAGGGGGCTGATACCAGGTTATTTTTCTACAGTACTTCTTTCACAAGGAAAATCAAATAATTGTGTGTATACTAAGTTTGTTTGTGTGACTAGGGCATCCTCTAATAGTAAACAGCCTACAAGCTATTTTTAAATTGCTGGCCTACAGCTTTAAGTGCACTTTTCTGAATTACACTTCCATTTCTTGTTAGACTTGAAGTTTCTAAAGCTTTTTTGTGTACCACTAAACAGAGAACTTTAATTTTTCTGTGAACTTGATGTACATCATAAAATACTTGCGATTGTTATTAAAAAAAATAATCAAATGTGATAGTGATTTTGCAGACCTTCTTAAACAACTAATTGTGCAGTATCATATTCCTGATGAGCTGCAGTTAACGCTCATCACTAATTGAGTTTTATAGCATTTGACCTTTTCACTGTTACAGACTTGATTTTGGTCCCTAGTTCGTTCTGTTTGAAATATTATTTTTTTCTATTGTTTATCATATCAGCTGCCTAATAATCTGCTTTCTCTTAAAGCAATAAATCCCAGTGGATTAAACATTCTTTTATAATTCCATGAATGCAACATATTTACTCGACTCCTTCCTGCAGAAGATTTTCGGATGTGAACATTCAGATTCTTAATAGGGTAGGGAAACCAAATGTTGTCAATTTACATTACTGGCTAGAATTCTAAATACTGTCTATATGCTTACTATACAGATTCTGCCCTGCAATTGATTTTCTAACCATTTTTTAGGATAAAACTACTCTGGGCCAATCTACTAAAGCCCCAGAGCAGACGGGGGTAAATGTAGGGCTTTATCGAAGACTAATGACCATAAAAGTAAAGTGAAAAGGGAAGAAACCAATATTAGTATAATTGGTGATGAATACCCCGTATTAGTGGTGATTTGGCTACGTGTTCTGTCCTTCAGTCACCATCACTTGATTCAGAGACTTAGTCTCCAAAAACGATGTACATCTATAAAAGAAGCTTTGTTAAAAGGCGGCTAATGAGGTTTTTTTCATCTGTAGGTCCCTTTTCGAATCCAGCTCAGTTTGCTTTTGAGTGAAAGTTATCAACAGCTGGTTGGCTGGTTATGGTCTTAAGTTAAACAGTTGGCACCTTCTTTAGCAGTCTCAGCACAGAACCCAGTGACTGAATAGGCACAGAAAACCTCTCCTTCTTCTTAGGTGGTTGTTACAGCTTGGCTGTCCCTTTAAGGGGGGTCAAACTCAGCCACACTTGTGCCTCCCTTACCCCCCATGATGTTGGTCAGCTGGGGTTTAGATGGATTCATTAGCAGGCTCAGCTGGGTGGATTGCACATAAGGAGGGTTTGCTCCTTGAGTGGCATGACGCCAAGTTCCCAGGAGAAGCAGCAGACAGCAAAGGGAGCTAAGAGAGGCCGGTTGGCTGGCTGGCTCCTCTGGGAGGGCTGGAACTGAGCTAAGGCAGACTCAAAGCAGGAGGGCTGTGCCTGGTGGGAAGCAGGGGGTACCATTGTGTGTTGGCTAAGTGTGGACTCTGAGGGGAGGAAACCTGAGAGTAACTTTCTGGAAGAATGGTGAAGGTCTGAGCATTGAGCCCAGGAGGGGCAGGAAACTCTTTTGGTTTGTCAGGTGTGAAGATTGTTTTGCTGGACTCTGTTCATAGCTCCAGAAAGGGACAGAATGGAGTCTGATTTGGCCGGAAGGAAATGGGGTGGGGTTGTTGCAACACCAGGTCTTGCTGGAGGGGAATGCTGAGAACTGTTACAGTGGTGTTAAAAGATGTCAGCATTTGGGTAAGACTTCTGTGGGGACCGTGTGTGGTGGAGCTTATTCTGATGCCTGTGCTACAGCTAATTACAGTATTTAACATGCACACAAACACACAACCTGGATATGCCACGTACAGGGAGATAGTATAATTACTGTTAAAGTTTCTTAGGATTCATGAAAGAATCAAGTAGAGGAATAGATGTGAGACATTTTTCTGCTGTAGCCCAAAACCCCACCCATTTTCATACACAATATCTTGATGTAGGCTACACTTACCGCAAGATGACATGGTAACAACACTATTATGGGAGTTTCACTTTTATGGTCTCTGTTAAGCCTACAGTAGTTTGATTTCCTCTAACAATGCATCCAAGAAGGGGGGGGAACGATGCTCCTGTTGTTCTAACATGAACCATGCTTAGCGGTGAGGAAGGTAAGAGAGACCTCACAGCTGAACTTCCTTTACTTGGGCTGAACTGTGTCTGGGATTAAGCACAATGTATGTACCTGTGCCCTTTGCACTGACTAGGACCTTATATTGGAAGTGATCCCTGTCCAACACAAACCTGTAACCCAAAAGCTCCTGCAATTACTTCATATTGAAATATGACCAAGATCCATCTGACTGATCCAAACCACTCCTGCAAAGGGAGGGAATTAATATTGGTAGCCAAAGAAACCATGCAGTGTTTTGTAGAATCTGATCAAGTTTCTTCAGATCAAGAAGGGGCTGAAGGTTTTCCTCCTTTGGGGAATGAAAAAACTGCTAAGGATTAGCCCCCTGACCTTGGACCACATTTAGATAAGGTGCAACTTCCTGTAACTGTGAAATGGGGATTCTTTAAAATTGCACAAGCTAGACTTTTCGAGTTTCTAACAACCATTTGTTAGTAATAAGGATTGTCTTGGCCTCTGAGCCTGACCACTCGACTCAGGAATAAGTCCCAGGGGACCCCTGCAGAACAGAGAAGGGAAGCACGCAGGGCCACAAATCCTCTCCTCTCCCAAATCTTAACCTGAGCACCCCGAGGAAAGAAGCAGGGCTTCTAATCACACATGCCCAACTCCCAAATAAATCTGTTTTACTCCTGTCTCTAACACTCACATGCCCAACTCCCAATGGGGTCCAAACCCCAAATAAATCTGTTTTACCCTGTATAAAACTTATACAGGGTAAACTCATAAATTGTTTGCCCACTATAACACTGAAAGAGAGAGATGCACAGCTGTCTCTCCCTTCCCCACCCCTCCAGTATTAATACATACTCTGGGTTAATTAATAAGTAAAAAGTGATTTTATTAAATACAAAAGGTAGGATTTAAGTGGTTCCAAGTAGTAACAGACGGAACAAAGTAAATTACCAAACAAAATAAAACACACAAGTCTATGCCTAATACAGTAAGAAAGCCGAATACAGATAAAATCTCACCATCAGAGATGTTTCAATAAGCTTCTATCACAGACTAGCCTCCTTCTAGTCTGGGTCCAGCAATCACTCTCACCCCCTGTATTTACTGTCCTTTGTTCCAGTTTCTTTCAGGTATCCTTTGGGGTGGAGAGGCTATCTCTTGCGCCAGCTGAAGACAAAATGGAGGGGTCTCCCAGGGGTTTAAATAGACTTTCTCTTGTGAGTGGACACCCCTCCCTCCCCATGTGTAGAATTGCAGCTACAAGATGGAGTTTTGGAGTCACATGGGCAAGTCATATGTCCATGCATGACTCAGAACTTACAGGTAGCAGCCATGGTTCACATGCTACCTTGAACATCCTCAAGTAGACTTCTTATGTGGTTTGGACCCTTCCAAGATCCATTGTCCATTAAAAGCAACAGAGAGTCCCGTGGCACCTTTAAGGCTAACAGATGTTTTGGAGCATAAGCTTTCGTGTGTGAATGCCCACTTCATCGGATGCAAGTGGGCATTCACCCACGAAAGCTTATGCTCCAATACATCTGCTGGTCAAAGGTGCCATGGGAGACTCTGTTGCTTTTTACAGATCCAGACTAACACGGCTATACCCCTCTGATAATTGTCCATTAAGTGTTTCTTGATTGGGCACTTAACTTGCACATTCCTTTCTCAAGGAGCTGACTAAATGCTTTACTAAGGTTACTTAGAAATCAAGCAAGTACACAGCCAATATTCATAACTTTGACCACAAAAATGATACATGCATACAAATAGGAGGAGTGTATTCAGTAGATCATAACCTTTACAGAGATGTTACATGGCATATTAGGAAACACTATTTCACTAGGGGGGTGGTGAAGCACTGGAATGCGTTACCTAGGGAGGTGGTGGAGTCTCCTTCCTTGGAGGTTTTTAAGGCCCGGCTTGAGACAGCCCTGGCTGGGATGATTTAGTTGGGGATTGGTCCTGCTTTGAGCAGGGGGTTGGACTAGATGACCTCTTGAGGTCCCTTCCAACCCTGATATTTTATGATTCTATGATTCCCTATGTATGGAGACAATACGTCTTTGGAATTGGTGCATCACCAACAATAGAGATATCGGTATCTTATCTGCTGGAATGTCAGAATACAACAACGGATCCACTAAGCAGAGATTTTTCACAAACCCACGAGTGGGAGATGGATCCTGGAATTCTCAAATCCATATTTAGACTATGGGGATTCCCTACCATAGATCTATTTGCAACAGCTCAGAATGCCAAGTGCCCACAATATTACTCCAGGACGGGATTGGGACACCACTCCCTAGACGACGCTCTCCTCATAAAATGTGAGGCGCCACTGATGTATGCATTTCCTCTGACTCCACTCCTAAGCCGAGTCATTCACAAGATAAGGGAGGAGAAGTCCAGGATCATTCTCATTGTACCCACATGGCCCAGACAGACGTGGTTCCCATACTTGCATCTGATGGCAATGAAACCGCCTCAAATCCTTCCCTTAGTACCTCACCTTCTATCACAAGATGCGGGACGTGTCCGTCACCCCAACCTTGCAGTACTCCACCTAAATGCCTGGTTATTCCATGGGTGACTGGGATCGAGAAGGCCTTTTCTGAGGAAGTAAAAAATATATTACTGAACAGATGGAGACCAAGCAGAAGAGAGACATATATCCATAAGTGGAAACGATTCTGCACCTGGTGTCAAGACAAACAGATTGTACCACAGTCGTCCCCCCTACCAAGGATCCTCGACTATTAGGACTTAAAAAATCGGGGCTATCCACAAGCTCCATCAGAGTACACTTGGCTGCTATTACCTCCTTCCACGACAAGGTGGGCGGGGTCACTATGTTTGCTCACCTGACGATTAAACACCTCCTAAAAGGCATTGAAAACACTTATCCCACCCTAAGAAACCCTACACCCACATGGGACCTCAACCTTGTTTTACACGGACTCATAGAAAAACTGTTTGAACCCCTTGCAACTTGCTCTTTGTTACACTTATCCATGAAGGTGGCTTTCCTCATTGACATCACGTCCGCAAGATGAGTGGGAGAATTAGGTGCCCTAATGGCAAACACACCTTATACAACATTCTTTAAATATAAAGTAATCCTGCGACTGCATCCTAAGTTCATACCGCAGGTCGCCTTCCCCTTTCATTTAAATCAACCCATTTACTTAACCGTATTTTTTCCGAAGCCACATGCGGACAGGAGGGAGGCCTCACTCCACACGCTGGATGTTCACACAGCATTAGCTTTCTACAGTGAAAAAACAAAAACATTTAGAAAATTACCTGGACTATTAGTTTCCATAACAGAACGCTTGATGGGTCAAACCATTTCAAAACAGAGGCTATCTAAATGGATATCTGAAAGTATCCATTTGTGCTACCAAAACAACGATCTACAACTTCCACCGGGAATTCGCACACACTTCACCAGGCACTGGCAGCATCTGTGGCCTGTCACTGACATTTGCATAGCAGCTGCCTGGGCTTCAGTCTACGCTTTAGAATAACGATCAGCATCAGATGCTCACTTTGGACTTACGGTGTTATCCACCGTCCATAGACCAACTCTGAAGCCCCTCCCCTCCGCTGAGGGGCACTGCTCAACAGCCACCTACAGTGGAACACCCACAGGGACACTCCTCGAAGAAGAGAAGGTTTCTCACCTTGTGCAGTAACAGAGATTCTTCAAGATGGTTGTCCCTGTGGGTACTCTACATTGGAGTTTCAGGCTGATTCTCTGAGGTAGAGAAGAAACAGGGGGACAGTTGGCCGCCCACTGCTATGTAGCGCTTGGTGCAGTGTGAGACGGTGGCAGAGTGTGCGCTGCTCAACTGGGCACTGTTACCACAAATCTCCGATTACAAGCGCAGGGCATCAAGACACCTAAAGTGGACCACCCACAGAGACAACCATCTCAAAGAACCTCAGTTACTGCACACATTAAGTAACCTTTTCTTTAATTCAGGCTGTCCTCAGCCCCCAGGGTTTTTGCAAATATGTTGGTAGTGATAATAAACAGACTCGGGTTGCAGGAATCCCTTTCTTAGATGACACTTGGATCAGTGCAGTGCACAGGACCACATTTCAGACTTTGAGTGTCCTCCAGGTGCACGGCTTCATCATCAGTACCAAGAAAAGTTCCCTGGTTCTGACCAGGAGAATACTCTAGCTTTGGTAACAAGGATCTAACCAGCATTAGAAAGGTTTCAGAAAATCCAAGAATTTTTTATCAACGTGCTCTAGAGCCACAGAAGACCTGCCATAGCATTATACCTCCAACTGTTGGTGTCAAGCATAGGCATCACTTCAGGGGCACATCAGAGCGCTTCAAGCCTTCTTTTTGAAGGAGTGGAACCCTTCCCTGAAATGCATGAAAAGGTCAAGTACTGGTTCCACAACCAAATTTGGTCAGTCCGTGACAATGTCTGCAAAGGCATGCTCAGCTGCCTTCAAGATCCTTCAGTCCGCACAACTGACGCCAGTCTAGAGGTTTGAAGAGCTCATTTAGGGGCCCAAACAGTTCAGGGCTTCCGGAGCAAGGAGGAAAAGGCTCACAGCATAAAACTCCTGCAGCTGAGTGGTCAGCTTAGCTGTGTGAAGGTTCCAGCCCTGCTCCCCCCACAAGGGGGAACCTGGTTCAGTCAGACATAACCAGGGGCGGCTCTAGGCACCAGCAAAGCAAGCAGGTGCTTGGGGCAGCCCATTTGCAGGGGCGGCAGGGATCCAGTCTGGGAGCTGAGAACAAACAGGGGGCCCTGGGAGCTGTAGTTCCTTGGTTAGCTCCCTGCCTATAGAGCCAGCCCTGGAGCAGGGAAAGAACGACATTTCCCAGCATTCCCTCGGCCACTACCAATAGGAAAGACGGGGAGGGAGTGAGGAAGCTGAGACCTGGTGCTGCAGCCTGCTGTGAATGGAGAGCTGCACTGGGAAGGTAGGGAGACCATCTTTTAACAGTCAAAAAATAGGACACTCCATGGGGAGGGAGGGTAGCCCCACCCTGCCCCCATCCACTCCCTCCAACTGCCCCCCACAGAAACCCCAACCCATCCAACCCCACTGGTCCCCGTCCCCTGATCACCCCCTCCTGGGACCCCTGCCCCAACTGCCCCCCAGGACCCCACCCCCTATCTAAGCCCCACTGGTCCTTGTCCCCTGATTGCCCCCTTCCGGGACCTCACCCCCTATCTAAGCCTCCCCTCTCCTTGTCCCCAACTGCCCCCTCCTGAGACCCCCCCCCAAGTTCCCCCCTAGGACCCCACCCCCGCCTGTCCCCTGACAAACCCCTGGGACTCCCATGCCTATCCAACTGCTGCCTGTCCCCTAACTGTCCCCCCAAACCCCTGACCCATCTACCCCCCCTTCTCCCTGCCCCTGACTGCCCCCCCGGAATCCCCTACCCTATCTCCAACCTCCCAGCCCCATTACCATGCCACTCAGACCAGCGTGTCTGGCTTTGCGCAGTGCCAGACACGCTGCTGCATACATGCTGCCGTGCTCCCCCGCGAAGCCACAGCCCCCCCAGCACCTGCCTTCCAGATTTGAACACCTCAAAATTCCGGAGTGCTCAAGCTCAGTTTGGGCGGCTGTTACTTCATTTCTCCCAAATCAAATATACTGATCCACTGTAACTTGCTATAGAAAAAGTAGGATAAAATTGCGGAAGAAATGCTTCCCAGTGGTTATTAGGACTGGAATTGCTGGAATTTTCAACAGCCATTGCCTTTTTTGTTTGTTTGTTTGTTTAAAAGAAAGACAATGATATTGCACTGGTAAATTCCCCATAGAAAGAAAGAATGGAACAAAAGAATAATAAAGGCACCTCAACTTTTCCTCATTTATGTAGGACAGTCTTATAATATGCATCCAGATATCCTCCAAATCACACAAGCTGAAAATTGTTCCACTTTACTGCAGTTCTGTAACCATATAGGAACCAATCCTGTCTCTGTTCTGTGCACACCTAAAATTCCTGCTGAATGACCTGCCCTGGGAGCGAGTTACCAGTGACCCAGGGCTGCGGCGGAAGGAGGGTGCAGGTGTGTGTGTGGGGGGAGAGCCCAGAGCTGGGGTGGCAGGGTGTGTGTGGGGGGGTGGGGAGGGGAGAGCCCAGGGGTGGGGCAGCAGAGGGATTCAGCAAGGAGCCGAGGGCTGGGAGGGGGGGCACCCAAATTTTTTTTTGCTTGGGGCGGCAAAAAACCTAGAGCCAGCCCTGGACATAACATGACTATGGAAGCCTATTTAAACAACCAAGAGGAACAAGAAATCTGACGCTACATGTGTGTAGCCTGTAGGTCTAAGTGCATAGGTATAAGTTGAGCCAGTAATGTAATGAACCTACCGGCCTCAAGGCCTGTATTATAAGAAATAGTTCAGCTAAACCACTGAAGGCATAAAGCCCCAAAAGCCTTAGCAAAGAAGCTAACCAAAACTAATTCTAGATCATAATATATCACGAGATAGAATGATGCACTGACTAAACTCCTAACAGGTAACCACAAAATGCTAATTTGTACGAGCTTGGTGTATTTTAAATTAGGGACATCAGCAGATGTCTGACCACGAGAATGCCATGGTAACCAATGACTTGGTTAAAATTGAGGTAAAAGGATTAATAACCTATCGGAGAAGAGCATCCCAACATTAGTAGGGTGAGGTACTACAAATAAAGAAAAGGGGCTGCAACCCCTACTGAATATGCATTAGGCATACTGGCATCAGTATAAACTATTATAAGCGCTGTATCCAGGCTTGTATCCCTTAGGAGATGCCAGGATGACTGCCACTGCTGCTGGGGATGATAATGAGGTGGCAGATAACCAACACTTCAAGTTGTTCTGCAAGGGATAGTGAGAGTATATGGATGCTGAGCTCAGTCTATATCAGGGATGGCCAACCTGTGGCTCTTCAGAAGTTAATATGCGGCTCCTTGTATAGGCACCAACTTCCGGGCTGGAGCTACAGGCGCCAACTTTCCAGTGTACCGCGGGGTGCTCACTGCTCAACCCCTGGCTCTGCACAGGCCCTGCCGCCACTCCACCCCTTCCTGCGCCCTCCCCTGAGCATGCCATGCCTTGCTCCTTCCCCACCCCCCCAGAGCCTCCTGCATGCCATGAAACAGCTGATCGGGAGGGAGTGGGAGGCGCTGATCGGCAGGGCTGCCGGTCGGTGGGAGGCACTAGGAGTGCGGAGAGCTGATGGAGGGCTGCTGATGTATTACTATAGCTGTTTGGCAATGTACATTGGTAAATTCTGGCTCCTTCTCAGGCTCAGGTTGGCCACCCAGTCTACATTCTCTACCTCCCTTGTTGGAAGTGTTTGTAACTTTGCTAACAGTGTTTGTTGCAATTGGGGTTTCCAGTTACACAGGAATTTTAATAATACTGGGCCTGATCTTGGGATGAGAACCAATTAAAGCTCAAAATGTTAATTGGGAATTTTTAAGTAATGCTCTACTAAGGTTATTTAGAAATCAAGCCAGCACATGGCCAATACTCATAACTTCGAATACAAAAATGATACATGCATACAAATAGGATGAATAGATTCTGTAGATCATAACCTTACATAGATATGTTACATGGCATATGTAGCATAGAACATATTTCGGTTATGTCCTATATATTCATGAACATATTTCCATAAAGCCTTATGGGGGGCACCGTCACAGACAGTTTCCTTTTTCCAATTGTTCTTAGTCCCATATAGTGGACCTGGGAATGTTAGGTCCAGGACTTTAGTTGAGAGGTGTAGTCTTACTATTGAGTCCTGGCGTCAGTGTGTGTAGGACAGAAATAGTGGTATATAATTGCTATAGTAGATAATAATACCCATAGGTATAAGGATGATATGCATTATATACGGATATCTGGAATAATAAGTGCATATTGCTAATGCTGCTATTATATATTTTTAAATTTTCACCGTTACCACAGCTTTATTAATGGTCAAAACAAATTATTTCCCAGGCTGCCGTTGTAATTTAGCCCTTTTATTCTGGTAAGCACATTCCTATTAGTTTTGGAGTACTGACATTACAAGTGAGGCCTTCATATCTAAATTTCATGTGATTAGTTACTACACTACTGTTCATTCATATTATAGGTGACCCTTACTGATGGTTTTCACCATCTGATAAGCTTCACCAGGCAGGAGACAGGAGAGGTTACCCTCTCCATCACATAGTACTGGGCTAAACCATTGTGACCACTGGAGTAGCGATGTGAAAAAAATCCCTGGCATAACAAGCAGTGTGCAGTGCTCTTCAGGCTAGCATTGTTGTGCGATACACCAGTAGTTGACGTAGATCGAGTTGTTTCTTGTAGATGATGCCTTCCAGGTAACCTATTAAGGCAATGACCAAGTTATCTAATATTGCTGTGTCAGGATCCCATATTAATAGTGATACTGTAAAAGCAATGTACCTGAAACTGCACAAGATGGTTTTGAATAACATGCCTCAATTAGGATGCAGTGCCATTGACCTCAAATTATGAATAGGACTAAAATGGCTAAGGTAGTTATGCAACTCCCATAAGCAGTTCAAATAATTTCTTTACCAACCCAGTTTTTCCCTTGCCTTCATGCTATTTGTTGTAATTAGTTTAACTTTTACTGGGGTTTGATTAAACAAGTTAGCAATGGCATGCTCATTGTAATTGGTGTAACGTTCTTAATAGCTAGGCCCTTAACACCAGGAATTATAGGTTTAGAGTTTCCATTGCCTAGTGGTCAAAATTGTTAATGTGGTATACATCAATATGTTTTCCACGTTACCCCTGTTCAAAATGGATATTCCAGATTTAAATAATCTTGAAATTTAACAAATTATTCCATCTAGATTTTGGAGTCTCCTATTTTGAAAGATGCCAGACTGCAGAATTTTCTTTTGCACAACCCTTGAGCTTGCGCACATTCCTGATAAGATGCTAGTATATTAATTAGCAAAGCAGTATACAGTAATGATATATATGCTTTTACACAGTAACCAAACCACCACTATTTCTCTGTAACAAAACAAACAAAATCAGTATAAAAATTAAAGGAAAATGAATTTTAAATGTAGGTCTATGCAAACACTTTGAGGGTATTAAACTTTCACGACTTTTGTGTCGGAGACAAAGGTGGAAGCCTATTGAAATTGTTTGGTTAGCTTTAACATTTTGTAACATAACGAGATATACTATATATGGTTATATTTTTTGACATTTTTGCTATAAGATTCTAACTATATTTTAATATTTAGTAAAGGTGCAACTAAGTTTATCCAATTCCCAAAAAAGAAATTAACATTTTGTCAATGTTACCTTTGCATTAATGTTGGTTTTTCCCCCTCCAGTTTTTTTCTTTGAACAAAAAGCCTTGGATTAATAAGAGAACCCTTTTTGTTGCAACTGCATTATTTGTTAAGGCAGAAATATACATACATATATTTATAACTGAGGCCTTTTTGAGCTTTGCAAAAAATAATAATTGATATTATGATGGCTATAACGTGACTATTATTAAAACAGTGTGGTACCACTTATGCCAGAAAGAACTTTTTTATAATTATGAATGTCAAATTGACTTGTGTTGCAACAAAATAAAAACAAAAAAGTCACATGACCCAGCACACAACAAACATACAGG
Organism: Trachemys scripta elegans; assembly: GCF_013100865.1. NCBI lineage: Eukaryota > Metazoa > Chordata > Testudines > Emydidae > Trachemys > Trachemys scripta. The sequence goes on from NC_048302.1 coordinate 14,149,702, forward strand.
ACAAACTAGCAATTAAAGATGAACAGTAAGGCATTTACAGGCTTAAAGGCAATGCCTTTTAGAAAATAAAAAGGTAAACAAAAGGGTTAAACAAGATATTACCTTTTATTTAAAACTTGTAATAAGAATTGATAAAAATTATTTTCCTATGTTGTCATAATGTAGTCCCTTTCCATTACTTTATATACATTTATCTTAGAAAAGCTACTATTTAGAAATAAGGAAAACCCATGTTTCAAATATTAGTGGCTAGGATTAGAAGGGGAGCTAGCATTTCTGTTGCTTAGCAACCATATCTTCAAGAAACTTAAGTGTCTTTTCAGCTGTTGCATGCCTGAAGGGTTAAAATAATTAATTTATTGGATTTATTTAAGTAAAGTTACCACCTTAAGAATCACGATGATTTGGTTTTTTGGGTTTTTTTTTCAGTTGCTCAGTTTCTTTCTGTGATGGGGTGGCTTCTGTAATAGCTGGTTTCAGAGTAGCAGCCGTGTTAGTCTGTATCCGCAAAAAGAAGAACAGGAGTACTTGTGGCACCTTAGAGACTAACAAATTTATTAGAGCATAAGCTTTCGTGGACTACAGCCCACTTCTTCGGATGCATATATA